>NW_005841871.1:960504-985699 GCF_000455745.1 Alligator sinensis
TAAAAAGGCCTGGGCCAGGAAGAAGGGCAGCCATTATCCATGCGGTCATCCAGGTGAATCTGAACCTGGCTCTCTCCTCATCACCGCATGCTGCAAGAGTGCCCTGCCTCCAGAGGAAACGACAACCACCTCTGGATGATGCGAGTGAGTAACCTACTAGAGATCTGATCAGATATTTAGCTTCAGTAACTCAGATGCGTGTTCAAACGGCTACCTCAGCCACCCTGGTTTGCTCTATGGGATTCCTTTGATATTCCTGTAAGATTTTTTGATATTGCTCTACCTTTTACCCTATTTCTGCCCTACCCCTGTAATCAATAGTTCTCCTTTGAGACCGGTGTGGGGGACTTATTGAGGGGAGGGTCTAAATTACGCCAAGGAGGCCCTTAGGTCTGTGGACTAAGGGAGGCTTCCCTATTCAGCCCCTGACTTGGGGAAGTGCCCCAAGTGCTTGTATTGGGTCTAGCACCCATTGGACGATCAGGCCTGTGTTTTCCAAGGTGCACAGAGCCAGAAGTGAGTCCAGAGCCTTGGATGGTGGCAGCGGGAACCCCAGGCTAGCGGGTGTGCTCCAGGGAAGGGGTCGGCCGGACGGGAGGCACCCTAAGGGAGGCACTCAGAGCTTGGAAGGTGGTCGGGCGCAGGGAGGTGGGCGGCTCAACGCAGGAGCGCCCCCTACTGGCCCGCCCCAACCCCTACCCTGAGCAAATTCAAGAGGAGGTTGGATGATCACCTGTCTGGGGTCTTGTGAACCCAGCATTCATTCCTGCCTGTGGCAGGGGGTCAGGCTAGATGATCTGTTCAGGTCCCTCCTGACCCTAGCTACTATGAAACTATGAAACTACAGTGCATTGCTACGGCGATGTAGAAGCTAAAAATAACTGTGCACCATCAGCACGGTACAGTACAGGCTGTTACTGTGACATCATTTAGTAGTAACAATGGCACAGTAGGGGCATGTGTAGACATGCCCACAATGAACCCAAATAATGGTACATTTTAGCTTCCCAACAACCTGGAGAACTGTGAATTTGAAGATCAACTACTGCACCTGTCTTTGTCTTACCCAAGATATCATCAAGGGTTTCAATTGTACATACACTCTTGTTCATTTTGCTTTCCCTCTTAAAGGTTTAATATAGTAAGTGTTATAAAAATTCTACATCAGAGATTGTATTACATTATCATGCACCAAATGGAATTATTTTTTGTGTTGCAAGAAGTATAATACTATAGGAAGTACTATTAACTGTATTGGCACTGACTGGCTTCCTTGCATGCATATCAGCCTCTGGCTTCTTTACTATTCATTCCATCCAGGAAGAGCACACACCAACTGCAGATGCTTCCTCAGCCTGACAAAGGGCTTTTAAACCCAAAAGCTTGCTAAGAAAAACATTTCTAACTATTTAGTTGGTCTAATAAAATATATCAGATTTACCCAAAGAATCTTGTCTGCCTATGTCCTTAGACCAACACAACTACAACATACACCACTAAAATTATTTTGTATTCATTAGTAATGAAGGTATTATGCTTGCCAGCATAAAATGTCATATGTATATTTAAGAGTAGTTTCTTTTAACATATAATAAGAATCTCATAGTGTTCTTTTCTTGGAATGTACACATCATTAGCAATATGTTTTTCCATTTCAATAAAAGTCTTGTGCTAAATCTCATTCATAATGGTAGCCTAAAACATCTGCTAGTGGACATGACATAACCATGAGGAACTTATCTTTTAATCTCCCCTTCTGTGTTCTGGAGTTCAAATAACTCCCCCTCACTTGTAGCTGAGAGCATTGAACGCAAAAAAGTCTACCCTTCATAGATTATCCAATTCACAGCTGACAGTTGACCCAGAAAGAAACTAAACAAATCCTGTATTATTGGCACACCAACAATTTTACTGAACTCTAGGGTCAAATCCTTTACTGCTGTAGACTGATGTAGCTCAATTGACTTTAGCAGATTAACACCAGAGAATTCAGGGTTAGCTTGGAGTGTGCAAGAAGTACAATATCAGACCCAAATGGTTTCCTGTTTGTTTTTTGGTTTGTTTTCAGTGGGCAAAATGTAATCTGGCCAGGATGCCTAGATTTGTACCTTTCCCCTTCTAAAATGTTCCATGAGGTCTTTAATGATTCCAAGTAGTCAGAAGTCCAGCTGATTTTTCTCAGCAATGCTGTGCCTTCTTGAAACAGGCTGGGCATTGATTCAATGTTGACTCAGAGGGAATAGTGCCATCTTCTGATTCATTGGCACCACTTACTTCAGCACCTGATTATCCTTGGAGATCACATCTCCCATCCAAATATGAGCCAGGCTGATCCTGCTATGCTTTACAAGATCCGATGAGATCATGACTTATGTGTGGTTGGTTAACTTGAGGACAGCACTGTGTAATCACATGTTTTAAATATGCAAATTAATAACAAATACATTCTGTGTTATACATTTGGGTTAGAATTTATCAGCACATAGACAACATCCTGGTTATAAATACAGCTTTCAGTACTCAGTCATAAAGATAAGATTAGGCTAGTTAGCCAAAATACAAACGGTCCAGCAAATTATTAAATTTATTGTAATTTTAGCTTGTGCCTCTTGACAGTGATGATGGGTCCATCTGAATTGTCAAAGTGTTATGGTTAAACTAATTTAACAGATCTATATCTTCCTGGGCGTGTCTACATGTGCAATTAGTGCTTTATGGGCTTACTCCACAGTAATTTACCATGCAGTAAACCTGCCCTGGGCAGGCAGCTACAAATGTGGCCATTTGGGAGCAGATTTGCTCCTCATGACACTGGCCTGCTCCCAGCCTCCTCCAGCCCTGCACTGGCCCCTACAACAACCAGGGGAAGCTGGAAGCTTTAGCCACAGCCACTTGTAGCCATGGGCCCGCTTTAAAAGCCAACCCCACACAGTGCTCCCTGGCCACCGGCCTTTCTGGCCTGGAGCAGCCTGCAGCATGCTGGCACAGCCCTCTCCAATTCTGCCACCCTGCTAGCCACCGCTGCAGTGACTGCTGCCTGGCCCAGGTCAGTCTCAGCCCCCATGCTACACAGGCATGGGGCCAGGCTCACTATGGCATCTGAGGCCCCCTGTCATCATGCCGCAGGGATGCCAACTATACACACATAGACATCACCACTGGTGCTGTTTGCTAGCTCCTGGGGCTCCAGCCCTGCTGCCTCTGGGCCTGTTGGCCAGCCAAGACCGGGGTCGGCACATTGTCCAGACGGCCTGTGATTGATGACCAGTACCTGGAGTCCTTTTATATGACCAGGCCACCTTCCAAGTGCTCCTCAATCAGCTTCTCCCACAATTAGAGTAGCAGGCCACCACCATGTGGCTGCCCCTCCCTGCGGAGACCTGACCAGCTGGCCATCATTCTGCTTAAGCTAGCCATACATGCCAGACTGTGCTATGTCAGCCACCTCTTTGACATGGGCAAGGGGACTGTTGGGGTGGACTTCCTGAAGGTCTGTGGCACCCTCCAGGACATGGTGGGACACACTGTGCTCCAGCTCCATGACCCCCTGGAAGTGGTGGCAGGGTTTTGTGCCCTGGGCTTCATCCAGTGCATTGTAGCCCTGGACAGGACCCACATCCCCAACGCCTGCCTGCCCCGTGGCAACTGCCCCTACTACAGCTGGTGGGGCTTTCACTCCATCCTGCTGCAGGCCATCATCAACCACTGCAGCACTTTCATCAACATGAGTGCTAGCTGGGCAGGAAGAGCCCACAACGCCCATGTCTTCTGGAACTTTGCCCTGCCAGCCCTGGTGGAGAATAGGCAGTTCATGCCACAGATGCCAGACCTTCAGCAGGGCAAGGTGATGGTCCTGCCTCTCCTCATTATGAGTCCCACCTACTCACTCCTCTCCCTGCTCATATGACCCTACACCAGCTAGTTCAACCCCCACCAGGCACATTTCAAAGGTGTTGGTGGAGTGCACCTTTGGCTGTGCTCTCTGGTGGCAAATGTCATATGGCTTCTGGCAGTGTCCTGGAGCACAGGGGCATGGCACCTGACTGGCCAGCCAGTGTTCCCCCTCCAGGGAGGAACTGGAGCTGGTGAGGCCAGGCAGTGCCATCCTAGATGGCCTCCTGGATGAGGCTGCACACCCGGACCTGGTGCAGCAGATGCTAGTCCAGGTTTCCAGAGCTGCCGCATGATGCCAGGTGCAAGGACCATGGTGGGATGGGCTCCTGGTGCCCCGAGGGTCCCTCCCCTTCTGATTGCTCATCACTGCTGTAAAGCCATAATGGAGGCTCTGGCAGGTCGCCTGTGCTGGAATACATAGTGAGCCTCTGGCCAGGATCCCAGGGTGCAAAGATGTTGTCCAGCTGCTGAAAAAAGGGCCTGGTCCTGCAGGCTGCCCTGTTTGGTGGTTGTGGTTGTGATGTTGACCCGCTGTGCCCATAGGGCGTTGACCTTAATGTGGCACTGGCACACCAATCGGTTGTGCCCATGCTCTTGCATGCAGCCTGCCAGGCCCTCATAAATGTGGGCGTTGAAGTATCCTCTTCGGGTAAACTGGCTCAGGACCTCAGCCTCACTCCACAGTGTCATGAGGTCTGCAGTCTCCTCCTGGGACCAGTTCTGCTACCAGGAGGTGGTGTGAAGCATCAGGAATGATGCCAGCATGGCTCCTTTGACAGCCCTCAGAGGCTGCACGTGACAGTCTATTCCTGCCAGCCCTTGGCAGGTGCCTGCAGTGCACAATGCAGGGGCACAGTGCAGGATAGGCAAGCAGTGGGGCTGGACCAAGGACCAGTGCCAGGGTCCAGGCAGGTTGCTGCTGCTGGCCCGAAGGGACCCAGAGGTTGGCAGCAGGTGCCAGAGACCCCCCAGGTTCTGAGGCTAGGTTGAGAGTGACCCCTGGTGCTGTCTTAATACTCATTAACTAAAGAGCTGTGGGTGCCTATACACAAATGCAGAGGCTGCTCTGACACACTGGAATTCCAGCGCATTGTAGCTGACTCAATTAAGCTTGTTCAACAAGGATTAGCTCAAGCACCACCGCAGCTATTTTGAAGCATGGGGATGCTGAACAGATGTGACAAAGAGGCTGCTGGAGCATGTTAATTAATATGCTCCAGAAGACTCAAATAATCAGGCCTCCCCTGACATATGCTAATTAAATAATTAGCATGTCAAAGGAGACATCCAGCATGTGTACAGGTGCTCTCAATTGTGACATAGTAGGAAAATGCGCATTAACCTGTCTTAATGCACATTAACTAAAGAGCACAGGGCACCTATACACAAGGAATTCCAGCGCATCAGAGCCGAGTCAGTCAACTGAGTCTGCTGGAGCATGGCAATTGCCGCACTCCAGCAGCTTCCTGCATCTTGTGTATCAGCATCCCCACACATAAAAATGGTGGGGGTGCGTGAACAAAACTCACTGAACAAGCTTTAGTTCAAGCACCCCCACTGCCATTTTCAAATGTGGGGACACTGATACAGGAGACACGGCAATGCTTTATTAGACACAGCAGTGCTTTATTAGAGTGGCTCTCAGAGCTGCTCTAATTAAAGTCCCCCCTCCCCCACCTCTGGAACATGTGCCCATTGTTTTTAGTGACACTTTAATGCACATTAAAATAGGCTAATGTGCCTTAAAGTGCATGCGTAGATGCACCCAAAGATTATCCTAAGAGCTGGCTTCTTCAGACTATAGCTGAGACACACTCCAGTAGGTAACTGTTACTGCTGATATATTTTTTCTACAGTTGCAGAGTCCAACTCTGAAAAAGCTACAGCACTCACTTCTTGTCTTGACTTCTAAGAGAGGGTGCTCAGAACATAACCAGAAATGCCAACATCACAGCAGCTCAAGTCTGACAGGAACTAGTCCTGCTCCCATTAAAATAGTTGGTAAATTACCATTACCTCCCACAGAAAAAGGAGGTCCCCATATGAATACTGCAGTTTCCAGAGTTGTGAAAGCAGTATCTTTCAAAGAAAGACTTCATATACAATGCAAGGGGAAGAAAAAAAGCTGTAAAAAATAAGATGCCATATCTTCTTCCTATAACTTTAACTGTACTCCTATGTAACTTAGCTTTATTTTACATGTGAAGTGCTCTAGAACAGATATAGTACAATACAAGGGAGCTATTGAATGGATCCCAGCAAACTTTTGCCACAGTATTTAAGAGAGGCAAGCCTATGAGGTTTTCCAATAAGGCAAGCATGTGAAGCTTATCCAGAATAATTTGATAAAGATTGAATACAACTAAAACAGCTTATACTCAAAGCTTGAAAGAAAACAACTGAAACAGCAATATATTTCACCCTATAATTGTAACTCCTAACTATATTCTGTGAGAACTATAATAATCCTATGATCCATTTGGTTTTGGTTTTCAGTTGGTTTCAGCCTTTCATTTAAGATGCTATAAAGAACCACTAGAAGTTGAAGGAAACATTAGTCATTCTATTTGTATTAAAACAGACTTTTTTGATAGCATAAGCATCTCTTCATTTAAGAGACAATCATACCCTACAGAACAAGGATTACCAGAAAGATTACATGAAAGAGAGAAAAGTCTACGTTTGCTAAAAAAGGAGATTACAAAGAATCATTTAGATTGGAAAGGACTTTCTGTGTCATCAGTTCCATTCCACTGCTCGACACAGGACGAATGGCACAGGGTTGTGGGATGGAAGAAAGATGTATAACTGTAGAAATAAATTACAGGAAAATATTTCAGTTTATGTATAATAAGAGAAAGTAAACAGGGAGCCCTGAAATGTCTCCTGTTGTGAAGAACTACAAGAAGTTAATTTTGATCACTAACATTTTTGCCTGAATTTCCCTTGCAGTTTGATCGACAGATGGTATACAGTTTCTGTCATCTCCTTTGTGTCATGCTGGGTTGTGGGTGGCCAGGTCTGGGGATCTGGGAGTCCAGGGTCAAGAGAAGGAGCCAAGATCCAAGAGGACGATACAGAGTCCGAGTGTAAGAATAGGGCTATGCGAAACGGCACCGTTCCATTTCGACTTAAAATTTGGAATGAAATGCCGTTCCATCAAAATGTCAAAATGCATTTCGATTTGAAACTGCTGTTCTGTTTCAACGCTGTTTCAATGTTTCACCCATAGGGTATAATGCAGAAGCTCAAAACAGCCTATAACATTGTCATTTCTGGCCTGATTTGGGTGAAACTTGCTGGAATGATAGACCCTTCTGAGGGCATGATGCCTGTCAAGTTTCAAGGAGCTAGGTATAGGGGTTTCAGGGAAATTTCACCTTAAATTCTTGAAAGCAAAAAACTCATGTCACATGTATGTGTTAAGCCCTTGCTCATGCAATTAAGCCTGCCAGGTTTCAGAGAGATAGTTGCAGGGGTTTGGGGAAACTGCACCACAAGCTGCAGACAGGCAAAACTCATGACATGGGTGACACTGTGTGTGTTAAGGCGCAGCAGGGTGAAAGCTGCAGGGATGGTAGTCCCTGCTGAGGCCACGAAGCCTGCCAGCTGTCAAGGAGATAGGTGTATCAGCTTCCGGGTTCTGGGGCCCTGCACCTCTGGCTGCTGACAGGCAAAACTCATGACATGGGTGGGTGACACTGTGTGTGTGTTAAGGTGCGCCCTCACTCAACTGACACCAAGGCAGAAAGCAGGGCAGGTCAAACAATGCTGCCTTTTATACAGTTTTTCCATCCCTCCCCCAGAGCACTGGGATTGGAAGAGACCTCAGGGAAGGATGACAGTCATTGGCCAGCTACACAATCAATAATGAGAGCACACCTTCCCCCTCCCTTCTCCTTCCATCGCCTTACTTTCTTTAGTTTCTGTTTCCCTGCAGGCAAGCCCAGCTTGAGCTTCGAGACTCGAAATATTTCGAAAATTTCAAAACGTTTCAACTTGCCTCATTTCATTTTGAGGCTGTTTTGAAGCGCTCTGTTTCGTTTCAATTTTGCTGTTTGAAGTTCAAAACGAGTCGAAACAGTGTCGAAACAAAACTGTCGGTGAAATTTTGCACAGTCCTAGTAAGGAGCCAGGAGATCTGTCTGAGAAAAAGAGTCTGAGCCAGAGGGTTGGGCAAAATGTAGGTCAGGAGGCTAGACAGGTCAGGTATTGAAGAGATCAAACCAGAGTTGAGTCAGGCAGCCCAAGGATCAAGCCAAACACAGGGTCCATGGGCAAGCCAGGTCAGGTATTTGGAGAGTCAGTAGCAGCACAAACCAAGGGTGCAGCAGCCTAAGTACAAGTTTGAGCCTTGTTATCCAGACATTTCCTCTTCCCTGTCAGGGGTTTATACTGGAACATGTAAGGGCTTAGCTGACCCTAGCTGACCACTCAGGTGGCAGGGATGGATGTGTAGCTGGGCCCATAAGGAGGGTCCTGGCCACCTGAATCAGCCCAGCATGCTACTGAAGATGTGACAGGCTGGGATGAGTACCTGTGGCAGGGAGGCCAAGGCCACAGCCTGACATTTTGTCACTCTCTATTTCCCAGACACTAAACAAAAAGCAAAATATCCTTATTATTTAGAGCAGTGATTCTCAACAGTAATACATGATTCACAAGATAAGTGCAGAGATTTTAAATAGGAATCCACGAGGTCAAAAATATTCTAACCTATTGTGACATTTCTGAGTTCTTTGTAAAAGAAAAAAAAAATAGTGGAGCAATTTAAGTCAAAAAATGAGCGAAAGCTAAGAGCTGGCATTTTCTGAAGGGTGCCTGTGTTGATCCCCAGCTCAAGTCTGGGATCGTGCCCGGTATGCAAAGGCCAATAAAGATACCAGGGGTGAAAGTACAAAGAAGGTTTATTGCTAGCAATAAAAGGTGCGAGCGGAATAATTTCACGTAACAAGCACACCAGATTACTATTTCTAAGCATCTTTTATACAGGAGTTTTTGAGCCTTCATAAGCATCCTTGTTTGCTGATTGGTTATAAAGGAGTGACGCAAGGAGTTCTTTACTGAGCATGTCTCTATACCTGTGTTTTAGCTATGTATCTCATTTCCATACATGTATGTTTCATTAGCATACTTTTTCCCCACCTAGGGGTGTGATTTTTAGTATTTTAATGAGCCCTTTAACCCAATACTTTGCTTCTTGCTTTTGTTTTCAAGCCCCCTTTATTTAGGACTGTCTCCTACTTATCATCGCAGATGGGCATTCGTCACATAACATTCTCTTCTGCTTCATCTCTGAGTAGTGGTTTCTAGGTCACTCCTTACACCTGGAGTCTAAAAAGGTTGAGGATCACCAATTATAGTGTCTATAGGATGCTATAATAAGAGATTTGCCACCGAACCTTTGGTTATTGCTTTCCATTAATTCCCACAACACCCATTATTTGCTTTGGAAGACATTGTTAGCTGCTGAAGCATGGGAGTTATTAATGAATAAAACTACTGGGAAGAGCTGAATCCTGCCTGTGCATGTAGGGGATTACTCTCAGCCCAACTTGACACTCACTGATGTCAATGGCAGTTTTTCCGTTGACATCATTTGGCATTGGATCAGGTCCTTGAGGTGAGAAGTCTTAAAAATCTGGCAGATAAGAACAACTCAAAATCTATTTAATGACAACAATTACAATGATTACAAAGTAGCAGTGGAACACAATGATGAATTCTGCTGTAGTAGGAATTCTGGGCTTTCATTTTGGTTTTATTATTGAAATCATCTGCCGTGTAGACCTTTAAATTGCTGAGATTTTCTGTGTATGCATCATTTTATAATGGATCTCCATAGTCACTGCCTCTGCGTTCCTTTGCTGCTAGGTTACACTATGCCCTTCACTTAGTATTTCACAATACACCACCACAACTACAGATTTCACAAGAAGGCAGAGATGACCTAAAATGCATAAAACAAACCTCATCAGCAAGATGTTAGCAGTTTCTTTCAGAAGCAGGTAACTGGCACACACAGGCTCATTTGTATAAGACACATTATATTGATTCAGGTTAAGTCGAAATTTATCTCATTTTTATGAAAACACAGAACTGAATATATTCACATAAAATTCTTATGCTTCCTGCCTTGTCCTTGCTTCAGAGTGCAGGAAGTATGATTTTCAAATAGACCGAGAGAGCTAAACACAGCCAAAAAGCAGAAAGAAAAAATGAAGAGTCTTAAATATATGCATCTAAGTATTTTAAGTAAACCACTTTTAATGTTGTTTCCCTGACAGAAAAGTGCTTATGTAGAATTTTCATCTTTCTTGTGCCACCTATGAGACACCTGTGAAAGCAGATCCTTTCACACAGCTGGTAGAAATATGGTCAGTTGTTGAATGGCGGAAGAGTAAGATAACATCAGTTCTCCCTGGCTATTATATATATACCAGTTCACTCTGTAGATACTTATCTGTTATACAGTTATATTCAATACTTTTTTCCAGGCATTAAACTGCAACTGAAGGGCATGAGTTATATCTGAAAGCTTCAGTACAAAAAGATCTTATTTTTCTAACTTTCATCTGCCCATTCACCATTGTTTCTAGTTATCACGAATTGTGGCTCATTTGCTATTAGACTAACATTTTCATGGAAGGGAACTAATTTTCTTATGGTTCAGATCCTACAAGGATGTCAACAAGGGCAAACTCCTGCACCTACACAGAGCCCTATTGAAATCGAGGGGAGCTCTCTTGAGTTTTCCAACAGGACAGGGGTCTGTATATTCTGCAGGGTGTCTAACCCACTACTGACACTTTGGAAAACAAGAATAACATTAAAGATGACTTCTATGGACTGTTTGAAGGATAGGTAACCAATTCATTTACATAAACACTTCTCTCAACAAGCTACTCTTCTCTCACAAGCTACTCTATAGATCTCTGGTCCAGATGCTTTGTTTTGTTTTAAACCTTGTGTGGTGGGCCAAGTTTTCCCCTGTACAAATGCAAGCAGCGTTAGTATCCTTCCATGACTCAGAAGCGGTACAGAAGACCACAGAAATGTTCCATTATAGAGAACTCAAATTGTCCTTAGAAAACCATTTTATATAATCCATGGATAAACAAAATATTCTTGGGACTCTTTCCATGTGCACAGCTTTTGGCCTGAGACAGTATTTCTGGGGAGAGGTCACCAAGTCTTCCAGTTACAGCTGAATGGAAAATTCCATTTTTTTCAGTGGAAAATAAATTCCCAACTCCCAACTCATGAATGAATTTCTTAGGCAAAATATTCAGAATGTGTGTAAATTACAGCAAAGAATCCAGATTATCTCCATAATTTTGTCAACTTGCTGAACTGTCCCCTAGTCCTGTAAACTTAATAAAAGTGACAACTTCTCTATCACATATAACCTTATTGAAATCACTGGGATTCCAAATGAAGTTAGCACTTGTGTAAATGTTTGCAGCATGGGGCTACAATATTAATCTATACAACTACATACATGCACTTACAAAAACTGGCCTTTCCTCTGTAATCTGATGCACATGGATCAACCCTTCCCATGAAAATTCAAGGAGCTATACATGGGCAGTTGGTGCACCTCCATAGATCTAAACATAGTGTTAAGGCTTACAATTGGCACATTTTATTTGCCTAAACAAATACATTTAGTGAATACATTTGAACAAACTTGTTTAAAGCTTCAGTAAGTACTTCTATTACCAAGTTATCTCTAGCAATTGTTGGAACTATCAATCAGACTCCTAGTCCATAAGATTAATGTTTTCATCACTATATAGGAATTAGCAAGGCTCATCTTTTTCTCATTAACTTTGCTATTATCTCACTTAGGACCATAACTCACTGGCATCTTTGTGTTTGTTGATACAGTAGTGGAGTTTTTTTTTTTACAAGTACAAAAATAAAACCTGTATGCTTTTGGTTTTGAAAACATTTTCCTTGGCACTGGAAGTAACAAAATAAATGGTCAAAGTGCATTAATTTCCAGAGCATGTTGCACATTTTGCAACTTTATATAGTTACCAAATTTGGTGATGGATTTTCAAACGAGATAGCTAGTACAGTAATACTAATCCTGTCTTGCTCTCTTTGGCCTACGTGCAGACATAAAAATGCCATCCAAAATTCTCCCTCTCCTATTGTCTATTATTAATTATATTATTTTTGTAAACTTTTAAACACCGATGTTTCAACATTGTATTTGCAATTTTTCATTGACTTCAAAGGAGTTTGTCAACATATGTGTTGAACCTTGCACATAAATAATCTCCTTCATCCTTGGATTATATTGCCTTACGTGAGCTTAACTAGCATCAGAGTCAGTGGAAAGCAGTCTGCAGATCTGTGATCATAATATTTTTACATGCACTATTGAATAGAGTCTATAGCACTTTCCCAACATAAAAAGCAGGCTGGTTTAATTCTGTCACTAACTTTTGACATCAATGTCCCTTTTTAACAACAGCGTCATCCCAATGTCAAGGGACATCCAGAGTCTTGTAGCTTAGCTTCCTAGTAAAGAAGAATTTAGAGACAGAGCCGAGCTGAGATGCAGTCCAAATGTAACTTGCTTCACTGAGAAGTAGCAGGACAGGTCTGTGCCTGGAGCAGTCACAATTCGCAGCTATGCCAGCTGCTGCCATGCAGATTGCGATGGTGCAGTCAGCTGCCACCATGGTGGTAGCTGCTTTAGTGCCCCTCCCCACCACAAAGGGAGCACCTGGGTCTTCTGCCCCGGTGCTGTTGTGCTGTTGTTGTTTCATTGACACACAAACAGACCAAGATCAAGACAGCTGATCAAGCAGCTTCCAGGCAGTTTTTTGTTCCGGCAAGTTCAGTCCCATATCAATTACCCAGCAGGCAGCTTCTCCAAGGATTGACTTATCAGCCAGCTTGACAGAGAGTATATTGCTCCCTTTGCTCCAGAGGTTGCCTCTGCATAGAACCTCACATGGTCAAAAAATGAATGTCACCTCTTGGCTTTTGCTCACATGCTGAAGAAAAGAATTTGAAAGATGATCTGTACCAGTACTACCTTCTGATGCCTGCCCAAACAAGGCAAACACAAGTAGATCTATCCATTTTAGTTTGAATTCTGCTCATTCGGCCATGGTAGTGAGGCAGAGGAGAATACAGGATTGCTGTGTGCCTATTTGTTTCTCATCCTTCCACTTGGGGACTGGCAAAATAGATACATGTTACAAGAAGGCTAGGGCTAGATCCAGAACAGAACATAAAGTATTTTGGAGGTGCTGAAATAGGACTTAGGCAGGATTTAGCCACCTGAGCTTCCGAGCGTGATCCTAATTAACATCACCCAGAAGTCAGAAAACCATGTACATGCCTCAGCTCCCTGGGTATCACCATTTGGCCCTGAAAAGCCCCCCGAGTTGCCTAGACTTACGTTATCACACGTGCTCAGAAACAACCTAGATTAGCTAGTAGTATAACTCCTGCATATGGCAACCTGAATCCCTAATCAGAAACAACCAAACACTGCCTATATCCCTGATTCTTTAGGCCTAGGATGCTGAGCACAGCATGAGCACATTGGAAGATGGAAGAAGGGGTAACAGTGGGATCACCTTGGCTATGGACAGAAATTACACATAAACCATTATAAGTGATCAGAAACCAGTTCAAATCTGTAACACAACAAAAGTTCAGTGCACACAAACTGCTTTAAAAACGGCCAAAACTGGTTTAAGATAAACCTGGATCAGCATTCCCTCTAAGGTTTGTGGTGTGCCCAGCCGCACAGGCATGCCTGGTAGTGTGGCATGATTATGCCTGTGCGGCCATGCACGCCACACAGCTTAGAGGGAATGCTGACCTGGATGGATGTAGCATCAGACATAACTGATTTACGTTAAATCATTTTATTGAACTTCTGTCCCAGATTCCCTCCAGATTCAAGTTAACTCAGTCCTCCAGCATCCCAGGATCCTTTGCACCTCCCCCACCCTTGCAAATCCCCTCTCGCAGGGTGTATGGTCTAGCCTTGGCCAAAGCTGTCTGCTCCAACTCAGCAGGGAGGCATGCTCTAGTGCCTCCTCCCTCCCCCCCACCTCCCACTTCTGACCTGAGCCACTGCAGGCATGTGGCTGCATTTCCGGAATCAACAGTGAATGGTCTATTGACTTGCTTATCTGTTCAATCTGTGCCAGTTAGACTAACCTGCAAAAACTGAATGGATTTAGTCTTGGGCTTTTTGACTGTCTATACTTAGCCCTTTTCCCCAGTAGCCTAGTGGCAACAGGACTTGTGCAGGACATGGGATCACTGGATTCAAGGGCATTTGGAGTTTGAGGGAACTAAAATTCACATCATCACTTCTAGGGGAGTACCTTAATGGCCAAGCTAAGCCAAGGACCCTTAATCCAACATTCCTATTTAAAGCTGGCCTGCTGGGTATCTGAGAATAACATTTCTAGGACTAGATGGTAAGCAAGCAAGAACCTGACTCTGTGCCTGGTAAGGGTCTTATTCTGTTGGGAGTGGGAAATTATGACTTCTGGCCTCTCCTGCTAAGTCTATTTCTGGTTTTCTTAATCAACAACTATCCAGGGGAGAGGTGCTAGAACCAACTGTCCTCATCTAGAGCATGTTATAAAGACCTGACTACAGAGCAAAGCTCTCTTTTGCTGCCTCCCTAGACTGTTTTTTGCATTTTTTCCCTAAACAGTGAAGTTTGGTAGTCTATGAAATTAAAAATAAGCCTGTATAGCTAGTAGCATTCTATTCATGAAAACAATTTTAACAGTGGGATCAGATTGCTCAGTGGATCAGCAATGGGAAATAGATGTTACCTGCACTTCTAAGTAACAGGTTAAAATCCTATCCGGGGAGTTACTGACCAAAGTTATTAAATATTTCATGACAGCTCCTTACTGACCTATTCAACCCCCTTTCCATGTGGACAGGTGCCCCTATCAGAATTGTCAGTTTTAGAAACAGATAATAATGCCTGCCTCAGCCTAAAGACTAAACTATCTTTCGTTAATCAGAGAGAGTCTTTCAGGATCAGCATAGCTACTGTGGCTCCTGCTGTGTCTAGTGCAGATAAAGAGAAGATTTCTGTCTCCACTGCTGTTCTGTCTAGTACATTTCACAAGAACAAATCTTCCTTTCTGAGACAGGCAAGGAAGGGTTTAAAGCAGAGCTTTGTGTGTCTAAAAGCTTGTCTACATCTTAACTGTACAGCTGAACCAGTAGAAGATACCACCAAAAAAAAAAATCTTTATTTCTTGTATATTTCCTAGACCATCACAGCTACATCACTCCAACCCTACTATTTTAATGCAGAAAATTTTCAAGAAGAATATAGTGAAGCAGTTACAGGTACTGAACAGTACTAAATCACATATAAACCCTGGCAGGATTCACAAAATAGGTGTTTCTCTATCTATCCTAATGGCATGTCCCTATTCAGTAAACATGACCTGAGCATGTCTAGTGCCACAAAATGCAGCCACAGGAGATGTGCTCTTTTATCCAATAGGCATAGTCAGAGCACTAAGCTGGGATTCAGAAAAAGCTAAGTTCAAATTACTCCTCGGCATGGAAAGATTTCAAAACATATCTCATGTCTCCCAAAAGACTTCCCCGTTTGCCATGCCATGCTATGGCAAGACCTCAATACCTCCTGTTGAAGCTGCTCGATTTTGAATGGACTACCATATTTTCTTGTGTACCACATGCCCCTGAATAAGATGTGGAGGGTGAAGAAATGAAGTGGGGAAAAGGAATGAAGAAAAAAGAACTTTCCCTGAAAATATCTGTATGTATGGCATTTGAGGGGGTGGGGGGACGGACAGGCAGCTGCCTTGGGGGGGTAGGCAAAAACTTGTTTATCCCCCTAGCTGCAGTATGCAGTGTCTGCCTGAATCAGGAAATGGAGTTAGGGAATTGAACACCAGGAGTACTGGACCCACAGCTGATGATACTGGCTCAGCCAAACTGCCTGGTCCTGCTTCTCAAGTCAGGTGGGTAATGGTGTCTGCTGAGTTAGCTGAAGGCTCAACCAACTCGAAAAGCAGGGCTGGGCAGGTCAGCTCAGCCAGCTGTAGCTGCCAGTTCATCTGTGGGTCCAAACCTTCTTGGGCTGCTTCTCAAGGCAAGCAAGAAGCCAACAATACCTGCTAAGTCAGCTGAGGGCCCACCCAGCTCTAGAAGCAAAGCCAGACACTTCAGGCCAACAGAATGTAGCCCTTTGCTCCCCACATTTTCTCACTGAGACACACTCTCCAAATCCCAACAGATAGTGTTTTGGAGTAAAGGGTATGTGTTGCATGCAAGTAAATGTGGTAAAATGTGATAAGTAGAAGCATAGAAATATAGGGAACCCAAGAGATCCCTGTAGTAGAACCCTTCTAGTAGAACCCGTTGCAGTAAGGCTGGAGAAGTTCACCGAGATGATCCAAGATAGATGTCTATCTAACCTGTTCTTAAAAACCTTCATTGAAGAAGATTCTACAGCATCCCTATGAAGTCCATTGCCATGTTTCACCAGCCTTAGAGTTGGATAGTTTTTTTTCTAATTTCCAACCCAACTTTTCATTGCAGCAATTAAGCCAGTTTCTTCTTGTCCTTCCCCCACAAGACAATGAAAGCAACTGATTATAATTCTCTTTATACAGGGTTTTACAGTCTTCTTTTTTCTAGACTAAATAATTTCTTCAAGCTTTCCATATGGGTTATGCTTTCTAAACTTCTTATCAGAATAATTGTTCTCCTCTGTACTTTCTAATTTGCCAACATGGTTTTTAAAGGGCAAAAAGTTGACACAGGTCTCACCAGTACCAGCAGAACAAAATAATTATTCCTCTGCCCTACATATAGCACTCTTGTTAATACCAGTACATTCCAGAATTAGGCGTTCTTTTTTGCAGCATCAGCATCAGACTGTGGGTTAATTTTTAGTTGCAAGGCACTATACATCTCAGTCTTTTTCTTCCATGCTGCTGCGTCTCCATTTGCTTCCTGTTTTCGATGCATGTATTTGATTTCTTCGATGGATACATCAGTGCTTACAACCACTCCCAGCTAGATGCCAACTCTATAAATGTAGGGTTAAACCCTATTTCATCTTCATGTGTCCAAATGACACTTTTGCAGCCACATAACTGCAAAATTGGGCATTTATACAGAGCTGAGAGTGCATGTACCTATGTAGCACTTCCTGTGCTTAGCTGGCAGCACTGTAGTTGCATAGGTGGCTGCAAAATAGAATGACCCAGGAATGCATGTAATGCTGGGGACATCCTGAACATCCAGAAAAACCATGGCTAGTACATGGACAAGTGAGAAGGGGGGCCTTCAAACATTTTCCCAATGGCTGTGGCACTTGCCCATGGAAAGAAAAATGAAAGTTCAGATTCTAAGCAGCCATTCACCCAGAGGGGTTTGAACTTGCACCTCGTGCTTTCCAGGAAAGTTCTCTGGGTACCAGGTCACAGACTAACCACTGACTAAAGTATTTTCCAGCTCCCTTCCTGAAGAAGGAGAGTCTGCACCATGTTGCATGTTAAACTTAGAATGTGTTAAATGCACTTAAAATGTGAGTGCCCACATATTCATGCAGTAAAACTTGGACTAGTGCTACCATATCATAGCAAAACTGTGCTTTTTTGCAGGAGGAGTATCTCCAAATCATATTAAGAAACACATGTTCAGCTGCCATCATACTTTTCCATGAGTTCAAGACCCAGTTGTGGTACAGGCGCTGGGACTGAAAATCAGCTGATTGTTGGTCCCAGCCCCAGCACTTCACTGGGGCTGACTCAATACTCCAGTGCAGCACGAGGTTTGGGACTGGCAATCAGTGAGCTGTGCATGTTAGAGACTAGTAAAAGTTACTGTGTAACTCCTCAGAACACATTCAAACTTTACTACCACACAGATTTAATGTGTAAGTGTCCACTGTGACGAGACCCTCTCAACTCATTTACTCATAGACGTTTTAGACATTTGGGCTGGAAGGGACCCCAGAGGATCATTGAGTCCATCCCCAATTAGGATGTATCAGCTGTTACCTTTGTGAAACAATCCCCTATTAAAAGGGCTCCAAGTTTTCGTGTGTCCAAACCCCAGAGGAAAGGTGGCTTAGTTGGATGCCGGTCTGGTTTCTGGCCCTAAATGGGGCAGAGGCTATCCCACTGATGTTTATCCATTTTATCAAATGCCAGGTGCAGTGAGCCAGCTTCAGGAGGATGGCTGGGGAGTGTCTGGGGAGCTGCTTAGCTCATAGCTTGGTGGATTAAAAAAAAACTTTGCTGAGAAGGAGACATAGGATCAAACCCCCTCTAGATGGCTCTCCTGTTCCCTGGACAAGTGCCCTAACTACTGGGCTGTTGAGTTAGAAGAAGGGGTACCCTCCTCCACTTCAGTGCTCGTACCTCCAGGAGGTGCGTACACAGGATGATCCTATTCTGCTACAACTAGAAATAAAATCCAAACAGTGTGCAAGCACCAAAATGTCAGTTTCTCAGCTACATAAATTCCAGTTGTGATTTGGCCCCTACTCGCTTCCATCAACTGTGTCTAATAAAAAATCATGCTAGAACCAGGTCAATGACAGAATGCTGCAGGAACCTACTTGAAATGCCCTATACTTTAGCACTGACCTATTGATCTTTGAGAACAGGTCTTGAGCCAGTTGTGTGCCTATGTTACAGTAATTTTATCTAGATCATATTTCCCTAGTTTGCTTATAAAACTCACACTATGGCCAATGTCAAAAGCCTGACGAAATTATGATACATGTCATGCATTCCCTTTATCCTCCAGGCCAGTTCCACTCTCAAAGGCAAAAATTAGATTGGTTTAACCCTATGTGGTTTTTTTATACACCCCTATTGGCTATTTATATCATTTATCATCTCCTAGGTTAGGAGAGGAACATTTTCTGGCAGGGAGTTGGAATGACCCAGGTCGCATCTGAGACAGGCAGGCATGGTCAGATTCTGAAAAGGGGGCAAGAGTGTATCATTGCATACAGAACAACATGTTTTTCTTCAGGTAGAAGCTCTACCAATATTCTATAGACCTATTGCTATACTATTCAGTTTAAGATGGATCAAAATCAAATATAACCTTATTGGAATGTGCATTAATTTGCTATATAAAATATTGTGCATTTATAAGCACAGCAAACTAAGCCAAAAAAAAGAAATCAAAAGAAGTTGTTTCTTTACTCCTGTAGTCATTAGAATTAAATGTACATCACTTTCAAATTCATAAAACAACAACAAAAACAAGCCTTCTTGAATATCTTGACCATGTATCTAGTGCTTCACAGAAACTTACTTCCACATCTGGTCCAACATTTTTAAGTAGTGTTCAAACCAGTCTACTTGGCTGTGAAATAGAAGCTACAATATCAGGAGCAGCTAACAGATAGCAGAATTGCAGAAGAAAGGATAGACTGATTAGTGGAACATTAAAATCATTAAAAAATGAGAGGGTTGTTAAACCCAGTGAAATGAAGAGTCTGGAAGGGATTAGGTAGATTATAACGAACTATGAAATCAAGTGATCCCCTCAGGACTGCCTGAACAGAAATGTGGCTGCCATTGGCAGGCAGGTGGTTTTAAACTTGGGGTAGACCAGGAATTAAAGGGGGGAGGGGGCACAAATGTTCCTTCCCCTCCCCCTGACTTTCAGATCTGCCCCTGCAGGCCAGGAATTATGATTTGATTACTTGTGCTGCTTGCTTCTGCCGCCCAGCTATGATGCCGTACAGCATGGAGAGCTCCCTGCCACCAGAGCCGCAGATGCTTACAAAGTGTTTATTCAAACATGTCCCAGGACCTTTGCAAGGATCAAAGGTAGGTTAAGTCAATCGGTTTGTAACTCTATGGACCTGAGAGACTGAGAGAGAAAATGACTCTACAGTCCAGTGGTCACCTGCGAGGGGAGCTGGGTTCCACGTTTTGCTCCATTAACCTGCACAAAAGTAAAACAACTTCAACAAAAGCAGTTGAGAGCACCAAACTGCAAGATACCTGATAGTCTGATGCTTCTGGCATCCTCCTTCAGATGACAGATGTGGGTTGTGTACTTACATTGCAGCAAAAAAAAAAAATTTTTTTGAAATCTGAGTCTCTTACATCCCAGTGGCATGTACCTAGGTATAAGGTACTGAGGTGAACAGGAGCATTAGCTTTACCTCCACTTTATGAGAAAACTCTGGCTTAGGCCTTTAAGGCAAAGGATCACAACCACCAGGCTGTGAAGGGTTGGCTGCCAGATCATAGCACGAGCCCCCCCACTCAGACCCCCATCTGTCTGCCTAGGTGAGCGGCTGCCACTGCCAGCACCGATGTGCAGTGCTAAAGCTGGGCGGTGAGGCAGCCCTGGGAGAGAGGGAGGCAGCCAGCCCTGTATACCCCGTCCTGCTCCCATGCCGGTCCATAGGTTGGGAACCACTGCTCTAAGGCATTTCTAAAGGTATTCATGGTTATGAAACCTGGCTGAAGGAAGGCTGATTTCTCCAGTCCAGTTAGGCACCATAACCCCTGCCACCCATAAATCCCCATTAAAACTCCAATCATGGCAGTTTTTCTGCTTTTATCAGTGAACTTTGAATGAAGTGCATCATTAGCATAACTGTTGTCTTTCATTATAATTTCAAAGTTGTGTGTGAAAGGGCAGCATTCAAAGTGGGTGTGATAGGGCATCACTAGGTTATTTTCTTTTATTAAATTCACTTTTAAAGTACCTAAAATAAATAATCTTACTTTTCAATTATGAAAAAGATGCCATAGTTATGAAACAGTTTATTTACATTCTGATTTGTTCTGATCAGATTATTTTAGTTTTATTTCTTGGAGGAGAAAGCGGAGATACAAATGTGGTTTTAATGCATAATAGAATAGCAGCCAAACACAAAGTTAAAGAGCCACCTCCCCAAATCAAAATATTGGGTCAGGCATTTATCTGGAAACAAAATAACTTTGGATTATCTTCACAGGTTTTCAAATATGATGAGAAGAATCCATCTATTTTTTTTTGCTGTCTGCTTATTCAGTTCTTCTGCTTTAGTCATTTAATGATTATTTTGAACTGGCTGCATACTTTATTAAACATGGGCCCGTCCAGTCAAATGTTCTATGACTGAACTCAGTGAGAATAAATTAATTTCTTTTTAAATTATGTTAAATTGGAACCAAAAAAAAAATCATTAGGAGTCTGACTTTGCAGAACTCCCCCGAGTAATCCCTGCTTGAAATTGATGGTGTTCCACATGCTAAAATGAAGCACTCATCTCTGTAGGGTCTGTGTGATGAAACACAGATTTGAGGACATTGTAAATAAATGTGTAAGAGTAGATGCATATCGCAGTATACGTGTCAATTTTGTGTCATCGTAACTGTGGAGAAATTCCTTCATATTTAAGGGTATGTTAACTGTACATGATCCTGTCTCATAAATAAGCCTTTTTACACCATGCAAGGCTCCCAGTACAGCTGTTCTCTTCCTGATCTTAACACTCAGGATGAATATGTGGACTTTCTAAACCTGACGTTCTCTTGGGTCCTCATCTCTTCTTTGGGGTAATGGTACATTCAGAGATTAAACAGTCCAGGCCCTCTTGGAGAGTTTCACATCATGTCTGAGGTTATTCTAGAAAATAGTACCATATTTAGGAGCCTGTGGGTGCATCTACACGTACAAATACTGTAGGGTGGGTTTACGCTAGAGTTAATTACTCTAGCGTAAACCCACCCCAGACAGGCATCTACACATGCAGGGATATGGAAGCAGATTTGCTGTTCCTGGCAGCAGTCTGCTCCCACTCCCTCTGGCCCTGCACTGACTCCCTGCAGTAGCCAGGGAGAGCTCTAGGTTCCCCCTGGGTGCTAGTCCAAGGTCTGGCAGGGAGCATAGGGTCAGAGGCAGCTGTCTCCTGGCAGGGCCTACAATATTACTCCCTATCCCTGCCACCTGCTGCTGGGGCAGGCTCCACCACTACAGCCTGGGTGGAGTCAATGTCCCCCTGCTTCAGCAGCAGGGAGCCCTCAACCCCTTCTCCCCAGCTGCAGAGCAGGGACTGGGGAGCTTGTTCCCAGTCTCTGATCCAATCATGGAATAATCTCCCAGCCCCTGCTCCCCAATGGCAGGGTGGGGCTGGAAACAAGCTCCCATCCTGTTCCTAGCCCCTTCTCCATGATCACAATTGTGGAGTGGGGGCTGAGAACAAGATCCCTAGCCCCCACTCCATAATCCTGAAAAGAAAACTGGGAGCTCCCTGCTGCCGGGGCAAGAAGACATCATCCCCACCCAGGCCTCAGTGGAAAATCCTGCCCCGGCAGCAGACAGCTCCTGGCTGCCCGGCTGGCCAGGAGCAAGTTTGTTCCTGTTTGGCTGTCTACACGTGGCATACTGAACAGTAACCAATTGCAAGTAAATATGCCATTTGTATTTACAGGTAGCAAATTTACTCACAATTAGAGCAAATTATTGCACAGTAAGCATCTGCACATGTAGACAATGATGATTACCATGCAGTAATTTGCTCTAATCTTGAGTAAAGCATGTTGTATAGACATGCCCTGTAAGACTCAACAAGATCTGTATATTCTGTACAGATTTTGACCGGGTCCTCCATCCTCCAGTCCACCCCCATTTAACAGGTCCTGCAATGCTGTGGCATCACTAAACACATAGGTCTTCTACTCCATCTTACAGTGGGTAGCCTTCCAGAGTTTAGGAGCTCTATATGGCTGCAGGAAGTTAGACAAAACACAACCAGCATATGTCAACAGCTGTACAATCTTCTGAGGGGATATGGAACTTTAACGAGTATTGCCCCAGAGCTATAACACTGTAGAGCTGTTACATTGCATATGGTAATACAATTAGTGGAGAAAGTATGAAGAGGAATGAGCATGATCTCTGGATCTGCACAAAGAAATATAAATCAGAGGTGGGAGAGATGGTGTTGGGTTGGGAACATAAATGCAATGACTCGGGACCCCTATGGATACCAATACTTAAATGTTGTTAACACAAAATCAGCAAGATTACACTGGAGTTAAACTATAAAGTGCATATTGGACAGTAAGGTAGTAAAATCCTAAAAAGTGTAACATAGTGCTTAAAAAAAGAAAGCCAGGACATTTTGAATACATATGAACATTAAAAGAAAGATAAATTCAGAGTATGGAATTAGCTAATGTCACCCAAATCTGAAGCTTTCCAACTTGATATCAAATGTCACATATTTTCTTCATGCCTCTTATGTATATGTAAATTTTTAATTAAGCCTTTAATTTTAAGTCTTTAAACCTCATATTTGTCTTAAATTGTAATAGCAATGGGTTTATCACCTAGCAGTTGAATCTTCCTTCATTTATGCCAGTGTATCTGAAAGTAATTTTGATGAACTTACTGGTCTAGAGCGAGAAAGAGATAAATCAAACTCCACACTACATTTGAGGCTATCGTAAAAATGCATAAACCATTCAAGAAAAATGAACAAGAATCAGGATACAGTGTTGGCTACAGAGGACCAACTCTTGGGATCATCATAAATTCTAGTTTATTGGATGGGATGTGAAGTTACCAATAATATCATAAATGCAAACTTTGAGTTATGAGTGATACTGGTTACCTTAGCATGTGTGCACACACGCACACATGTCATTCAAACCCATGTCATTTAAACCCATGTAGTATAGTGTATAGTAGCTGCTGTAGTGATTGTGACAGCACTGGTGTCAATATATCTGCCTATCCAAGTCCTTGGAGTCTGCTGTCAATGGTCAGCTTCCTTCAAGGAAATGTCTTCTCCAGAAGGGGGCTGCCTGCTTGTCCTTCTGTCTCGGTAGGTCAGGAGCTGAATGAGAGGGCACCGCTGAGGTCATGCTTCACTACCTTTTATCCCTTTCTGGCAGACTTGTGTGATTCCCCAGCATCATCTTGGCTACCCAGTCGGGAAGTCACTGTCCCATGTGGGGTTTGAGTAGTACATGACAGCTGTGTCGCAGGGATTTTGCCTGCTGGCACCTGAAGTTTAGGGAGTCCTTGACTTATCAACTTAACGGCTGTATTGTTATGGGATACAGAAGTAGTCCATAGGGTGGGTGCTCAGTTCCAGGAATCAGTTCCTTGGCTTGATTAGCCTAAAATGGCTTGTAGAGTATATTTTTGTAATGCTAAGTTTCTCTGGCTAGGTTATTGTCAATTAACAGTCAGAGGCTCTTGGTTTCAATTATCTATTGATTCATCATACATTTGCATTCACTCAAGGGGGACCAGCCCAATATAGCAGATTTTATCACTTTACAATTACAGTTTCAATGCAGTTTTTAACAATGGTCCAGGATGTAACTGCATTGTACAGGAAGTACGTTCCTTAAGGGTTTAAAAGTATAAAATATAAAATAGAAAGTATCGTGGTAAAGATGAGACAGATTTATATATTTTTCACAATGCATTTTTATATTTAAAATGCAACGTGAGATAGTGAGGATCAAAGGCTACTGAGGACAGTGATTGAGTTAGGTTAGCACCAGAATGTATTTACAGTCTTTGAAGTGGATATTTTAGTTCTTCTGTTTTCTCTAGTGACACTGAGCTTAATTGATACGTAGATGTAGTTTGTAGGTTTCTCCTACAGAAAGCCACTTCAGCTTTCTGGCTTGCTCTGAGCCTTGCCACACCCATGCTAGATCTCTGTCAATACTTAGAAGGAAAAAGAAATGCACAAAATGGGGTTGGAAGGGGGTGCAGGCAAGAAGGGGCTTCTGTTATATCAATGTCCAGAAGGGAAATGTACAGAGAGGCCTTTCTGCTACAACGGCATGGAATAAGAAGTCCCTTATCTTGCTGAATTCATGAATTTTGAGTCTGTAAAGGACCACTCATTTTGTCTGATCTGCTGTATAGACAATTCATAGAATTCCTCTTCTCCCCCACTGCTACATTTCTGGACGCATGAAGAGTGCCACAGGCCACGGGATTTTGCCCCATGTGCTGGATCAGGCCAGCACCCGGGGCCAGTTGACAGCCAGACCCAGTGCACATGGTCAGACCTGGTGTGCGGCCTATCATCTAGCCTAGGGACAGGATCCACTTTGAGATCCAGACCCTGCATGCCAGATCTATCCTATAAACCACCTTCATCTGAACCATATACCAGAAAGGTTGAGTACCTCTGGTTTAAATAAAAATTAGAAGACAATTGAGCACAGTAGATTTCATGAGAAGAAAAAATTCAAACACAAACACTGACTACCTGAACATATCTGAAAACACACAACTTAATTCCCCCCGC
>NW_005841871.1:985730-989183 GCF_000455745.1 Alligator sinensis
GAGAAGTCTTTTAGAGCTCAGACAGAAGTGCAGCTCTCTGCTGCAACTGGAAGTGATCCGAGTTGCAACGATCCCCGGACCAAACAGAAGTTCACTGTTGGTTCCAGGGGGGAAGAGAATTTAGCTGCTAGCTGCAAGCCTGCAGCTGTTTTCCCCAAACAACAGCCCTTCTCCCTGCAAGCTGTGCTGTTTTCAGAACAGGAGGGGGAAAGGGAGAAAAAGGAGTTTGTTCTAGGGGTTCCCCCCCCCCCCATCTCACTCTGAAAACAGTGTCAGGCTGGCAGTCAGCATAGACACAAATTACAGAAGATGCTCTGTTTTGAAACATCCTCATCTGCACCCTTATGCAATGAGGGTTCAGATTTTCACCTGCCATTTTTTAAGCTGTCTGCAGCCATGCCTGTGTGTTTGGTCACAGCTATAGACCACTTTGTGCCCAGATCAGGCAAAAGTTGTCACTTCTGGCTGTGCCCTTAATCAAAGAGTGATAAACACCTAAACAGGAGCTGCTGTTTGGTTCTGGCCTAACAGAAAGAAAAATAATAAGGAAAAAACCCCCCAGCAATAGCAAAGTAAAAGATTCTAGCTAATTAATTTGACAACATATATCCTCATTTCTATCTAAAATGGTACATTCAGTAATCATAGGTCTAAATATAAGGCTGAAGCTACAGTGAGTTTTAAAAAATGATTTTTTTAAAGAAGTGAAACAGTTCATATAGTTCCTGTTTATTCTCATTCAGAAGAGCTGAAAGATGCATTATAAGAGATAAGAGATTCTGGTTTCTGGAGACTATATTCATGCTTCATGTTTCAGGATCAGAGAGATGTAACAGCTCTTACCAATAGCATACCAAGCCCAAGGGAGGCATTAAATGAAGTAAGGCCACTGCAGTTCTTCCATACAGGAAGAGGGAAGGAGGTCAAGAGAAAGAGACCGTGCATAAGAGAACTTGAAATCTTCTGTATCCTGAGTGGGTTTGCTCTATGGTTGTGCTATTCAAACAGAAGGTAGAGAGAGTGCAGGCAGCTTGTTTGTCTAAAACTGTGTGTCAATTCTTGTCAGGTTAAGAGCTCCTTTGTGCTTGAAGGCTGAGTTTAAGCTAAGTAGTCTAAAATCTATGTGCTTATCCTGATTACCCTGACATTTCCTTTCACCTCAGAGGATGCAAGGTACAATTAGGATTCTAAATTTGGGATCAACTAATCCACGAGGTCCCGAAGTACAACTCCATATGGAAAAAAGTTTTATTTTTAAGCTTGACAGATTATACCAATATTTATTTGCAGATGCCAGGTATCAAACCAGTCTCTGACCATGCTCAAAATAGTCTCAGCTGCTCAATTGTTAACCCAGGTAGTGCATGGCACCCAGTCTCTCTGGGAATAACCATATGAAAATTATATTCAAAACAGTTGGGCTCCATGCTAGACATAGGTATACCTAATTCTTATGATCCAAAAAGGTGGTAGGAGAGGGGAGAAGGCAAGGGGCTCAGGTCAACATAAAAGGATAGGGATGAGGCAACTGGGAGGGGTAAGATTGCACTTGGAAGGTGAAGGGCCGGGGTGGGAGGTAGGGGTGAATTAGGGAATGGCACTGCTGTCTTGCAACTGTTGTGAGATGGGAGTAGGTCTCTACCTCTTTACAACCCTCAACATCACTCTCTCCCTGATCCTACATGTGATCTGGGGTGTGCCCCTCCAGTCTTATCCCCGTTTCCCTATTTTAGCTAAGGTGTAGTAGGGATCCTTCTCTCTCGTTAAGAGGGCTACTGGAGCAGTCTTCCTGCAGAGCCTTCCCATCTGTAAAGGACCACTCTGTAAATTTGCTTTTCACCCAAGTCTGGGGGTCCCTCAAGTAAATGTAAATAGCTAAGAACTGCAAAATTAAGAAACATGTGTGGTGTGGTGTGGTGTGGTGTGGTGTGATGCTGGTTGGAAGCACTGGGAGGCAGCATGCTGGGAAGGGAAACTAACTGAGCAGCCAAGGTCAGGCTTTGGAGGTCTGCTGAAATAGAGGCAGGGGACCCAGCTGATTAGAGGGTGCGATGGGTGAGCATGGATGGGTGATGGGCCTGGTTCAGTGAGTAACTTGGTCAATATATCCATGTATTTGACTCTCCAAAAAACTGCTGCCTTTAATATACACTGCCTATGATATATCTTCCACCAGCAAAATGTAAAAATATGTTGCTTGCTTTATAGTGCATGCTAATGGTTTCTGAAGTGTGATGACTTCAAGGGACAGGAAGGGATGGGGGTTGGGGGCAGAAGAGAAACAATAATGAGAAGCTTGTGCATTGTGAGGGATAAAAGCTTGGTGAAGGACTGAAACCCACGGTTCTTTAAAAAAAAAAAAATGCTTCAATGCGTTGTAACCCTCTGGTAAGCTACACAATGTAGTGTTGAAATAAGATTACCAGATCCCCGAAGGCATAGATGTACCTCTCGCCTTTAACCAGACACATGGTAGAAAGTGGAGGACAGGACATACACTTGTATCACAATCATAAGCTCTACTCCAAATAATTTCTCCACTATTCAATACAGCTACACACAGCAAGGTAAATCTGAAGTGCATACAAGGAATTACAGGCATACAGGGAAGTGCATCTTGTCAGCTCCAAAAAGTCAGTGTAAAAATTTCACAAGCATGTACTCTCTCTTAGTTAAGTGTTTGAAATACCATATTTATGCATATAGGGTAGCTCTGATTATAAGATGACCCCCCCCTAATAATTATGTTCCAAATATGGAAAATTTATATATTTGATATCATTTTTCAGGTATAGAACCCAATTGCTGGGTGTTTGCCTTGAATTTGTCCCCCTTCCCACTGGTACAGCAGCGAAAATGCATCGGGGTGGTTAGGTAGCCCATTTGCCCTCTGCCTCCCAACTTCTTTCTCCGGCAACCCCTTCCCTCCCTCTCTTTACTGTCAGACCCTGCTCTCCCTGAGGGGCAAATTTAAAAAAAACCTGACCTTGAAATAAACATACTTGTAGTAATTTGAATATATAATACACATACACTTAGTTTGTCTAGAATTGATTCATTTTACTTTATTTTAAACCACTGTACGTTTTAGCCCAGGTACTCCACAAACTTAACATTAAATACCACTTTGGCACCTATTTATATATAGTACAGACTATGCATGATATTAGTCCAAAGCCAAAAGGCTCATGATTTACCATATAATATATTGGGCTGGGCCCCAGCAGAGTCCACAGTATTTCAAGCCATGGTGGCGCCAGCTCAGCACTGCTCAGTATGCATGTATACTCCAGGTACACCCCACAAAGGATCCATGTACTAATTAGCCCCCACTCATGACTTGTCATGGAGTCCTGGGATCCTCCAAAAATTGATATGCAGATGAGGCATAGGGCAACCCCGATCCAGCTCCACTTCGTGGAGGACAGGGCTGCACCAATAGTTGCATTCCTG
>NW_005841871.1:989193-1013162 GCF_000455745.1 Alligator sinensis
TGCTCCTAGCTCCATCCTCTACCATGTAGCCCCCTGCTCTAGTCTTTTTGCATTTCCTTATGCTTTGAACTTTGTCATTTAAACTTCAACATTTTCCAAAAAATTAAAATTTGGCACCATGGAGACGGTGTCAGGGCTGGCTCTGGCCTTCCCGGTACCATTGCAGTACCTCCCACAGAGGGAACACCAGCCCATTTAAGGGCCAAAAAATGTTCACATCAGCATGTTTGCCCAAATAATGGCCGTGTCTTTGATAGTCATACTTAGCATTGGCTGCATTGAATCAATCTCATAGGTTGCTTCCATTGCTGAGTACATGGTGTTTTTCATAACAGTTAAAGAACAGACAATAACTTTTATGTGGTTTCCTTTTATGTGAAAGTAAAACAAGGTGGCTTTTCTCCCTCATGCTGACTGGGCAAAAAAAAAAGTCTTATATTCAAGTAAATATGCACTTCTACTCTCCATTTCCTGCTTTTCAGAAGTGTTGGTGAATTCAGTGTTCTAGGAGGGCAGTTGATACCATCAGACACCTTTACTCTGCATTAACCAAGTCTTTTACCACTGAATAAGAGGACACACCATAACCCCTATAGAAAAAGACCAACTGATAGATGAGGAAATGAACTAAATAATCTAACCTGTGGGTTGCATCTCCCAAATCTAAAAATAATGAAAGGGAAAACAATACATAAAGAAAACTCTTGGTAATCTTAGCTGGCTATCAGACAGAACCTTGCATTTTGTTAAAAGTGCTTACCAGCACCCATGCATTTCCTCCCAAACTTCCTGCACTCTCTTCAGGTCATAGCAGTCTTTGAAGAAGCCACAGTTAACATCAACAAATCCAATGTAGTTGTGAGAACTTTGGTAATAGAAAGCCTCAATTTCAAATAATGAAGGAAGGACAATGCAGAAGTGAGCTAATGTTTTTATTACATCATTGTTTGTATGATGATATATTTACTCAGCTGTATGTCTGTGTATGACTGTTGTTTTTCCCCTGGTGTGCAAAATATTCCCATTAATGCTTTTTCTTATGTATAATTGAAGTACAACAGACCTAAAGCTGAGCACAAGGGAAAAGCACTTTACAGATTATTTATTTCTCATAAGAATGCTTTTGCTGAAGATGTGCTATTGTACTTATTTAAGATGGTTTTTATCATTCAAGTGGAGCCTGGATCAAAATTTGCATAGCTTGGCCTTCAAGGTTTATTTCAGAAGACCACAGGAGAAATGTCTGTGCGACAAGGATAGCCCTTTGTGTAACATTTTCAATTCATGATAAAATGGAGCATAGAACTGTGTCTTGGTAGCACTATTTTGGCAAACTTTCCTTCAAAAAATCCAGATTGAGAGGGACTCTCTGTGCCTCCCAGTGTCTAAACACAGAGGAGAATTTACTGATTTTATTACACAGTTCCTTCTAATCATCATTTCATAGTGCAGCACTTGGGTTAAGCTTCAAAGGATGTGCGATGAAGTATCCTAGACCAAAAGGCAAATCTGCAGGAAACATTTCAATGGAGACTGGTCCGCACTTCCATAAGCAATAGTTTCATTATGGCTTTAAGATAAGAAACTATCCTGTTGGTGCCAAGTTAAGGGGTAGTAGAGCTTCTTTTACAAGGAAGCAAGGAGTTAAAGAATTATTCAGACCAGATTAACTTGATTTTCTCAGGAATGCAACATTATTTTCTTGCACTAATGCAACATGCCCCACCTCCCATGATGGGCATCACAACAAACTTTGTCACTGCATCTCAAAGCTCCTATGTAGGGAAACTGTCTGTAAACAGAACATAGATAATACAACTGGAAGTTAGACAGGACACTAGAGAGAAGTTCCTCATTGTTGCCATGCATATTTTTTCATGACTATTTATCAAGACCTTGGATTTATAAACACAACTCCAATCAATCAGGCCAGTGCATTGCTTCAGTATGGGTATAAGATACAATTACCGATCCACCAGTAGCATCAATGTTTCCTCTGGCAAATCTCCCATCCAACTTCTAAACAGGCTTGACAAAGCTTAGCTGTCCTTTTTAGACATTTTAATAGGAGCCACTTCCTAGTCGGGGATGAAGGGATCCTCTCCTTAGGGGAAGCAGTATGTACAATAGAGGGTCTCATTTTGGCTGGGTTTGCTTTATCTGCACACCCACATACATTCATTCCACAGTCTTGGGATGGTTCATCTCTCTCACAGATGAGGTACAGCTTTTTTAGTGAAGTGCATTGATATCCAACAAATGGATAGCTAAATGCCTCATACTTTGTGAGATGTCTAAAGAGGCCTTGATTTTTAAAAAATCTGAATAGAAACACTTCACTTAGACTCACTGAAACTTCATTAACAATGGAGCTTTTACCACAGACTAATAAAATCCCTTTGCTCTGACTTGGCAAAGGAAGTAGACTTCGATCATTTCTATATCCGGTACATCAGAGAACACCTGCTCAAGAAAACTTTCAAGCATTTCCGGATTCACAATTCTCTCCTCAAAGGGATATAAAACTCCATGAGAGTATAAATCAGTGTCATCCTATCTAGTTTTTTTTATATCAGTGTACAATCTGCCGAACATGTCAACACACTGAAATGGAAACATAGGGTGATCCTTCAGTGATTAGAGTTACCAAATCTCACTTGGATCTGCTTGGGATTTGGACCCTAATCTTTCAAGGCAATAGTAAAATATTTAGGGAAGCATCCATTTCACACATCTGCACAAATAATACAACCAATCAAATCAATTTACATAAGCAAGCAGATACTGTTGCTTAGGTGTACAGTCCAAGCTTTGCCACGATTAAATATTTGTAAATGTATTTGCCCACTACTAAATCTTTCATACAACTCAGGAAGTAGGGCAGCTTTCTGAAAGCTAACCATTTTGTAAAAGTTGGCATCTGTGCCAGAAACCAGCCAGAGTCCGACCAGTTTCAATACTTGCCTGTCTCGTACTTTCTGGGTTCCCTCCATTTTGTGAGCTATTCTGTTTCTGCCTGACAACTAAACTAGGAGCTGGCTCTTCCTGGTTGTCTGTAGGCAAATCAATTAAGAAGAACATTTGTTTTTGAAGTGTTACAATTCTCACCCCTTCCTTCATAGCCACCTCTTCATGTGCCTCTTCTGCTATATGGATACCAACTGATACCATCATTTGTTTCACAGCCATCTTTGTGCACATTTCCAGAGCTCTAAAATCTACATTGCCTTTTTGGAGAGGATCCTTGGCCCTCTGCCCTGCCAGAGGTGAACAATAACACGGGTCCATAATTTATTAAAGGATTAGTCCTTACCTGAGCAGGCATTCTACTAATTTTTCAGAGCTCTGCTGAACTAAAAGTGTGCAGAAGTTCTCTAGCAATGCCAATTTGTCATTTACTGCACGTGCATTGGCCATCCTGTAAAATGAAACCAGTAAAAGCAGTACCTCCAGCTTCCCCTTTTGAAATAAACCTGATTCTTGATACCATTTTCAATAGTTTTGCTCAATTAAAACTCCACTGAAGTTATTTCTGACTGATACCGTTATAAATTAGAACAAAACCTAGCCCGTCAGATATATTAACTGTGTTCTTAAATTGCATCTTATTTCAGCTTTATTTTAATCAGTCATATTATGTAGAATACGTTCTCCAGAAAACATAACTGCTAAATTCAGACTGTTGTCATGCTTCTTCTTGTTGTTCTCTGTTGGTTTGGATGCTTTTTTAAAAATCTTTTTTTCAGTCTTGCATAGAAATGTTCCTTTAGTGCTGAATTGGGGGGGGAGCCTGCTTTATTGAAAGCTAATGAGCACCATCTTGTGGCTCAAGATTTAATAAACCAGTGGTGACACACATATTCCATACTGAATTCCTAAACTGTAGTATTTTCTGTTCAGACTGAACCAACTAAAGGACTGTATTAACTGGGTTTTATTCACCACCCACAATTGGCATAAGACGTTTACATTTCTAGTAAAAAAGAGCAGTCATTAGTCTACTTACTCTATGAAACCAACTCAGTATTAGGTACCTGATGTACAAACTAAGGGGAACAAAGTAAGTAAAAACAAAAACCAAAAACACAAAACCAAATCACTTGAACAGCGTGTCATCCAGTATGATCAATTGAGCAACGCAATATTATGCAGAAAGGAAAGAGGGAGAAGGTTATATGCATAGACGGATTTAGGATTTTGAAAAGGGGGATGCAGGAGCAATGCTACACTGGTGGGTGCACCCCACTTCCCAGCCTTCTCCCCCCACCCCAAGTGGGGCAGGCAGACAACATGGGAGCAGCAGCTGAGGACTTGAAGTCATTAAATCAGATAAGAATCTCTCTCCAACCCTACCTCCCCTCAGCACCCCCTTCATGCAGTATACATCAGGGATAATTTCACTGGATTTTTACTTGAGTGAAGCTATTGAAAACCAGATCAGAATCAAGTGGCACCCCCCTTCTCTCCCCTCCTCAGTGCAGGAAGGGAGGATTCCTGTCCCACTCCAGTCAGGGCTGCAGGGAGTGTCTTTTCAGGGAAGTGGGCTCGGGTGGGGACAGCAATGGCAGGTTTCCCCTCTCCATGTCACTCCCAGGCTGGCAGGGAACACCCAGGGAACCAGACATGGAAGGGGGAATTCACCTGCCACTGCAGATGCCACATATCCTTATCTGGAGCAGGGCAGGAGTGGTTCCGAGTGGTTCTCCATGCCCCCGGGCCAGCTGGAGACAGGTGGCAGCAGGTGGGCCTTCCCTTCCTGTATCCAGAGGCATAAGCAGAGAATGGGAGAGCAGGGAAAATGATGCTGAACGTGAAGGGAAAGGAAATAGGTTCCAAAAAAAGGGGGGGGGGGTGCAGATTCTTATGCAATTCAAGGACTTAAAAAGAGTTCCCAGCTCCTGCACCCTTGCCATGATCCAGACTCCACAGTTGATCCAGGCATCCAAGGCTGCTGAGAATTTGAGCTTCTGAGATGCACTGTAGAAAAGGGATGCGACTGTGCAACTGCATCCCCCCCACCCCCTACAGATTTTCCTTTGGTTATATGTAATCCCAAACTAAAATTTTACATGATCAATTTTGGCTGTTAGGACCAATGTACATTACATGTGCTATACCTCGGACAGAGAAGCTTCTGCATCCTGATCATGCTTAGATGAGAGCTGTGCACCAAGCTGCTCAGACTTGATCAGTTAGGGAACTTCCAAGTCAAATAGAGTCAAACCCTTAAGGATTCAGGCATGTCCAGGATTAAGCAGCAAATGATCACGGTTTTTACAGATCCTAATTTAGACTCAGTTCCCTAAAGTCTGCCTAAGTTCCCCTTTGGGTTTAGCAACTAAATCAGGTAATAGGTAGCACCTGATAAAGATATACCATGTGTTCTATATGACAAACTTCATAAAATCTGGTTTATAAGGGGGGCGGGGTTCTATTACAGGAATTCAATTGTCCCCGTGTCCAGGGGCTGATCTGGGGGCTCAGGGGGAAGTGGAGGTGGGGAATAGAGTCATGATTTCTGCTCTACCCAAAAATTTTAAAAACCTGGGAGGGGCAGTCACATTACTATTCAGGCAGTGCTGAGAGAGAGTCAATTAATAATATCTAATAATGGCTCATTATTAGATACCCAGTTCCTGTTAATCAAATCTCCACTCTACCAGTGTTAATCACTCTTGATCCTTTTTAATGGTTTTGATTTCTACTATTCAAACTATCCTTTCTTCTGCAATTTTGTTGTATGTTAGCCATTCTTGATAATGCCTCTCTTCTATTTCACAGCTCAGCAGACTTCTTTTAGCTCTGCAGCTAAAAACCAACTCAAATGTAGTAATATTAACTCAGGTATTCAAATGACTGACATTGAAGTATTGGAAGCATTGTCAAGACACTCAAGAGATGTACATATAACTATAATAAACTACAGGACTAATGAAACAGTATATTTTTATTATATTGACCATTTTTGCCTAGTTTTTTAAACTTCATATATAAAGATAGCAAATTAGAGAAATTCCAGTAAATTTTGCTTTGTTTTTAAAACTGAATAATATAGCACTAAACCTTTAACATATATTAACAAAGTTTCTGGTTTTTCTTTAACTGGAGAAAAATGTGCATCATGCTTATAGGTGATGGTACACCACACCATCTGCCAACCCCCGCCCCCCCAATCCTAGATCTACGATCCTAGGATTACCTGTAGAACTCAGGGCACATTTACTGGGATACACCTATAGGAAGATTACAGTCATATTGGAGCTTCAGCAGAAGTTGCAGAATCAAGAGATAAAAAGGTACAGATAGAGCATTCATTATATCTTTGTCAAAACCAAATTGAGATATAACATTGACTCCAATAATGTACCTTGTGACTAGGAGCCATAAGGCCTAGACACCTATATCTTATGCCCTAGCATAACCTAGCTTCATGGCAGTTAATTAATATAAGGGTCTGAAATGCTAGGTAAATAAGACTCGGGGCAACCGAAGGAAGTAGTTATGCAAGAAAGCAGATAGGTCTTATCAGTAAAATTGAATTTCAGATTAGGAAGTGCAGCTTCTTTTCCTGGAACATGAAGAAACTCTAGGTGATAAGACTCTGCTTCTGATTTGCAATAAATAGAATTAGAGCAAAGACAACTGAAATGAAAAATTGCCTGGTATTGTGAGCTGTGAGAAGCTGACAAGACAAGAATGCTGGTAAATAATCAGAAAAGCAACACCTCCTACAGCCTGCTTGATTTTGGAGAGATCATAATTAGACACTTGTGCTGAAGTTCATCAAGTTTGCTGGTTTAGGTATGTAGCTGTGAAACAGGGTACATTAATTTTCAGCTTAGCACAGCACTCAGTTAATAGTTAGAATCTAGGACCTTATTAGAAAGTTAATTTCCCATACAGATAATACCCTAGGACAAGACCCTTCATTTCTAATAACTTAGAAATGTTCAGATTTGTCTGTTCAATTCAGGCATCCATAAAATTGGAGACTATAAGAATGCATCAGTAACATATGCTCTGATGTGAAGATTTTCTCCCAGAATCCTAGATAGAGAAGCGAAGAGTGAATTAAATCAGTTTTATCTAGGTTAAAACTTCCCAAAGGATAAAAATGTAGAAGCCCAAAATAAATAAATAAATCCCATTTTCAAAAGGATGTTGGACTAGATGCAATAAGTGTTTTCAATTAGGTAATGCAACACTTGACTCCCAAAGTGAAAAGCAACACCCAATATTGGTATCTAGGTTCTCTTCACAGTGTCTGGAAGAGAAGTCAGTGTTTCAGCAGGGAAGTCCAAAAAATCTCATATGCTAAGTAGGAAGAATGGATCTATAAGAACCGCAAAGCCAGGGTGTCTGAAATTCCTCTCTGTCTAGAGCTTAAGTGCCCAAGTCAAGAGCTGCACTCAGGATCCAGAGCCTATGATCCTTGTAGCATAAATATTTTGGAAGACACAGATGCAAGTCTATAATATTATTCTTAGAATAGATCTTATTTAATGTGGGGGGAGCAGTCATGATTTTCTATTTACATTTAGAGTGCTTTACTATGACATTTCATAGCAGATGTATATTATTCATATTCTAAGCTCTGACTTTGCAACAACAAGAATTTAAACAAGAGAGAAAACTACTTCTGATACAAAAATGTGAGGTTTTTCCTTTACTTCCTAGGCCAATTTATGCTTTCAGATTAAGTCTAAAGTGTCAAGTGAATGCCAGCACACTCTTGTCAAGACAGGTATTTTAGCCAGTGATGCCGAGTCCCCAGAATTTTGTGTCAATGTAAAATAGTCAGGAATATATTGGATGGTCTCATAAATGCAAAATAATGTTCCTCTAGCTGTCTGACAAGTTTTCACAGGACATCTTTCAGAGGTACCAATGCTGCATTCCTACAATACTGATTGGGGGCCAAGTTTATTCTCCGAACATTAAGCTCCGTTGCAAAGGTTCTTGCCTTCTGGTAAAAGAACAGTGACATCTCCCGATCCACAAGGAAGTGGTGGTAGATAATTGCAAGTCTTGTATAAATCTTCAATTGAGCCTTTTTGTTCCCCAAGTCCATAGCAGCTGCAAGTGCCAGATGATAGTATCCTGCTGCATCAAAAGGATCCTGAAACAGAGGTTATATAAAATGTATTATACAAAGCAATGTATGATGATAATAGCATAAGCAAAAGAAAAGTTGGGTCTCAATCATAAATTCTGTACTCAAACTAAAGAGATTAGGTACTTGGACCAGACTTTCAAAAAAGTACTCAGCACCTAGGGACACTTTCAGGAATGACAGTAGCTGAAAGAGGCTATTGTTCTAGCCTGGAGTTCTTGTAGGGAACACTTTGGAGGGCTGCGTGAGCATCTTTTGCTGTAGACAGTCTTAGAACATGACACCGGCATGGTCTTTTTACTGCAGAAGACTATAACAGTCTGGGCCTAGCAGCAGGCCCCAAAGACCGACTGCTCTTTGACTGGTTCCTGGTGACATCAAGCTTCATTTCAGTGGAAGAATTAGTCCAAGTTGACTGCTACACTTTTGCTATGCTTTGTTGCTAATGTGGCTCACTGTGCTGGAGGAGAAGAAAAAGAGCCTCTGAGAGAGTTGGAGAGAAATCAGGAGTTCCCTTCCCAGGAGCACAGCAAAGAGTTAACTCTCCAAGGTTGCTAAGGATAGCCAGAGGAGCCAGGAACAAAGAAGACCCAGGGTCTCAAAGTCTTTAAAGCTTTCTCTTTAAAAGCCATGCTAGGATGGGCTGACAGGGGCCCCTTCAGGACAGAGACCAGACAAGGATTTTTATGGGGAAGGGGAGTCCTGAGGAAGAGCTTCCCCTGAAAATCCACAACAGTGACTACACAGGGGCCTTTAACTGAAAGTCTCTTCTCTCAATATTTTTATTGGAAAATACTGTTTGTGACCAACAGGAATGGGCACAGTCATTTAAAAAAAAAAAAAAAAAAAAAGTAATAAAAGCAGAGGTGCTGGAAGAGGAGTTTCTGGTGGGGATGCTGACCATGTTCTGAGCACTTGCTCACAAAGTGGGAAGTACTGAGTTTTGTCAGTGGGGAATGCTGAGGTCCCATCCCTGCTCCCTGGTTTTATTAGTTTATTATGATTTATTATTTTATTTTACATAAATGACAGTTTAATATAGAATGGATGTGGAAAACAGATTCCAGCCCCCCCACCCCTTTTTAGCTGATTGCCCCAACAACCAGGCTACAGCATCAGGCTACTGCTTATACCTCCTTCTATCCTTACGAATCTTGCCTTCCTCTATGCATAGTCCGCTCCAGCACACCTTCAAGCTCTCACCAAGCTTAGCCTACAGTTAATGTTTAGAGCACTCACAGCAGGCAGGACATAAGGGATGGAGGAGGACCTACAACAGGGCTGTCCAACTGATGCAGCCCCGAAGGAGTTAACACGCAGTCCATGGGCTCCCACCCAGCCACTACTTGTCCCATTGTTCCTGCTGCACTGGCAGCCAGGGGCTCTGGGCTCCCCCTCTCTCCTCCAGCTTCTGCTTCCTGCCCCAACTGCTGGGGGCAAGACGGGGCAGCACAGTGAGAGGGAGGGGGCCCAGGAAGCGGTCTGTGCTGCAGGCACTCCACATGTTTCTAAGAATCCTGACTTCCAATGCAGCAGAGAGGAGTTGGGATACTGACACTCTGTTCACAACCAGGAAAGGAGCCGGGCTACACTCCAGGCTAGGAAAGAAGCCAGGAGAGAAACTAGGCTGCCCGTGTGAAAAGGAGAGGACTGGGTTGTTCGCCCTGTACATGCAGCAAAAAGGGGGGACACTGCTATACCTATGCCTTTCAAAAGATTTGACCTCTAGTGTTACATAAACGATATATTCCCCACTCTTCATTATTCCTATGCATACAATTAGAAGAAAAATCCAATGAAAGGTTCTCATGGAATATTAAAAAGTGCAAAATGTTTTCCACAGTAGACCTCAATTCCCTCATATGTCTTACCTTTAGGTCATAGAATATAATGTCTCCTAGGACCAAATAGACCTTCACATAATACAGTGTCTCTTCATCAAATTCCAGAGGAGACGAGCAGAGTGATAACGCTTTCAGGTAAAAGTGTTCAGCAAGTTCGCACTGACCGAGGCGGTGATGGATGGCAGCAAGCCGATGATATGCTATTCGCTCATTTAGCTGATCTCCTAGATGAGATGATACACAAATCAGCATACAACTCTGACATGCAGTGAGAAGATGGATCCTCCCAAACTGGGTTATACAAGATATTTTTTCTTTAATTCTGATTTCTGTGCTTCTTTTCACTTAATTAAGAAGTCAGTAACCAAAGCTAAATTAAGAAGAGATTACTTTACCCAACTAGACATGGGGCCAAATACTGGAGTCCTTGATTTTTTACAAAAGCTTCGTTTTGTGAGAGTGTGAATCTTTCACACTAGGTACTTATACGGTAGTCCTCAGTGCAGTATTTGATTGTCTTCTGAGTATTTGAAAATAAAAACAACTAGTAATTATTTCCTGTCTGCAGGAGATAGCAACCCCACTCAAAAGTCTAACCGTTTAAATCAGGGGTGGGCAATTATTTTGGCTGGAGAGCTGCTTAACTTTTGGTGAGCTGTCAAGGGCCACATGGGTAGTCCTCCCCTTGAGAGAGACCCCGCCCCAAATGCCATTTTGGGAGGGAAAGTCCCACTACTAACTCCTGACATTTGCCACCAGAAGTCCCTCCCCTTGCTCTTAGAAGTACTCTTTTTGAGACAGGGGGTTGCCATCTTGGAATCAGAATGAAAAAAAAAAAAATCATATTCTAAAAATCAAACATGTACTATATTTTAAATTCATTTAAAAAATATTTTTGTCCTGATTCAGTGCATTTGCATAGTTTATGTAGAAGTGATTGCATAAAAGCTCAAAATAAAATATTACTCTTGTATATTATGTGGGGGTGTGCATGTGTGTGGCATTTGTGGGGGGGGGAAGTTGTGAAGGGGTGTGGGATGGTGTAAGCATGTGGATGGGTGGGTGTGTGGTTTGTTGGGGTGGGGTATAGGGTTTGTGCGGGTGTTGATATGGGACAACCCCCCCTCCACACACGCAACACACCCCCACAAACCCCATACCATCAGGCCGGGCAGGCTCCCTGCCACAACATGCAACTCCTGGCCCTGCAGGCAGGAGCTCCCCTCCTCACTGATCAGCTGTCCAGTCACCACCATTGCACTCAGTGCCTCTGCACCGATCTCCCATCTGGAGTGCCAGGAGTCCCAGAGGTGGAAGCACAGAGCCCACCCAGTTCAATGGCATGCAACCTGTGAAATCCTGCATCCCGCCAGCTTTCAGAGAGGCAGCCATGGGCCTGTAAAAATTGTTTTTTGGAGGGGCCCCACAGGCCAGATAGAATGGCCTTGTGGGCTGGATCCAGCCCATGGGCCATATTATGTCTGCCGAAATAAATGCTGAAATAAATGTTTCAAGCAATGGCTCTCTCAGGATCCTGGTTCCCGACTATGTCTTATTACTGTCTTTTTTACTAATTAACAAAAGGCCATGTCTTTCTTATATGGTTATACTGAAATTCAAAAAATTCAATTTTCCACCCAAAATTCAACTTTTAACCAAAAGGCTAAGGATAGACATTACACATAAACTGGTTTAAGTGATCAGAAACTAGTTTAAGCCTGTAACAGAACAGAAGTTCAGTGCATATAAACCAGTTTCAAAATGGCTGAAACTGGATTAAGATAGACGTGGATGAAAGTAGTATCAAACCTGACTAATTTAGGTTAAACTAGTCTATCAAACTTCTGTCCCAGATCCCCTCCCAACTCAAGTTAACTCTCAGTCCCCCAGCATCCCAGGATGCTTTGCACCTCTGTCACAAAACCCCTCTTGCAGGGTGGGTGGGCTAGCCTTGGCCTACACTGTCTGCTCCAGCCGAGCAGGGACAACTCTACCCCCAGGCTCTGGCATTGCTGAGGCAGCAAAGCCTCCACTCTTCAGCCCTGGTCCCGGGGGACAGCAGGGAGTCAGAGGGCATGTGCCGGGCAGTCAATCAGGGATGCACCCTGTTCAGCTGTATTCAGGTGCCCTCAAAAGTGGCAGACAGGCTGGGAGGCATGCTCTAGAGCTCCCCACTTCTTTCCTGGGCTACAGCAGGCAACTGGCTGCCTTTCCAGATTCAAAGGTGAATATCAGTTCAATCTATGCAGCTTAGAGAAACTTGCAAAGATTGAATCAATTCAGCCTTGTGCTTTTTTTTTTGCTTTTTTGTGGGGGGGCGGGGGGAGACTATCTGTACTTAGACAAAATGTTGTCAAGGGTCATTTAGAAATACTACATCAGATACTTGTACAGGAGGCTGGGCAAAAGGGAATCTGAGGTCCCTTCCAATTCCAGGATTCTAACTATTTATAAAATATTTTGCTGAAACGTTCTCTTTCCTCTAGCCCACTCTAAGTTGTCAGTTATTATTAATATTTTGCTAATCACAAATTGTCTATTAGAAAGGTTTTGAAATGTAGAAAACCTGTATGGAAAGCCTGAAAACCAGTACAAAAATTGCCAAAAAAATTTTCTGACTCTTCACATGGAATCAGTCCAGCTCACAAGCAAAGCCCCAGACTGGTCTTAATAGCCAGCTGGAACTGATACTAATCACTTCTTTTTGTAAAAATGAAGTGAAAGGAAGGTCTGTCAGGCACTAGTTTTTGTCTTGGGATTCAGGGGTTCGTTTCCCTTCTGTGTCAAAAGTTTACTGTGTGACCTCAGGAAAGTCATTTGGGGCCAGATTTTTAAAGGTTTTTAAGATGCCCAAGTATGCAGACAGGTACCAAATGGGATTCCCAGAAATTCCCAGTCCATACTTTTCATTCATTTCCCATTGAATTGTGAGGTACTCCACTATTTATTATAATAATCCTTTTAAAGTAAGAGGGGAAAAAAAAGAATAGGCCAAATTCTGAAGGGCCAGTGATTGTGTTTCAGATTCTGCTTTTGGCTTCTTCTTGATAGCATATTAATCATCTGTGTCCCAGATGGACGATCAGTTTGAAATCAGGTCATTCCTCAGAGTTAGAGATGCTGCATCCTGGCAATCTACAGTATTCACTGTCCTGAGTCAACTACATTAAATTTATGCAATTTAGGATTTTTATTTCTTTTCATAAGCCATCAAGGATTTTCCAGGGAAAGGGTGGTAACAGTGAGCAATACTGTGAAGGCGGGCTAGTAAAGGCCTTACTGGAATAAAAAGAAACAGTATGCTAGGTTGCATAATTAATGGAAAGAGATCATTCTTACAAGCAGTCGAAGTACAAAGTCTCTCCTATATAAATATATATGGTTATGGTCAAATTGCTCAAAAGGGAGCACGCAAATTTTTAAGAAGGAAACATGGTCAATTTATGCTACAAAAAGTGTTTTTTATGAAGAAGGATTTTGAGAATGTTTGACCTGAAAAAAGGGGTCTGAGAGACGCCTGCCTCAGTTACTCAAGTATCTGATGGAGGGCAGGGAAAGGCCTTCAAAATTCATGCTGCCGCAAGAGATCATAACACAGGAATTTAGCACATTTAGATACAAAATGAGAATCATAGCTGAGGTCTCACTAAGTGGGCCAACTGCTCTAATATTCAAGAACCAGCATGAAAATACAATACCTCAGATCAAGCCTCCATTCCTCACTTCCTAAATGAGCCCTCGAGCAGATTAATGCTTACAATCCAGGTTTCAGATGGCCTCCCCTTGAATATTTCCTCCTAACAACATCAAAAACCTATTTGTATCTCATTTGGGTTAGCAAATATAGAGGGTAGAATATTATTAGACTGGAAGAAGTTAGGAGGAGAAGAAACTAAAAGAAGTTTAGGAACTGGTTTATCTCCCTGCTAGAAAAGAATTAAAAACAGCAATGAAATTAATACTGACTTCCTAATACCCAAAACCTTGACAACAAACACTACTGAATTAAAAGAAAAGTGATAAATCCTTCCCCAAATTCTATCACTTATAGTAGTGTCACTAACTTTATGTAAACGCTGATTTACCTAAATTCACACTGAGTGAGAGAGATACTTTTGCATATTCCAGGCCTTCCTCATAAGCCTTCAGCCTCAGCAGCAGTTCCACTAGTTTGTTGCACAATCGGAGTTCTGCCTTTTTGTTTCCGATCTTTACAGCAAGTGGAAGAGCTCTGTCCTGAAATAAGCAAATACAATTCATTTGGTTATTGCTGAAGCACAGAAAACATACCAATTAGCAGTTAATTTCTCATATTTAGTAAATTATTTACTTTGCTTTATGAGCATGGAATCAAATAACCTGATCTCAGCCAGGTCAACTGTTACTGAGCCAAATCCATCAATGTTTATGGCATAGAGTGTAAAACAGACACTCTTTGGAGAAGAGAGTGGTTTTTGTTCTGTGCTTTGTACCTAGCACAATGAAGCCAGGACTGTAGCTCCCTAAGTGCTACCATAATAGAAATAAACAACAGACCACAAACCCTGTAGAAAGACACTGCTTTTTCCTTCTCCCAGGCACCATTGAAAAATATGTCGCCTGCAGCTTCAAATAACTCCATTCCTAAGTATGGATCCCCAGTATAAAGAGCAGCATCTTGAGCAACCTAAAATGAAAAATGTATGTTTTGTTAGAAAATATTTTGTGATTCAGCAATGAAGCATCACACTTCTGTGGAAGAGTTTTGGTACCAGCTGCACAGAATCAAACATTAGGGATAAGAAGATTTTTTCCCTTGATTTTGTTTCTCTGCCACTGCAGGGCTGTTCACCAGAATACATTCTTTATTCTCTAAAGATAAAATATGCATTTTAACAACCAATATTTGATAGCTGACAAATGAGATATTCCAAATAATGCGGATGTATATGCAAGGTTTAGAACTATGCACAAAATGTTAAGTAAATTAGTAGTATGCTAAAGGAGCTGCACGGTAGAATAACCATTTGTTATTTCAGACACAACAAAGAATTGCAGCAGTAAAAAACTCAATAAAGGGAAGTGCACACCATGCAGTATAAGTGGACACTGCCAAGATACTTGGTAATTGTTATAATTTGCAAGTAACAGAAGATCCCTCCTCTTTCCCACCCCCCATCCAATGACCCACGAAGTAAATTAGGTAGGCCTACTGCGTTAGCATTACAAGGAACCTGAATTCCAACTCTGTTTCAATGAACTATTATATAAAGTAACAATACCTAGGCTAGGGACAGAAATTACACATACACTGGTCTGAGCGATTGGAAACCTGTTAAAATCTATAACACAACAGAAGTTCAGTGGGCATAAATCAATTTCAAAATGGCTGAAACTGGTTTAAGATAAACCAGGATGGATATAAAGGAAAAGCTGCGCTATCCAGCATCTTACAAGCCGGCATGCTCTACTAACCGGCATGCTGGCTTGTAAGAAAGTGAAACTGGAAGCGCCCACCACGGCACTTCCAGTTTCTCCGAGCCCCCACAGCTGGGGCCAAAGCAGCCTGCACTGCCAAGCCCCCACGGCCTGGGGGCATAACAGGCTGTGCGGGGCCCACCTCCCTGTCCCACGGGGCCCACCGGGCCTGCGGGACGGGCAGTGATGTGGCAGGAGGGACGGTGATGCCACGGGTGGGGTGAAGGGATGCCCCAGATGCAGCAGGAGCAGCAGTGGCCGGGGCTGCTCAATTAACTGGCATATTTTGTTACCCAGCATCCCCCATTCCCGGAGGATGCCGGATAACAGAGCTTTTACTGTAGTATCAGACTTAACTGATTTAGGCTAACTAGATTTATTGAACTTCTGTCCCAGATCCCCTCCAGATTCAAGTTAAATCTTTCATTGTTTCAATGCTGTTTCAACATTTCGCCCATAGGCCATTCCATAGCCAGCGCCAGGAAGATCAGTGCTGCTGCTGGCCCCAGCTGGCAGCACCAGCCTCCTGTGATCTGGCAGGCAGATCGGGGGCCCGCAGCCCCGGGAGCAGTCCAGCACAGCCCCACAGCTCTTCTGGACATGCAGGCAAGCTCCCAATCTGCCTGCCAGATGACAGAAGGCTGGTGCTGCTGGTTGGGACTGGCACTAAAGTCAAGTAAGCCTGGGTTTTGAAATGTTTTGAGTGCCCTTGTTTCATTTCAAAGCTGTTTCAAAGGCTTTTGTTTTGTTTTCGCTGTTTTGTGTTCAAATGCATCGAAACATCTTCAAAATGAAGTACCGGGAGAAATTTCACACAGCCCTACTTTGCACCTCCCCAGCAACCTCCCCCTGGCCCCGCTTGCAGGGTGGGCAGGCTAGCCTTGGCCCAAGCTGTCTGCTCCAACTGAGCAGGGAAGTATACTCTAGCACATCCCCGGGGCTTCTGGCCTGGGCCACTGCAGGTATGTGAGGCATTTCCAGAATCAAAAGTCTGTTTGCTTGCTTATGGGTTTAATCTATCTAGCTAAGACTAAACCTGCAAAGGTTGAATCCATTCAGCCTTGGGCTTTTTGACTGCCTGTACTTAGCATTAGAGAACAAGGGCACAGAAATGAAGCCATTTCCCAAGGTCATATAGCCAATCAATGGCTGGCTAGAAAATGACCTGCACCCTCCGTATTCCCTTCCAGTTCTTTTAGGCAGACAACATCTCCTATGTGCTGATAAAGCACCTGGCAAAATGGTGACTGAATTACAGAGCAGGGCCTCTGGGTGCAACTACTATAGTGTAATAGCAGTGGAGGAAAGAAAAAGGGCTATTGGAAGAGCTGTTAATTGGAGTTTCAAAAGACCCTTGAGAGTAAAACAGAAGAGAGATCCATTCCCCAAGATAATGTTTCACAAGCAAAACAGCAAACCACTAAAACAGAATGTTGCATTCAAAAGTTGACAGGCCTTTAATAATGCAGCACCAATAACAGCACTATAATTTATTCAAAGCATCACCTCACAAAGCTTTTCTTTTGGCTCATGATATTAGAAGATTTCTCTTTTGCCATGCCACACAGAGTCATCCCTTCATCTATATCCCAATCATGACCATACCATACAGGTAGACTTATTCTAAAATCTAGACCAGGGATCCTCAACCAGGCTGCTGCCACATTCTTTGACAGGTGATATAAGGTGTGACGAGATAAGGTTCAGGCTTGTCCTTGTCTGAATGATCTCCCACCCCCCACTGCGAGGAGGCAATATTAAAATATTACCCACCCCCCACACTGCAATATTAAAAAACTAATTTTTAATTGGGCGCTACTCAATTCACAAGTTATGGAGGGGTGCCTTAGGTCCACTGATCTGGGTAATATAACTTACCTGGATATAGAGATCCACTAGTTCATTCTGCCTCAGAATGTAATATATCTTTCCTGCTTGGAGCCAGGCATAGGCCTCTTTCTCTTTCTCCTGAAGATCTATAAATATTCCTAGGCTCCGTTTGGTATATTCCAGTGCAGATCTATAGGCCCTAGGGAAGAAAAAAAAAGGAAAAGAAAATGCTAATCAGAATGAATATAGAAAAAGTAAATCCCATTTTATTGTATCAGATTGCAAAGCTATTTCTTTTCATAGTAGGACATACCTTATTTACCCCAAATGTTTGTGAAAATAATATGCATGTCTCTCAGTTTCTCTCCTCTTATTATTTTGTCTGATTCCTCCATTTCCTGACTTTGTTAATTTTTCAGTGTAATATGGTAGTATTTTAAGACTACCCTCCCTTCCTCAGTGATAGGATATATCCTTCCCCAGTGACACAGTGAAACAGCATTTTTCTCAGCCCTGGCTCTGCTCCAGCTTACAGTTAGTTCCTACAGCAATTTTAGTAGGAGTGGGGAGGGATGGGCAGTATTTGGAGGGGCTGGCAGGTCTATGTTGTGGGGAGGTTGTCTGTCTGTCTGGGAGGCGAGGGGGGTTGGAGGGCTCAAAATAACCTGTCAGGGTGCGGGGGTAGAAAACCTGCAGCCTGGGGACTTGAGTGAGCAGCCTAGCTTTCTCAGCCTCAGGGCTGTACTATGAACACATACACACATTCAGTTACATCAGGCATGGGTAAGCCCGATCTGTGTAGTACACCTCCCTAGATGAATTAAGTTCATAGATTTCATAGACATTCGGGCTGGAAGGGACCTTGGGAGATCATCAAGTCCAGCCCCTGCCCCAGGGACAGGAAGTCAGCTGGGGTCAAAGGATCCCAGCAAGATAAACATCCAATTGACTCTTAAAGGAGTCCAGATTAGGTGTTTGCACACTATTTCTTGGGGTTACAAGAAATAATGGCCATAAGCTAGCAGAGAGCAGATGTAGACTAGACATTAGGAAGAACTTCTTCACAGTTAGAGTGGCCAAGGGCTGGAATGGGCTCCCAAGGGAGGTGGTGCTCTTCCCTACCCTGCGGGGCCTCTACCCTGGGGGTCTTCTAGAGGAGGTTAGATAGGCATCTAGTTAGGGTCATCTAGCCCCAACCCTCTTTCCTGCCTATGCAGGGGGTCGGACTCGATGATCTATTGAGGTCCCTTCCGACCCTAACATCTATGAATCACTTCTGGAGGGAGTCTATTCCAGACCTTGGGGGCTCAAACAGTAAAGAAGTTCTTCCTTATGTCCAGCCTGAAACAGTCTTGGAGGAGTTTGTGACCGTTGGACCTTGTCATCCCTTGGGGTGCTCTGGTGAACAAGTGTTCCCCCAGATCCTGATGTACACCCCTTATATATTTATAGGGCGTAAAACTAAAAAAAAGGGAGTAAAACTCTTCATACATTTGAGAATAAACACTTCATACAGAAGGTTCTCAGACAAGCTGGTAATTTAAATAGCAACATGTTGCCAGGTCAGAATGGTGTAATCAAGAGGTCTGATGGAGGTTACAAGTTGCTAAAGTAAGTATGCAATTTTTTATTAAAATCAGCTGCTGGAGGGTGCCAAATGGTATCCCTCTATTTAAAAAAAAGCTGGAAGGGTGATCCAAAGAAGTTAGAACAGGCTGGCCATTTGTTGCCTGATCTAAACTGCCCAAACATATACCAGTTCGCACATTGATCAACCTAACCATTTCTAAAAAACCCAGGTGCTTCTTGACCTGATGTTCCTGACTAGAGATGGCTCTTCTCCCAGTTCTAGGACACAATGTTCTTATTCTAAAGGCCTTTCTGATAACAAGCCTGACCAGTACTTTGATCCCAATTCACAAGCTCTACTGATCTTGGTTGACCCCTCGTTGCATATTCACATGAGAAATTTGATCAATTTGCAGAAGTCATCATCAAGTCACTGTAACCACATTCATCAGATATATATTTTAAATGTGCTTATGCCAGATGCATGAGAAAAGCAACATATGATGAACCATATAGTATTACAAAAAAAGCTCTTAAAATATTCAAAACGCTAAATGAATACCAAATATCTTGATAAATATCAAGTAGTGGATCTATATAGCAAAACTTAGAAATATTTAAAAATAATTAAATGTTGCATAAAGGCTTTCAAAAGAACAAGGACATGATGTAAAATACATAGGACTACCATCCTGCAATCAGAGCAGCATGTTTGGAGACTACGGGCACTTCTTACAGATGTAAGCGCCCAGTGCTGTGACACTTACAGTTACATAAGTGGCAAAATGCATGTCAGCACTGAGAAAATGGCAGCGATGTGCTTTTGAGCTAAAAGCACCTCTAAAGAACCTTTAGTTCAAAAGCACACTGCTACCTTTTTCTGTGCGCTGACACGCACTTCGCTGCTTATACAATTGCACACGGTACAGCACAGTTCATCTCAGCTCGCATGCAGAGCAGGCTCGATTAATTGAGTCTGCTCTGAAGCAACAGATCTCCGGCACATCACGGGCAAAAAAGCATGTGTATGAATGCCCTATACTTTTAACAGCTGAGCTTCCCAAATTAAAAAGCTATGCAGGATGCACTGAAGTCTTTGCAGTCACGCACAGCCACTTGGACTGTGACTGAGAATCAAATCAGATCACTTAGTGCTCAAGGTATTTGCAAGAGATCAGTGAATAAACACCACATGATACTAGGAGTAAAAAGAAATTAAGAACAACATATCCTGAATGGAGGAAAGAAGCAGTTAGAAATTCCATGAGTGCTGATTTTTCTAGATATATTGAAGACAACAGAGGAATTTCAAACAGTGCTTCTCTCTCTTTTCAAGCAGAACCATTTGAATACAGACATCCTGAAGGCAGTCAGGTGGTTCTGAAGTGCCTGATACATTAATGGTTTTCAGTTCACTCAAACAGGGGAAGCTAAATTAGGAAACTAGTATAGAACTTTGAGAAGTCCTCACTCCACACAAGAGTTGAGCATAAAAAGTATGTCCTAATCATAAGAAACAGAAGGGAAGCACCTAAAAGTTGATAACGGATCTTCAACTAGATATGTTTGTGGCTCTGAGAAATAGGAGAGGTGCTATGAAAGCACATGCTGTGTCCTTTCAGAGTGTAAGTGAGCTGTCTCACAAAAGCTTATGCTATCTCTCTCCGATTTAAAGGCTAAAAGGTGTGAATCTATGTTGCCTTCTGAGAAACGGAACAGGAAGCAACAGAGTTTGTATGTTCATGAGTCATTTTATTTTTTTTTAAATTTAAACCTCTACCTATATGTAAAGCGCAAAGGATTAAACAAGCAAGAAAATGCATTAAACAAGTCAACAACAAAAACACTTTACTGCCTAGAAGGAATGTGGGGAAGAACATACAAGAAAAGACTGCCAAATGCTTGTCCGTGGTAGAAGTGCCAACTGTGTTCTGGCAAGTGTTCTTAGAAAGAACAAAGACGGATTTGTGCATTGTCAATTCCCTGTTTGAAAGACTATCTTTCTGTAGACAGACATTTAGTTGTGTTCAGTGCCCAAGGTGTTTCATAAGAAAACAACTACTTTTTGGAAAGAGCCAAAGTTGCTAGGCTAGACTTATACAACCAAATATAGATTTTTCTGTAGTAGAAACAATATACCTAAATAGTGAACAAAGCAAGATGTGGAACCATTCTAATTAGAATACAAACTAGCACACCTATAGGCAGACTTTTTTTGCCTAATTAACTGCTAAAACCAACAACCTGAGAGGACATCTGCAAAGTGAGTTAAGGAGGCCTCAAATCCTGAATGACTACAACAGTAAGTTCAGAAATAAATTGACCACAAATGCCTCCAAGAGAGTAGTGGTATAGAAGCCACAGACTAGCCAATAGAGCGATTCACAGCCAAGTGACATGAGATCCTTATAAGGGTGCCACACATTATTGGCACTGTGACGTGTGCAAAAGCCTACGTATGATTCGAAAGATAAACAGAGATTTCAAATGGGGATCTATACTGTCAAAAACATTCTGACCTGCTGTAGTCCAAGTTGGTTGCAACACAAGAATTGTTGCGTCATTTATCAGTAATGAAAAATGAGTGAAAGCGAAGGGAGTTTATACATGTGCTCGGCGGGCAAGGCTGCTTTAACTGCAGCAGCTCTAAGAGCTGCTCTAATTAAAACCCCCGAGCATCACGTGTATCCACATCGCCATGCTAGAAAATGGTGGCAGGGACACTTTGTGCGTTTCATTTGACGAACTTTAGCTAAAGTGCCCCTGCCGCCATTTTTCAGGACAGGGACATTAATACACGTGGCACTGGAGTTTGCTGAAGCACAGTAATTACCATGCTCCTACAGACTCAATTAATTCCTGCACACTGGAGCAGCCTCGCTGCACATGTATAGGTGCCTTAAGAGCTGTTATTTTCTAGGTGGGTGCCTGAAGTCTAATGAGGTTGAGAACCACCAGGCTCAGGTGTCAGATACATACCAACAAAAACAAGTGTCAATACATTCAAAGAGAAAAAGGTGGGTTTGGTGTTCATTTCCGGATTGAAAGTCCAATGTCTTCATTTAAGGTAAGTCAGTATTGGCCAAAACTCACCACAAACCACTTGCTGCCACCACTTGATGGAAACAAACAAATATGCCCATTCTGAAAACGCAGGATCTAAATTTACTCAGATATAAGTGTATAGTTTGAAAACTGAATAGAAACCTGGGGTACATTTGGTGGCTGCAGATACACTCCCTCTCTAGGCCATTTGATGAAAGTGAAGCAGAGTCTAGAGCTCAATATTTTTACTTTTCAATACAATCTACAAAATAAAAATCTTACAGAGAGCTTGCCCAGTATATCTCATGCAGGAGTTAAATAATGTGAAATTAAAATCAGACAAAACATCATCATCAGTCACTTGTCCTACAGTCCTCTAAAGCTAATTACAGTAACTTCCAATCTCTGCTTGACCACTGCCAATCTTTCAAAGCAATCATATCCTAAAGCAATTATCTTATTTAGTACAATGAGAATGGTCTGAAACTCAGGCATGCAGAAGGGCCAGCTGCGTCTGATGCAGCAGCTTGGGTTAGTACATGCCAAAAGCTTGAAAAACCCTCAACTGAAGCTTGCTCCAAAGCACTGAAGTCACAAACAAGCAGCTTTATAATCCAAGATAAAACAGCCTGAACAGCAGAATTGTCCAAATGTGGGGGGGGGGGGGGGGGAAGGAATGACACAGATAATCTGTCCAGCACCAGGAATGGATTCAAAGGGGGTGTAGTAGCACAACCTCACCCCAGTTTCTGATCACACAGCAGGAACAGCACCAGCCCAGGACTTCTTTAAGTCCTGAAGATTGTAAGTTTCCCTCCTTCCCCTCCGTGCTCAGAGGCATGTCTCCTCCCTCACTTGCCACCCAGTGTCCCTGTCCCAGGGTCAAGAGGAGCTCTTGTTCCACTCTAGCTGGGCTGTACTGTGGCTGGGCTGAGCCCAGGACAGTAGCATACCATGGGTCTCAGGCACCCGGAGACCAATGCCTGCATCTGCACGCCCTCCCCCCCGTGACGATTTGAGCAGGGTGTGGAGCTCCCATTCCTGCCCCACAGCACTTCCATGGGGAAATTAATACTGCGACACACCAGACACTGGGGGAGGGGTGGCAGCCAGAGTTTCCAGCCATAACTTGTGAAGAAACGTACATACCAATTGGGTCAGTTTGTAGGGCTAGAGACAGACATTACACATAAACCAGTTTAAGTGATCAGAAACGGGTTTAAACCTGTAACAGAACAGATGTTCAGTGCATATTAAACAGTTTGAAAATGGTTGAAACTGGTTTGAGATAAACCTGGTTGAATGTAGTATCAGACTTAACTGATTTATGTCAAACCAGTTTATACAGTGTCTGTCCCAGACCCCTTGCTGATTCAGACTCCCCCAGCATGCTCTCTGGGCTGGATGGGACACTGCTCCACAGCAGGGATCCCCGCTACTCCCTGGCCAGAGCTCTGGCAGAGACTTGCAGGAACAGAGCATCTGCCTGGCTTCTCCCTGCTAAGCAGGGATTATTTCCCCTGCCCCTCTGCTTTATGCAAACACCTCAGCATTAGCTAGCAGACCACATGCTGTCTAAAATCTGTGTTGTGGGAGATGACAAAGGCAGACAGGCTTTTTGGAGCTAATCAACCAGTAGCTTAATATCCTTCCTTGGAAAAAACTGTTTAAGAAGAGCTTGAACTAATGGAGAGAGGCTTTATTTTCTTAATGGACTAATAAACACTGAGTTAGGGGTGATAAGCATTCCCTGCTAAGCTGCTTGGGGAGGGGCAGCAAATAATAAGAGCATCCTGCCAGGGCCTGGCCATGCCTCCCTCAGCTCAGCACTGTGAAAGGGAAGGGAGAGCTGCTTTAGCACCCTACAGCTTCTAGTCTCAGCCACTGCAGGCACATGCCTGAATTTTTTCAGTCCAGAGGAGATGTCTGTACAGTTACAAACTGGTTTAGCCTAGCCAGGTTAGACTAAATTGCAAAGATTGAATCAGTTCAGGCTCAGGCTTTTTGAATGTCTGTCCCAAGCTTAGAGGACATGTTTCCATACAAAAACCACCCTCAAAATTAGAAAAGTGTGTTGACAGTCACAGTAGAGACCCAATGATTGTCTCAGG
>NW_005841871.1:1013172-1013916 GCF_000455745.1 Alligator sinensis
AAAAGTCCAGCTTGTTCGTTTGGTTCCCAATGCTGGTACTAAACCCTTGTAAATCTAACTTTGAGGTCATTTAAAAAAACCTAGACAAATAAATCTTTCAGATGAAAAGGGATGCCTCTAATTCTAAGCTAAGGCATATTGGCAGAGCAGTCTACTGCACTCTACCTGACATACCAGAAGAATGTAGAGAGCACTTGTGCCCTCCAGCACATAATCTTTCTTGTTAAAAATTAAAAACAAAAACAACACCATTTAGAATGGATCTTACCTTTCTGTGCCTAACGAGAGATACAGCTGACTGATGGTTTCCAAAATTTGTCCCTCTAAAACTTTGTCAGACATTTTTCTAGCTAGTGATAATTGATATTCATTGTAGATGACACACTGGGCTTCATCTGGAGCAACTCTACTGTAGAATTGGCACAGCAGCTGAATAGCTTGGAGCTGACCTAGGAAAACAGGTTTGAAACGCTCAAAAAAATATATCCTTATTAACGGGGTTAAAAATGTGATGCAATAGAATTCAATTCTACTTATTGTGATCCTGGTTTGCTAAAACAATGCCTTCCATAATAAGGATTTTTCAAGCACTGCTTTATACTATAGCAAAAAAACCCCAAACAAAAAAGTAAATCACACTTCACTACCACGTTCCACCCTTTCTCCATCTGAACTAGTAAAGGCCAGAGATGACCTCATGCTTTGTCTCCAAAATAAAGCGTGCTAAGTGCATTGTTCTCTTCC
>NW_005841871.1:1013947-1020656 GCF_000455745.1 Alligator sinensis
TGGCCAATGAAGTGTCATTTAGAAAGACCAGCAATGTAGCTTTTTTAACCATCATTTGACCTACTCAGCTGCATCCCTTAACTGAAAAATTACAAAGTCGATGTTCTTTATGTTCACTGCACAGATTCCTTTCTATGCCAGTACTGGAGACGAGTATCAGTATGCCCAACCAAATTTTCCCCCTTATTTTTATTTTCTAAATGTGTTTACTTTTTGCATTACAATTCCTTTTTCTACATTATTTCTGAAAAATCAAATACTTAAGAGCAATGCATTAACAATACGCTTTAGAGTGGGAAGGTCTTCATTCTTACCAGCATACATCACCTGATTTAATCTATTCCTAGGCCACTGTAAGTGGACATAGCCACTATAGCTTTAAAACTCAAAGAAACAATTTAAAGTTGCAGTGAGTTAGCTTCCCATACAGTAGTATCAGAGCAAAAGATGAATATTACATCTGTTCAGTGCAACTAACTGTAAAGTAGTCTAATTGTTTTACACCCTTAATGACGACTAGAACAGTACAGCAAAGGAAAAGGGCGATGTTTGCTCTGAGTCACTAATAATGAAATGAAAATAAAGATCTGGTTATATCAACAGAATACAAACACTCCCAAATGGCCACAGTACATTTGAAATCAAAAAGGAAAGGAAGTGTACCTACTTTCCAAATTATTTGTTTCCATTGCTACCAAAAAGGCCCATTCATAATAAAATAGTCCTTTTTCCTTATGGGTGCCATTAGCATAATAGGATCCCAGTCGGAGGAGGACTTGAATAAAATCTCTGCCACAATCCATGCTTGGAAGCCTTGAGAACAGCTTCACAGCTTTGATGAAGTAGCGCTCTGCCAAGTTACTAGCGGCTGAATCCAGACATAGCATCCCAAAATTGGCCAACACAACTGCTTGGTTATGGGTCATTTTAGTCTCTTCCGAGATCTGTAGAGCTTTGTAGTAGTTCTCAGCTGCTTCTTTTATATTCTTCACTCTTTTCACAGCAATACCAATCATATTATAAATAACACCCAACTGTTGAGGACTTCCACAAAAAGAGTCTGCTGTAGCATTTAAAATGACCAAAGCATCAGCATTTTGTCTGTGCAGAATATATAACCAAGCAAGTAAAACTAAGTGGTTAATAGTTTCTTCGGCACTGGGTGAAGTATTGGAGTCCAGTACTTTCTCCATACAAACAATGGCCTTCCCATATTGTCTGTGATGCCTGTACAGTTCTGCTAAGCCAAGATAAATTGTGCTGCATAGTTTTTGTTGTTCATTGGTAAATACAGAGGCAAGCGCGTGTCTGAGGTAAGGCGCAATTTGTGATGGGAGTGTTTGTCCTGCTTTTCTAAGCTGATACAGCTTGGGTGCATTTTTCATAACCAAATCAATGCTTCTCAAACAATTAATTAAAGTACCTGAGCCCTGGGAAGAAGCAATCCTTACGCAGCTTAGCACAATGTGTGGCAAGTATTTCTGACTGTAGAATTCACCCAGTTTAAAATAGCAGTTGATTGACAAGGAGCTGTTTTGTAAACCCAACTCATTATTCAATAATTGCAGCCTTTCTAGAAATGGTAGTGCCTCTTCGTACTGCTTAAGTCTTGTGTAATGTTTTACCAAAAGAAAGCATGCTCTAGCCTCTGCATGCTTGCTCTGACTCACTATTGTCCTCTTTAAGGCACTCCTTAAAATATCCAACTCCATGTCAGTGCTGCAAATGCAGTTGGGAATCCCCACAAGCAGGGATGCGGCCTTGTCAAAAATGCGAGCACTTTTTTCTTTGTTCTTCTGCTTCAAGTAAATGGCTGTTAGATTTGTATAAAGAGCGATAACCAGACACAGGTCACCAAAATCTCCTTTCATTGCTCCCATGGCTTCTTCAAAATAAACCCGTGCTTGAGAAAATTTCAGCTTTCTAACACTCAGTCTACCCAAAAGAAAGCATAGCCTCATCAGGGCCCAAGGCATATTTGCTTTTTTTGCTGCCTCTCTTGCCAATCTAAAATAGCCAACTAGTTCATCCTCACCACTATAGCCATAAAATGTGGTGCTCAGAAATGGGAATGAGAAGTCATAGAGATTTTTGAAGTCTCTCTCATACTCTTTACTGTTTAAAAACAGTAACAAAGACTGAAAGACCTCAGACTCCAGATCATCTTTATCTTGATGTATGCAGAAATGTGGTTCTTCAGACAAGGGAATGGTCTCTTTATTTGAAGACCTATAAAAATCCTTTTCTTGACTCTCTGTCCTTTCCAACTGGAGCTGTGAATCTTTACATTTCATCAGGAATTCTTTCACCTTCTTCATTCTACTGAACTCTGTGTGAGATGAGTGATGTGAAAAGTCTGCAATACAAAAGTCAGTTAAGGATCCAGGTAAATAGATGCAAGCTAAAAGTGTATGGGGCAAGAAATTCAACATTTAAGGAAAACACTAATAGAATTTCCTAAGGAAATGTGAAAAGTTGATAGTTAATGTTCTTATTTTGTTAAGATTAATTGTAATACACAATAAAATTAACACTATTATTATATAAATACAATTAATACAATTGATTATTCCGTATAGACGATTTAAATGTATGTACTACAATTATGATATATTAATAATTGTAATATACATACGTGGGTACACAAAAATTAAATTTATAAAAACACTGTAGTTGATAAAGTTCATGTAGATGCCCCAATTTGCACCAATTAATTATTTGTTTCTCACTATCCAGGTTCTCCTACCACTACCATTGTCGTGACACCTGAATGCTTCATAGGGTTATGAAAGGACAGGAAGATTACTCCCTCCTTTCCCAATTGCTGGAGAGTTCTCCCACAGATCACTGGGAAGAGAAATGCCTCTAAATGTTGTTGATTAGAAATTACTGAGTATCATTAAGAGCTTGTTGGAGCTTTCTATGAAGAATTTCAGAATTTCATAGGACTCTGGTCTAATAACAATCCTGCAGGAACATCAAGGATTCTCAGTTTATACTGGGAGAACGCAAGTTTAACAGGACAGGGGCCATACGGTCTTACACAGGCATTCAGTGCCTCACAATGATCCAGGATGGGGCTGCAAATACTAAAATGCAAATTAATATTAAAATGACATCACGCTCAACCAAGAAAACACAATGGAAAGGAATACACCATCAGGAAAATAGTAGATGAGCATGACTTTTAGCAGATTTGCAAGCCAATGTAATTTAGAACTGAATATTCCCAAGGTATCAAAAAGGCCACATTTTGCTTTCTTTCTGCTAGAGAAGGTCACAGCAATATTGCACAGCATGTGGCTAACGTACAAGTGGAAGGAAAAGTCTGAAACTGAGTATTTAATACCAATAAACCCCAAGAACCAAAAAATACAACAAAGTGCAGGGGGAAGGGAATTATATGAAGTAGGAACAAGTTTTCAAATGTGAAAAAGGTGTAGTGAATTGTACAGTTGGGAGCTGGCGTGAATGCTGCCATGATAAGACTGAACATGGCCATATAATGAAAAGTAATACAAAGTGCATATTATGTCTTTTACCTTGCTCATAAGGCTTCTGAAATTCCAATTGTTCTAATCCATCTAAGAGACAATAAAAATAATAATATTAATTACATTGTGTGTTTTGCCCATTTATTTGGTTTTAAATATCCTAATGTACACAAAGTATATCAAACATTAAAAATACTGGAGTATTTTGTAAAAACGAACAAACATTAACTCAAGGGCAAATTTCCCTCCACTTCTATGAGTTCTATGTTATCTTATTCATGTTCTTTGCCTCTGCATTATTTATATTATCTGCATGTGGTACTTATGTATACCCTTGCCGAAACATATGCCAGGATATGGCTGTAATCGTAAGATTTGGTGCAAGTCAGAATAGTTTAATTAGCAATAAGTAACTATTGCCTTATGTAGAACCTATATCAATCTATACATACTGTTATGTAACTTTATAAACATTACCCTTAGAATGCAAGATGTCTTTAAAAAAAAAGGAACATTATGTTATAGCTCTGGCATATTAAGTTATTATTATTCATTAGTAGTAGTATTCAAATGAGTTTTAGTGTCAGTCTTCTAAAAAAATAAATTTCAAGAAACAGTAATTTATTGGCAAAAGAGATGAGTAGTCATATACCAGACCATTCTAGCAACATGTTGGTGGATAATCATATTAGCATGCATGAAAAATTTCTGTGGAGGTATCCACACTATCTTCATTCTCTACTTCCATTAGGTGTCTCTCTCTCTTCTCTTTCTTGCTCACACATTTTCTAGGTCTCAGATTTAGGAAACAAATTTAAAAGGTTATGTCTGTTTAATAATGCACATCTATACAATATGGAAGAATCATTGTGTTATATAAAGAGAGGCTACCACGCCTTCTGCAGAGAATTTCTAATCAATTGAAAGTAAACCTCTTAACTGGTTATGTATGCATTCCTTAATGAGTTTGTCAGTTCCAGTAAGATGTGTTTTATTGCACATCCTTCTAACAAGGTTTCTGATGCTTTCTTATTAAAGTACCCATACTTTAATGAAGAGGATCATTATTCTACACCTGCTAAATGCACAAAAGAAGTGGCAGAACATCTAAAATATAGGATTACGGAATTAAACTCTAACAGACCTAATTTCTGCTTTATTAAGGCCTTTCAGTGCTAGTCAATGGTATATTGGCATTTGTATTGTTATAAAACACTTACTATTCATGTGCAGGGGGAAGAAGTGGAAGGGGAGTGGGGCAGAGAGCAAGGGGGATGTCTGCCCCCCTCCCCCCCAGCTGCCTGACCTGTTCCCCCGCTACCTGCCCCTATGCTGCTGCTTTCCTGCCTGCAGCAGTGGAGGGGCATGGGAGGAGGCAGGCAGCACATGAAAGACAACCCTCCAATAAATTAGCTTCTATACTTGTAAAACAAATTTATAAATTTTCCAGCTATAGAACCTAATTATTCGGTAAATACGGTATATAGTTAGATAAGATTGGACAAGCTTTTGGGCACAAAGTGCCATTCCTCAGGTATGGGAAAGAAACAGATATAGCCCAAGCAAAAAACCAGATTGAACAATGACTTAACTCTTATAGAAGAGGAAGATGGCAGTGAACCGAAAGGAGGAAAGTCATCAGAAGCAGCTACAAAACAAGTCAAGGGCAGTTGAAATAGATAACCTAAACTCTGAAAAAAATACAAGACCATTTAAAAGGGAAGAGGGTTGTTATTACCTGTAGTGTTCAGAGAAATTATCAGATGGAAGAGATAATAAGCCATAAGACCACGTGTGCATTTAGTCCATGTTATTTACACATAACGGAGTTAAACAAAAGTAATCGTCTCATCTCTTATTTAGCTTAGACTGTATTTACTTCTTTCCCAGATCTGAGGATGTCACTTTGCCTTATCTGCACATCACAGAGCAACTCTCACAAAAGCACTCTTACAGACCCAAGGGAACACACGACAAGCCTCAACTTGCCCTGTGCAAAATGAAGTTTATTTTCTACCTAAGAGGGCTTTTACAATCTTTGATTTCTCCTCAGCCTGAAGAAGGATGCATCTGTCCGAAAGCTTGCACAGAAAGAATTTTTTTTTGCTACTTTTTAGTTGGTCTTTTTCTCAGACCAGCATGGCCACAAAATAGATCCCTAAAAGTTTGTCTAACATTTCTCCCAACTGTAGACCCAGACCAGTAAAATGGTTGTATGGGATCAGGAACAGGGCAAGTGAGGATGTGGCCACACACACACTTCACCTTGCCATACATGCCGTGAGCTTAGTGAAAGCAGTGATTCCAGGCAGAGCCAGAGCCAAGAGCTCACATGTGTGACTGTGCCACCTCACTCCCTGTGGATCCACCCTATTATCAACAAAACCTTGCTTCTTGCACATTCCCCTGACCAGAGCTGTAACACCTCTTTGATACTAAAATACATTTATGTCATATCACAGTGATGGACATTACCAGGATGTAGGATCAGTATGCAGCACTAAAAGATCTGATATGGCCATACTGATTTGACTAAAGTTACACCAGTTAGGCATCTGCCAAACCATAAATTAGATAACAGACCAGAATACGTTTGCCAGATCATGGAAAGCATGTTAAATAAACTAAAATATATGGCAAGTCAAGACGAGACACTTTTTTCTGAGACATGTTATACTTGTCAAATATTATGCAAGAGAAAATGGATTAAATACAAGAAACTGGTCCCTGGCAAATGCAGGCTTAATCTATTTATGCTAAAATCAGTGAACCCTCTTGGCCTTGATTTTAGTAAAAGAATGAGACGCTGAATTCGCTTTTCCTGTTATTTCTATCCATTGTGGAAAGTGAGAAGGCTTTAAAGCAGTGACTATATCAAAAAGCCACTTTACTAAAAGAAAAATATTACATTGGTACTGACAGTTACAGGTAGGACTTCTACAGTCTTTTGAAAGCTTATTTAAGCACAGAGGTATGTATTTTTGTTTTCATTAGCATTCAACAATTACACCATTTTTATTGATAATACCACAAAACAGATAGTAACTGAGTGTATGCACTGCCACTTTTATAATGCCGCACTCTGTTTGAAAGCTGCAAAATCTACTTAACCATAGAACAGTGTCTCGGGGTCACAGAAGAAACATTACTTAGCTCATTTAAAAGTGGACAAAAGGAATTGATGAATACCTTGAAGAGACAGTGTTGCATCAGCA
>NW_005841871.1:1020687-1041517 GCF_000455745.1 Alligator sinensis
TAAAAGGACTTTTGCATGCAATTTCTAACAGCAACAACAAAGGGGAAAACATATCACTGACAACTATAGAAAAAGTGAATAAAAATATCTGTGCATTAACAGGAATTAGTCATGGGTCCTGAGGAAAGAATTGATTTTTCAGAGAATAAAATCCATCCTTACCTATTCTATATACAGTGAAAACTTCTGTATTTAATGTTTGCTTTACTAAATGCATCACATCCTCTTCCACAGCATTTTTTTCTTTGGTGAGAAACAATCTCTCTTCCTCTTCCAGAAAATCCAAATTTTGGGAGCTACAAATGAAGCAGCAATTTTGAATAAAGTGGTTTGCCCCATATTTATTCAATGAATGCACAGGAATAAAGTATATTTGGCTTCCGTACACTATCATAGTATGCACCACCTGCCACTTGAACAGTTTGCCCACTAGAGGATAAAACAGCTTATGAGTGCTGCCAGCTCAGTGGATAAATTGATAATGGTTACTCTGCACGCCAATATGCATTGATAAATGCCAACTCTGGAAGCTGGTGATCACTCTTGAAGCAAATCAGAGAAAGCTTTATTGGTATTCCTGTACTGTAGTATATCATTTATTAAAATATTAATTCATTCACTGTGGTAAGACTAAGTATGTTATGCTATTGCCTTTGCATTAAACTTTGAGGGTTAAATTTCCAACAAGGCTTTTTTTTTTTTTTTTTTAAAGAGCCTTCTAGCTTTCTTTACAGTCATTAATTAGTGACCTCAACTAAGATTTGCAATGCAACTAAAATCTACACTGCAATGCAAGCTGAAGTTTGTAGTGTACACAGACTGCCCATACTCAAAGCAAAAGTGCCTACATCTATTTAAACCTGATTACGGGAGGTCACCAAATATGGAGGCAACTATAATAGAAAGACTGGCTGGAATTTCTGATCCAAGAAAGTAAGACTGATCAAATATATTGTGATGATCAATCCTGAAACTACATAAACTCTCTCTCAATACACCGATCTGGATCTGAAATTAATAATGGAGAGCATCACGTCTTATGCTGTAGTTTCCCTTCCATTTATTGACATGGAAACACATCACACTATGGTAATTATCTCCAGAAAAGAGATCTAAAGAGTTTTAAATATAATATGCATTTGAAAACTATAAGCTATTAAAAAAATAAACAAAAAAGAGCCACAGATAAATTATTATATACAAAGAACTTACTCAGTTCTACAGATGTCAGGTGTAACATGAGTTGTCTTTACAAAACCGATTTGACCAGTAAATACATGCCTTCCAACAAACCATGGCATGCATTCAATGAAGTAGCCAATGATTTCAATTTTGTCCCCCTTCTGGAAGCTAATCTCTTCAGGAGCAGCACTTTCGTAGCTAATCACTGCTAGAGAAGATCCTGTTGCTGCACAATAAGGATTTGGAGATGCATTAATTTGAAGAGATAGGCAGAATGCAACTCAGCATAAAAGGAAACAATAATGGCCTGTGATAATCCTGAGATTGTTGAATGACTTTTTTGAGGGAAGATTTATTACCTTTAGGTACTTTAAAAGCAAGTTGTTCCTATTTAGAGCACTTCAGTATAGAACAGAGAGAAAGCCAATCCCACAGTCAGTCAGTCAGTCATCAATCCTTACAATACTTGGGCAATTCCATTCACTTTTCAGAATTTCAAGACTAAAAATGAAATAACTGCTATTTTTTCAAGTATCCCTAGAGTTGGGTGAAATATTTTCTGAATTTTGACATTTGAAAAAAGTTTTTTTTAATTTGATGAAATTTCCCTCCTCCTAATTTGTCCCAACTACGTCTCTCAATTTTCAAACAATATCAGAGCTTTAAGGGTTTTATTGTTGACACCAGTACTTTGCCCTAGTATCGTTTGCAGGATTTGGCCTAAGGTAAATACTTTGTATAGCACCCATGCACAGCACTGTTTCACTCTGGATTAGTATACAAAAGGAAATGTCAGTGAGTGATAATTAATCTTTGTATTTGTGGCAGTTTTAGCCATGGGGCAGGGCATCTGTATGCATGACAACATGCATACTAAAATCCTTGGATTTTTCTGATTTACCTTTCTAATTGACAAACTTTAAATACATACTTTTGGGAAGAGTCTATAAACTTATTCTCATTCCTTTTGACTAGATTGCATTATAAAGCTACTTGATCTATCATCCTCATGTGTGAATGAGTAGTATTTATAAGAAATGCAAGCCTTCTAAGTCAAAATGTGCTGCACATCATCATTACTAAAACAAGAATTAGACATATACATAGTCTGTTAAGCATTTTTGGATGAAAGATGCTCTAGAGATGTACTGTGTGAGATATAAAAACAGACTTTTATGCATCACTGGCAGTGCAGTACAACGATTTGAAAACAATTCTGCTACTCTAAGGGTATATTATTAGCATTTCTAAATCATTTAAAGTTTAGTTCTATGATAGATAAAAACAATAGATACAGAGATTAGAAAGAATTTCTTACCAATTTGCTCACTGGGTTGAGATTTTGTTTTGCAAGCAAAATCAATAGAATCAGAACAGACTTTAAGAAACCACCTAGAAGAGAAAGGGAAAAAAGTGTTGAATTAAGTTAAAAAAAAAAATCTCACTAAAATGTTTTGACAGTTCCAATGATATTTTATGCCTACTTCTTTCAGTCTATTATTCATTTTAGTGTTTTTTCCTGTGGTTTTCAGAATCAAACTTCTTTCATTCTGGCAACTAAGGATCATATATGGAAATTATTGAAATGTCATGAAATCATACCCCATCCTCTTGATTATACAAATCATATTATGATCAAATATTCGTTAGAGGTAAAAACTAGAAGGAAAAAAAGGGGGGGAAATCTCACAAATTTCCACAAATATTTTCTCTCTGAAAATTTTCTTTTTATGTAAAATTTCTCACCAACTACTTCCCCAGGTGCTGATGGTAGCAGCATTTAAGCTACTGCAAAGTTAACACAGCTGCTTTAACTGCATTTAGCCACATGAAATAGCTATGCTAAGATATTCAACGTGAAATTTAACACATTTCTCTATTTTCAGGTTTGCAAAGTGCCAGTAAAAAAAAATAAAATCTTACATTCATTTCAAACTGAAGCTCTTTGGGGCAGGGAACATCTTTTTATTCTGTTATCTATCTGTACAGTGCCTTGCACAGCAAGTGCTGACTAAAGGGACTGGGTTGTAGGTTCCACCACAGTACAAACAATAAGCACATTTTGTTAAAAAGCAAAAGTAGGCTCAACTATCTAGAGAGCTAAGTTTCAATGTCTTGCACTTTTCCCCCAGTACTATGCAGCAAGTTACATGAATAAAATCAAATACTGTATTTACCATGCACACCCTTCCACCCCCCTTCCCCCCAAAAATCAGCCTTCCAAAATTAGAAGTATGCAGACACTGTGCTCTAATGCTGCCAAGACAACTGCCACTTCTGTAACCCTGGCATGCAGAATAGGCAGAGTCCTGTGTTAATTCCCTCACACCCACAGTCTCTACTGGCTGAACACTGTAGCTCATGCATGTCCTGCCATACCTAGAAGTAGCTCCGGCTGCCTCATCCAGGGTGCCCCCTGGGATGCTATCCTTCCTAAACACACTTAAGTTTCCAGGAGGACTTAATCTTATGTCACAGTCAGCCCTAGCTCTAGGAATCTCTTGTTTTATATACTGTACCTTCCAAGAACAAGATGCATGTCTTGTTTGGGGGCATATGGAACATGAGAAAATATGGTATCTGAAATTAAAGAATTATTCTGGCTCATAGACTGGTTTAGCCAATGTGTTTCTTCAGGGAGGGCAGCAGAAGCCATTTTGTATTTGCTTTTGTTTACTTGCTGTCTTAGCAGCAGTAAAAATGGTGTTTCTGATATTATTCTAAGAGTCAGTGGCCTGGGGTTTCCTAGTACCCACTAACAAGCACTTACTTATGGGGCCTACTTCAGCCTCAGACCTCTATGGGCCAGAAAACGACGTTCTGCTAATCCCTGTAATAATGAAGAGGGGAAGGCCCACTGACAGATTAACAGCATGTGCCTGAGCCCCAAGGAGGCTGCAACAAGAAGTTGTCAAATGGTGGAAGGACATAATAGGCTAGCAGTCCCCACTCAGACATTTCTGAGTTACAGTTGTTCACATGTGAAAAGTGAAAACACATCCACCAACCTAAAAATTCTCAAAACCAACATCCTTTCTACTGCATTAAAAATGGACAGCCATCGTAAGTCAAGAAAAAGGCACTTGATTTATTATTACATATGACCATAGGCATTTTCCTTACAGCACTCAGGAAGTAAGGAGTCTAAGAAAAGAATGAGATCAATGGACTTCCTGAATAGAGGGTGCTAACCACAAAGCCAGCCCCAAATGCCTTCATTTTAAAATGTCTATATGTAAATAAATATACTTGTACTTATGAAATAGAAGACTCAAGTCGGGTACCTACTGATGAAAAGGAATCAAAGGTTCTGTAGTGACTTTATTGTCTAAAGTCAGGTCATCACTCAGTGATCCACCAGATGTGTCTTCAGTCACAAACTCATTCTGGTAAACTTTCACTACAGTATCTGCAGCTGTCACCTCTTTTATGAGGTTGTCAGAACACAAGACAAAGAATGTCCCTTAAAATAAAAGCAATTCACGTCAGGTTTCAAATTTTGTAGTACTTCAGTCGTTTTAATGTTGCGCGTGCTTGAAAGTAGGCCAACTTACTATTTTAACTGAACAGAATTCATTAGACTATTTTGTCATGAAAGTTTGCCCCAATTTGTTTTTAACCTCTATTTCAGTGTTTTCAATCTTTCCAAGCTTACAACCGACTTCTGCTATGAACCTAGCGTTTCCAACTGTGTTCATATGGGGTTTCTGACCCCATTTGTCATCAGAATCCTTAATTTGGGAACTGTTACTAGAAATGCTTCTAACCTAAAGCAATGTTATGGGTGAACTAGAATACAATTGTAAAACATGTTCAATGTGTAAAACTTGCAATGTGTTCAAACCATAAAGCCGAGACAAAAATTATTATCTGTAGAATTCTTAGATGTGACTATGTGACAGATGAAGAAATGTTACTGAGCTAAAGATGTAAGGAAAAAAATTCCCCTGATAACTTAGCAGGTATTACATTCAGGGATAAATTTCCCTGACTTAGCTTCCATTTCCCATAGGATAGACATACAAAACTCTTAACTGCAGATCAAACAGCACATGGTAAACTCCTCCCATTTAACTCAATATAATTTACTCATCTGTCCATGCCCTAAGAATGGTAGAATCTGGATCATTGTGCATTTTAGGAAACAAGCATTTTTTAAGTATCCACTCCCAGATGCATTTTTTACTGAGATTGCAAAAGAAACATATGTTAAAAATATTCTGCAGCTGTCTCCTACATTGTACTTAATACTAAAAAGGATTTAAGATTCTCCTAATGTTGTAGTCAATACTATGGCATTTGTTTGAACCTCCCTTCCAATCCTAGTGAGGTTTCTACTGAATTGAGAGGACTGAATTAGACCTTTAATGCATTCCAAATACTATCTTTAAGAGGTAAGGGGGCCCATACATATAGTCATTGCATATACATTATTCCTTACCTTCCTGCATTAGAAGACCTCTGTACATCAAATTTAAAGACTCTTCATTTATAGAGACTTCAATTCTGGCTTCTTCTTGTTTACCGTTATTCTTCTCTTGTGAAGAGAGCCAGAAAGACTGATCTAGCAACAAGTTCTCCATGCAGTGATTTACATAACCTGGCAAGAATCCAATTCAAGATATTTACTTTAATGAAGTTAACACAACAACCCCTCCAAAAGGCTGTAAGCAGTGGTAAATAGTGAGGTAATTAAATTGGTGGTTAAAATACAACATACAGCTATTGCTAGATTGCAGTGTTGGCAAAATTCCACTTGCAGATACACATGCGAAGTTCTTGGTGATATTAGCTGGAGTCTCTGACACAGGTCCAATATCAGATGTGAATTAGCATAGACTACCAGTAACAATAGTAGTAAATTAAGATTTTTCAATCAGCCATTTCTGATACTAACCAGAAGCGTTTATATAAAATACGAGAGACACTTTGAAGATCATGAAAACAAACTGTTGAAGCAGAACGTGTTGGAAAGTTTCAGGCAAACATTATCTCCTAACTGTTCAGTGTCACGATATATGTTGTTCACTCTGGCTGTGGAAAGGCATTAATTTCTACCATTGTGGGGTAGAAATATTCCCAAGACGGGTCACCCCAGGCTGGGGAAGGCATGGGGAACAGCTGGTTTTCCACTCCTTCTAGTCCTGGGAGCATTTGAACAGCTGGGAAATCGTTCTCATTTGTCCTGGGGAAGAGTGGAGCAACAGGGTTTTTATCCATCAAACCCTTTCAATAATTATTTTCAGTTAATTAGTTTCATGTACACATCTTCCCCTACAAACATATTGAACAACACTGGGATTTAAAATAATAATATAACAACAACAACAATAATATTTTAAATATATATATATTATTACCAACCAAGGGTATAATAGGTTATAAACTTCCATATCTCTTCAAAAGTTTTAAATGTCACCACAATTCGGTCTTGGTCACTGTGAATAGATAACAGTCTGGCAGACAGCTCCTAGCAAAGTGAAAAAAAAAATGTTATCTTACAGCTTCTAGACTCACCAAGGAGCAATAATATTTTAAATACAGGAAAACATGGCTATACAAACACAAGAGTGAAAAAAAAAAAATTGAAAGAACATTTCTTCCCTGTAACTGTTATTCAGTCACATTGCACATATACTACAATGTGCTAAAAAACCCTCCCATTAACTTCTCTCAGGCAAGGCCTGCAGTCAGCTCCTTTAGCTACCAGTTGTATGTGTATACTTATGTAAGCATTAAAGAGTCTAACAATGAGCTAACTTCTCATTTCATTTCTGCTTATTAGTTGCACTAGCAAGCGCAGTGAAGTCATCTAAATTCCATTCAAGCCAAATTCAGGTAATCATAGGGAAATAGGGCTGGAAGAGACCTTGAGAAGCCACCTAGTCCAAACCCGTGCTTTAAGCAGGATCTTCCTTATCCAAACCATCCTATACAAATCCCTCATCTAACCTATCAGCAAAACTACAGTTAACCCTGACAATACACAGGACATACCACCTTCACCTTCCACAGGTAAAGAAAGGGGATACAGTGGTCAATCCACTGATGTATTCATATATGGATTTATGTCTTAAATGCCTTTTTCACAAGTAAAACAAGCCTAGCTCCTTCAACGTCTCCTCTTAGGACTTGCCTTAAAATAAGAACATTTTACATTTGTAACTTTTCTGAGGAACCTTTAGCTAAGCTCCCTTCTCCTGTAGAGGTACCGAGATAACGCTTCTAGCATTGAAAGGGTCTGCTAATCCCATGCTCCAGCACTTCTCCTGTTTGTCCATATGGACTAGAAAGGATTTTTTCTCCCCACTCAAATTCTGCTGGCTTCTGTAGGGGAAGGTTGCCCTCTTCTGAAACACTAAGATGTTAACCCAAGCTTCAGCTATAGGGATTGTTTTTGGTTTGGGGTTTGTTGAGTTTGACTGAGGTGCTCTAATGCTCCTGCAAACGCATAGAAAACTCAAAGGTTCCTTGCTAGAGGTGTGACTCTGAAAAGAAAAGCAAGACCAATTATCAAATTTAGGGTCAGAAGAAATTTTTCCCCTAGGTCAGATTGGTATGGCCTGTGGGGGTGGGAGGGAAGTTCCTCCTGCTACAGTGTAGGGTAAAACCCATTTTATAGCAAATTCTGAGCATATAAACAAACTATTTCCTTCCCATTGTGGTCGCACTGGAAGTGCCATCCTGTGCTCTGCTTACCTAGGGTATATTATAGGGTGTTCTTGGCATTTCAGATACTGTGCCTTGTAATTGTCTGGGTAAATGAGTACCTGTGAACATAGGATCGAATATAATAGCACTTCTACTCCTGTGCATGCCATTTAGGTGAATTAACAGCACTCTGAGAGCCTTTAATTTTGTATTCAATGAAAGGGCACAGTAAACAAAGCAGAGCCATCTCTTGCATTTCACAAACCTTCTGAATACCTCTTACCTCAGAAATGCTGAGGATGAAAGGAAAACGACACTGCAGGAGAGATGCTTTTTGAGAAACTAAATGAAGGAGGAAACAGATGCCTCATTTGAGGCAGTTCCTGTTGTCCAGGGCTTTAACCCAAATCAAAACATGGCAGCACAGTCATTGTACGCATAGCTCTCCCAAGTTGAAGGGCTGTTCCTCTGCCGGTAGGTGGCCAGTGACAGTGACAGGCCTACCCCTGAAATGACTTGCAATTAACTTGAATCACACATAGTTAGCTTACAGACTGTACACAGTACTGTTCTAGGGAAAAGTGTTTGCACATTTTAAAACTGCATACTTCATAGGTACTTCACAATGAATTTATGTGTCTGCATGATCCTGGGACAAAAGACTTTCTCCTGGAAGACATGCAATGTGTATTGATACCCTGAGATAGATAAAAACCAATTCCAGTGGTTTTTAACTAAACTCCCATGAAAAAAAAAAAGTTGTTCAAAACCCTGAATTCTTCAGGTAAGTGTAATCACAGCATCTTGTGAGGAATGATATAGGCTACCTCAAGATACAGAATGTAAAAAGCTAGTTTAAATTTAGAGTACAGTATTTTAAATATAGTAAAACAAATACCAAGTTAGAAATAAGTAAAAAAAATTGCCATCCAGATATCCCAGGGTGTACTGTATGATAAAGTACATAGTTGCACCTAAACTAGAAGATACTTAAGAACTATGATGTAAAGCAAGGGTCAGCAAACGATGGCCTGTGGAACCCTTGAACCTGGCCCGTGGAGGTGGGGCTTCAGTGGCATTCAGCTGTGGGCACTCCCCTTATGATGGTGCCAAGGCCAGCACTAGCTGTGGGCAGGTCCTAGCACAGGGGTGGGCAGAATGGTGAATCCAGTCGGTGGCTGGACTCCATTTCCCAGCAGTCCCTGCCCATACTGCTCCAACCAGTCTCTATGAAGACCCCAGGTCAGCAGGGTTATGACAGCACAAGACCATGACAGCCCCATGCTCCCAGGGTCTCCATGGAGACCAGCCCAAGCAGCACTGGCAGGGCACGTAGATGGGCAGGGAGCTGCATCCAGAGCCAGGATCTTGCGGATGTGACAGTGAGGGCTGGAGTCGGGGAAGAGCCACAATCTGCTACCTAAACATCCCTGCCTGCAGAACCCGTGCTCACCACAGGGGTGCGTGAGTAGCAGATCACAGCTCTGCCCTAGATCCAGCCCCACACCATCACTACCACAAGATCCCAGCCCCAGAGTAGCTCCCCAGCCAGCCACATGTGCTGCCAGCACTATTTGGGCTCATCTCCATAGACACCCTGGGAGAGCGGAGCCAGGATGGCTCATGGAGACCAGCCAGAGTGGTGCAGGCAGGGGCTGCTGGGAAATGGAGTCTGCTGCAGCCCCAATCTGGGCCGTGGGCTGGACTTTGTCCGCCCCGTCTTAGCACCTACCTAAGATACCTCTGACCCAGCAGATGGGAAAACATTACAAACCCATGGACCAGTGATGTTCATCACTATTTCCATCTACTGGCTGAGGATCCTATCCTCCATCACAGTGCAAACAGGGGGGTAGAGGTAAGCAGTGTTTGCAAACTTACTATCCCACTTTCTGACCACTGTTGTCATTCTTAACGCTCAAGTAATATGGTATTTTAATGGGGTACATCATAATAAACTAGGGGAGAGAGGCACCTGTCCAGGCCGCCAGATTAGGAGAAATATTGCAAATGACCCCATTCCTGCATCTCCATGCCCCAGCAGCAAAAGCAGCCCCATGCTTTCCCTGGCTGCTGCTACTGCTTTAAGAGAAACAACTGGGGCAGGCCGAGCATGTGGCAGCAGCACCGACGGCTCATCTGGTGGCTGTTTTGTTGGAGTTCCCAGAATGGATATGCCATGGGGCTGCTCTTGCTGCCAGGGCACCTCTCCCTTCCCCCACCTTTGGTATCATCCCCCCTGCCTCCAATCTCCGATTGGGCTTGCTCAGGGCACCAACTCTGCCTGTTACCCCTCTAAACTATATGTTATAGAATGGAAAATATGCTGCCCACTCTTCAAATTAACTCAGCTGCAGTAAATCTAATGGAATAAAAATGTTACATTTAAGGACTGAAGATTAAGAAATTTAAATTACAAATTTTATAGGAAACCATCACTGAAACCATCACTTATGTCTATAAAATTAAACCACATAGAATTACCATTTTTCTTGAAAATAATCCTTTTAAAATTAATTTTAAAAATCTTTGGACTATTTCATCACTTTCCATGTATTCTTTTATCTTTAATTTTTACACAACATATACAGCTTGCTCTTCAAAAAATAAAAGCCTCATGCTCCTAGGAGACACCTCTCATCAGTGCTTTGATCTCGTGAATTCACTTCCCAACACCTGCTCAAATATTAATAAAAGAACAGTAAGTTTTTTGCAGTCCTTGAATTCTATTAATAAAAATTACCAAAACCTGCTGAGACGATGCCCTGAAGGCTGCACTCTGCACTGTTCAAGATCAAAACAAATTCACAGTTTTGTAAGTCAACTTGCCATAAATCCTGCTTTTCTGGAAGGTCTTTTCTTAGACCTGCTTTTTAAAATTAACACAGCCTTAAAATTAGACGATTTGTATGCTGCCACACTCCCCCCACCACCACACTAACTGCACAGAAAAACAAACACACTGAAAAATATAGTTTACAATGTGTGTGGAAATAACAATGGCAGCCAGTCTGGTGATGACAGATCTTACACATGAAATATGATAACTCAATACTATTAACTGAAGGAATGGTAGCTAAGATTGCATTGTTTGGCTTGTTAGTGAGAAGGGATGGGATATTCACAATACAAAAAGAAAACGAACATAAACCAGGCAAAGGAGGCAACAGAAGATGAAATAATCTTGGAGATGACAGATGAGCACAATGCAATGATGATGATTAAAATAAATTTTGAAACTCTCACTATTGCATATCTGATGAGTCCTATTGCTTGGGAGTGTTTAGAGCCATGGTGTCAGTCAGAACCCATCTGAGCCACAAAACAAAAATAAGTCTATTCTCCAATGTGTAATGTAAAATTACAACTAACTTGCTGTGAGAAAACATCACCTTTTGCTTAGGAGCAGATGTTCCAGACAAATTTGTTGATTAACAATAGTTTCAAATGGGCATAAAAGCCAATTAACACATTAGTTTAATTGTTCTAGTGATTACCTGTACTATCCCCCCACTTCTTTATTGGTATCCAACATTACCTTAATGCAACATATTAAGAGTCACTCACATTAGTAATTCATCTTAATTTCTCAAATATTGTGGCCTATTTTCTCCAGTTGGATATATCCAACATAGGTGTGGCAAGAGTGTGCAACAATTTCAGTCTTGATTTTTACTGAGATTCAGAAATACACATGTCCCCCAAGGCTCTGTCCTTGGACCCATACTGTTCAACACTTCATTAATGATGTGGACACTAGAGTCAGAAGCAGACTGGCCAAGTTCGCCGATGACACCAAACTTTGGGGCAAAGCATCCACACCAGAAGACAGGCGGGTGATCCAGGCTGACCTGGACAGGCTCAGCAAGTGGGCAGACGAGAATCTGATGGTGTTCAACACCGATAAATGCAAGGTTCTCCACCTTGGGAAGAAAAACCCGCAGCATCCTTATAGGCTTGGCAATGCTATGTTGGCTAGCACTATGGAAGAAAGAGACTTGGGGGTCATCATTGACCACAAGATGAACATGAGCCTGCAATGCGATGCGGCGGCTAGCAAAGCGACCAAAACGCTGGCTTGCATCCATAGATGCTTCTCAAGTAAATCCCAGGATGTCATTCTCCCCTTGTACTCGGCCTTGGTGAGGCAAGCAGCTGGAGTACTGCATCCAGTTTTGGGCTCCACAATTCAAAAAGGATGTGGAGAAGCCTGAGAGAGTCCAGAGAAGAGCCACGCGCATGATCAGAGGTCAGGGAAGCAGACCCTACGATGACAGGCTGAGAGCCCTGGGGCTCTTTAGCCTGGAAAAGCGCAGGCTCAGGGGTGATCTGATGGCCACCTATAAGTTTATCAGGGGTGACCACCAGTATCTGGGGGAACGTTTATTCACCAGAGCGCCCCTAGGGATGACGACTAGGTCGAACGGTCATAAACTACTACAAGACCGTTTCAGGCTGGACATAAGGAAGAATTTCTTTACTGTTCAAGCCCCCAAGGTCTGGAACAGCCTGCCACTGGAGGTGGTTCAAGCGCCTTCATTGAACACCTTCAAGAGCAAACTGGATGCTCATCTTGCTGGGATCCTACAACCCCAGCTGACTTCCTGACCTTTGGGCAGGGGGCTGGACTCGATGATCTTCCGAGGTCCCTTCCAGCCCTAATGTCTATGAAATCTATGAAACATTAGTAGCACAGCTGCTTAAATTATTAAAGTTGAAAATTTCCTGTTTTCACATTCCTTTTCTTCTTGATGGTTTCTTCAGTAAATGCTATTTTCATTAAAATAAGTTACCATTTCCTCAAGATTTTTTTTCACCAAAGTCAAGCCACATATACAGAGAATTTACATCTAAATATTCATCATCCATTATTTGCAGTGCACATAGTTCCAGGATGAAAAGCATTTCAAGCCCTGTTATACTTTTAACGTAAGTACCTCAAATTTTTCACATATTCACCTCTTATTGAATTGAACAATGCTCTAGAATTGGTATAGGACCTCCCCTACAATAGGTATATTTTTCTTGTTTTAATTTCTGCTAAGAGTTGTGTGTGTTTGTCAAATTAGAACTTCATATATAAGTCAGGCAAGGGTACTTCTGTTACTCCTGTGTTTAACAGACACAAGTCATCATTGTTCTTGCATAAAACAGTCCAGAAGATCCAGTTGTGGGAGTCAGAACTCTTGAATGATAGGGGAAACAATGGGAGATCTATGACATGGACCAATTGTTCATGCCTTCATTTATCTAAACCCAGCTATACCCACTTCTGCTCTCTGCCAAGTAAGGGAAAGGAGCACTGGCATCTTAATTTATATTTGAAGGTAGATTGAAGATGTGGTCTATGTCAACATGTAAATTTGAACAGCCTACTGTTAAACATGCTATAGGTTCTCCTCTGCAAAGATCTGCAGACCATGTAATTTGTCACAGTGCCCACCTGTGGAGCTTTTGGCCTCTTCAGCTTGTTACCAAAAATATCCAAAACACTTTCATAAATATAATAGAAATGACTTACACTAAAAGTTGCCATGACCTCCCTGCTGTCATTTTCCAGGAGCCGTAGTCGTCCTCTCAGTTCTCCTTGAAGGTGATGATCATGAAGTCCAGTCTTTTGTCTTACCATGGATAACCTCAGTGATATATCTAAAAAGAATATTACCAGGCTGTCACAAATTCTTTTGGGCCAAAACGAGTTTGCCAAACAGAAACATCCCAAAGACTGCAGAGTCAATATTTAGAATCATACTTAAAACAGATGTACCCCTTCGAAGTTTGAAGTCTCCCAATGCAATACTCAGGTAGATATAGAAAGATACATTATAGAACATAGGCAACTGGTAGGGTGAGCATGGGGGCGGGGCACATGCCCCCCCATCAGGGCCCCCCCCCCCCCCCGCCAGTGTCTGCGCTACATGCCCTTCCCCCCACCTGACAGGGCCCAGCACATCAAGCAGGTGTCTGCAGGTGCTCACCAGCTCCGCCCCCAGTGCTGATGGCATCTGCAGGGAGGTGCGTGGCACAGCCCAGCAGCTGCAGGCATCGGCTGCTCCCAGGGCTTCAGCAGGGAGTAAAGCAGAAGGAACTGTCAGTGGATGCGGGATGGGGGGCACAGCTCTTTCTGCTACACTGATCCCAGGAGGGCTTCAGGCTGGGAGGTCTACACCAGGCTCTTCCTGGGGGGGTGGGGGGTGTGCCCCCAGATCTGCACACAGGATGAGGGCAGGCTGCCACTGAGGGCTGGAGCTGGTGGTGGCACCGGGTTCTTCCTAGCAGTGTGGGGGTTGCTGGGTCACACTGTGCTCTGGGTGGGTGGCAACAGCACTGGGAAGGGGCCTGCAGCCACCTTAAAATTCACCGTACCCCCCAACCTCCCCTCCCAGCGCCACCACCACCCGCCATGAGCACAGCACAGCCCAGGCCACCACTGGGAAGAGCCCAGTGCCACTGCCAGCCCCAGTCCGCAGTAGCAGCCTGCTCTGGTCCCATGTGCAGATCCAGGGACACGCAGGGTGTACATAACAACTAGCTCCCTCCCAGGGTATACATAACAACAAGAGCCCAGCCCCCCCCAATCTTGCGCTCTGCACCCACTCTCAGTTCCCTCCGCTTTACATCCTGCTGCAGCCCCAGGAGTGGCCAATGCCACTTGTCTGCAGCCACTGGGCTGTGCCATGCCCCTCCCCCTGCTCCTTCCCTAGCCTCAGCCCCAGCCCCACTCCCTTCCTCCCACCCCACTATGTGACTGTATTCCTACTTGTTACCTTGTGAACTGGGCTCCCTTTATGTGAATTCAAGTTATGCACAGTTTTCCAGAAACGCATACACCACATAAAGCGACAGAAACCTGTATGGAAAAGCCTTCACTCCTTAAGCATGGGCTTTTTATTGCAAAGGTTTGCAGGAAAGAAGGCTTTCTTAGGCCCCTTCTACACAGTATATCTATTACACAATTACCTGGTTGACTTCACAATAAATTTAGACTAGCTACATGTGCAAATTAGCTATGCCACCTTAAAAAGTCCAACCAGTTATAAAGTTATTTCTCAAAACTATGTAAATTTGCATGGGTAGGCAGCCCCCCATGGCTGAGAGATCACAGCCACTGCAATCTCCCAGCCATGGGGTGCCCCAAGCACAGCTAGGACCAAGTGTCTCCACATCTGACACGACTCAAAGCCCTGACCATACCCCACACAGCCAGAACCCAGAGTCCCTGCAGCTGAGGGCCAGGACAGAGAGTCCGCTCAGCTGCAGGACTCTTAGCCCCCACTGTGCCTAGCATGGACACTGGGTCCCAGTAGCAGCCCACAGATGCCAAGACCCAGAATCTGCAGCTATATAAAACTATGGATCCTGGCAGCAGCAGGGTGCTGCTGTGAACTCCCTGCCCTAGGGTGTGTGGGGTACCCAGAGGCTGGGAGATCACAACAACTGTGGTGTCCCAGCAATGGGACAAATCCACAGTGGTGTGTGGATTGCACTGGCTGCAGTTTCCCCAGAAGCAGGGGTGCATGTGGTGCTCTCACCGCTGGGAGCCCTGTCAGCAGAGGGTCTCCCAGGCACAGGAGCCAGCTTCTTGCCAGTTCAGGGGAACCCAGGATCAGGCTCCCCCTGTACCGGCAGTAAGGTACAATAGGATCTAATGTACAATCTCACAATCATGCCTCCTACCATGTACATGGTAGAAAGCACAATTGTGTGGATTGTGCATTAGATTTTAACATGCCTGTACCTGCACATGTAGAGGTGCCTTAGAATCTATTCATTCTGTAATCTTTGACCTCTCAAGGAAATAAGGAGCATCATTAAGCTACTATCTTCTGTTTCAAATGAAAAAGATACCTCTTTGACTTACCTTCTCTGAAATAAGTATGGAGAAACATTTACATATAAATACTTGGAGCAACACAGAACACATGTATTCACATGCCCCACAAGTCATCTTCTGAGAAAATTGATGAAGAGGGATAATGAACCACATGTGACAGATGTTAGTCACATGCTGTGAAACGGTACTAAGATGTTCTACAGTACTATGTTTAGAAGAGTAGTAAAGGAAACTAAAGGGAAAAGAAAGACTAAATGAGATTTTTCAGAAGAGCTGAGCACCCTCAACAATCAGAAAAACTTTTATTTTAGAGCCTAAATACGAATTTTAGAATCTAGATGTATGCGCCCAAGCTGGAAAATGATGATTAGAGTACTTTTGAGAAATGCTAAGCTGCACATTTGTTTTCACATAGTCCAGTCAATAAAACGAAAGAGTGCACTTCCATTTCTAAATGCATGGTATTTTTCTTACTTATGAAAAAAGACGGTACAACTGTATTATATCCCCAAAATGCAGAAGAAAGTATAAGGTGGTAACAAATATATTGAAACTCAACCAGGGTTCAAATTACACTTTGACTCTTCAGGGGGTCTACAAAAAAAATTGGGCTGCCCATCACAATGTCCTAATAAAATTGGAGAGCCTCCCAGGTTATGATTTTCAAATCTTACAGGCAGGGACTCGGCTCCCCCCCTCCCACTGAGCTCACCCATAATTCAAACCCTGAACTCAACAATAAAAAAATAATAGTCTAGCTTTAGTGTTTAGATTCTTCCTGCTAGGAGCAACAGTTTTAATAGGAATGATAATTAATTTTCACCAGTAATTGCCTCAAATCACTTAGTTATATGGTGTATGATAGAAAATAACTCATCAGGATCATTTCACTCCCCATTGACATCTGCAGTTAAATAAGGTAGCTATTTAATTACACATGGTAATATCAAAAATTGAAAAAAATTCAACTTACTTTTTCAGTGGCAGAAGGAAATTTGAGCAGGCAAAATGTAGTTACTGTATTTGAGTTAGACTGGAACCTGGGCAAAAAAACAAAAAACAAAACAAAACAAAACAAAAAACCAACAAACCACCACCAAAAAAACCCATAGAACTAAAATATGACCAGTTTCCCTTGGAAAAAAATTCACCCTTTCAAAAAAATATGAATTTAATATTTTAGAATAAAGTTTGGATATTTTCAGAGGAGAAGTTTTCAAGGACACCTATTTTCCCCCTAGAAAGCAGACTGTGTTCACGAACAGCTATTTAGTAGAGATGTGTGAAATTTCGCCAGCAGTTTCATTTTGATGCTGTTTCGACTCATTTCGAGCTTGAAACAGCAAAAGTGAAACAAAACAGAGAGCTTCAAAACAGCCTCAAAAAGAAACAAGGCAAGTCGAAACATTTTGAAAACTTCGAAACTTTACAAGTTTTGAAGCTCAAGCTGCGCTTGCCTGTTGGGAAACAGAAACTAAAATAAGGAGAGGGAGGGGGAAGAGGTGGGGGAAGGAGTTCTCTCATTATTGACTGCGTAGTTGGCCAGTGACTGTCATTCTTCTCTGAGGTCCCTTCCAATCCCAGTGCTCTGGGGGAGGGATGGAAAAACTGCATAAAAGGCAGCATTGTTTGAACTGCCCTGCTTTCTGCCTCGGTGTCAGCTGAGTGAGCTGCATTCTAGCAGCTCAGCATCAGACAACTATGGCTAGCAGCACTGATCTTCTAAAGGATTCCCTACTTGCTAGCAAGAGGGATTTCAGATTCAGAATGAATACCTTTTTCTTCAAGGCTCTTTTATTTTAGTATTATATTCATTCATTCATTCATTTGAATTCTATAATTATATTGGATAGGAGTACTATAGAATTTAATTTTATATAGGTAGGCAAATACATTTATATTTATTTCTATACATTTCACCTATCACCTTCACTATCTGCTGTAAAGCTGGCAAGTCAGTCAGCAAAGCAGAAGTCCCTGACTTCAAAAAAAGCTGACTTTGACAAGCTCAGGAGGCTTGTTGGCGATTCCCTAAGGGACCACAGCCCAAAGGGGAGGGGAGTTCAGGAAGAGTGGTTGCTCCTCAAAGGAGTAATCCTGGAAGCTCAAGCAATGTCTCATCTGTCTTGGGGGAAAGGCAGCAAAAGGGCACAGCAGCCCCCTTGGCTCTGCAGTGGACCTCCTGCATCTAAAAAGAAAGACCTATAAAGGATGGAAGGTTGGATCTACCCCAATGGAGGAATACTCTGCAGTGGTCTGGACCTGTAGAGAGCAAACCAGGAAAGCCAAGGCTGCTGTAGTATGCATTTTTGCTTTATTTATTATGTTTAAATGATAATAGTATTGAATTGATCAACCTCTATGATTGTACGAAGAACCAAAACTCCCTTTTGTGCTCATTCCCTCCTTGACATGAGTAGATGAACTTCATATGCCTTGTGTATGTGAGTGTCTGTGTGAGAGGATGAATGATGAAAGAATGGTAACTATTTGCATGAAAACAGAAGATTTAATTGATTGTGTAAGCAACAAGGCATCAATATATAGGTTACCAGACAGTAAACTAATTAATGAATTGCTGAAGAACTCATCTGTGATCCGTTTCAAAGAAGAATGAATTTTGCTTATCCTGCCATTTGAACTACACAATGCTTCAAGACAGAGATCAAGGACACAATGCTTCAGCAGAGATCACCAGCTTTACTGGGATGACCTCAAGTTGAGATAACAAGAAGAAACAACCTTTAATTAAAAACTGAGCATGGAAAAACCTCAATGCTGAACAAAGACTTGAAATGCCTATAAAAGTGGGATGCAGACAAGCCAAGATAGGGAATCAACTCTCTGCAACTTCATGGAGCACAGGCATGTATGCCTGTATACCCCCGCTCATATCTTCAATAAGCCTGGACCTGGCCATCTAGTGCTAATATTGAGTAACATCTGCTGGTACCTATAACACCTTGCTGGAGTGGTTTTGTCTGTATGTCTGTTTGTACGTATGCTTGTGTATGTCTGTTTGTATGACTGGTGCGTCCAAGCTTATGTATCTGCTTCATGTAACCAATGAACATGGCATTTTGCCTTATCCCCCTTTTTAAGGTATCGCTCTTAATTTGACCTATTGGCAATTTTAAGTAACACTGTGACTGAACTCCAACTGGTTACACGTATCAAGGACAATAACAACTCCTTTTTTTAGATATGTGGGGAGCCGCAGGAAAAACACGGGTAACATTGGACCCCTGCTAAACCAGATGGGACAACTGATGACTGACACCCAGGAAAAAGCCAATCTGCTTAACAGGTATTTTGTGTCCGTTTTTCACCAGCCCCAAGGGACATCCCTGCTCAACATGGGATAGGACGTCCAGAGTGAGGGAGAACTGTTACCCTTCATCAATGTTGACCATGTAAAGGAATACCTTGAGAGGTTCAACACCTTAAAGTCAGCAGGCCCAGACAGCTTACACCCCAGGGTACTTAAGGAGCTGGCAAGCATCATAGCTCTGCCACTGGCACAGATCTTTGAGAACTCATGGTGCTCTGGTGAAGTGCCTAAAGACTGGAAGAAGGCCAATGTGGTGCCTATCTTCAAGAAAGGGAGGACAGTAGATCTACAGAAAGTAGAACTACAGGCCCATCAGCTTGACCTCCATCCCAGGGAAGATCTTAGAAAAATAATCAGAGAGACCATTCTTGACAAACTGGCTTAAGGCAACAATCCTGAGGGATAGCCAGCACGGGTTTGTTGTGGAAAGGTCTTGCCTGACCAATCTCATCTCCTTCTACAACCAGGTGACCTAGCACATGGACAAGGGAGAAGAGATCAACGTCATATATCTTGATTTTTTAAAAAAGCTTATGATCTGGTATCCCATAATCATCTCATAGAAAAACTAGCCAACTGTGGCCTCAAATGCATCACAGTCTGCTGGCTGGGAAATTGGCTCCGAGGTCGGACTCAGAGAGCGGTAGCTGACAGAAGTTAATCTTTGTGGTGCACCGTGGCCAGTGGGGTCCACCAAGGCTCTGTCCTTCGGCCTATTCTTATCAAGATCTTCATTAATGACATGGACATTGGTATCAGAAGTGGACTGGCCAAGTTTGCTGATGACACCAAACTTTGAAGTAAAGAGCCCACACCCGAGGACAGGATAATGATCCAGGCTAATCTTGACAGGCTCGGAAAAATGAGCAGATGGTCTTCAACACCGAAAAAATGCAAGGTTCTCCACCTTGGGAACAAAAACCTGCAGCATGGTTATAGACTCATCAGTGCTACACCGGCTAGTACTTCTGATGAAAGGGACTTGGGCGTCATGACTGACCACAAGATGAACATGAGCCACCAATTTGATGCTGTGGCTAGTAAAGCACGCCAAACACTGGCTTGCATCCATAGATGCTTCTCAAGCAAATCCCGGAACGTCATTCTACCATTGTACTCGGCCTTGGTGAGGCCACAGCTGGAGTACTGCGTCCAGTTTTGGGCTCCGCAATTCAAAAAGGATGTGGAGAAGCTTGAGAGAGTCCAGACGAGAGCCACGGGCAGGAGCCATGATCAGAGGGCAGGAAAACAGGCCTTATAATGACAGGCTGACAGCTACGGGACTTTTCAGCCTGGAAACACGCAGGCTCAGGGGGGACCAGGTGGTTGCCTATAAGTATATAAGGGGGGTAAATCAGGATCTGGGGGAATGCCTGTTCACCAGAGCGCCACATGGGATAACAATGTCCAACAGTCACAAACTCCTCCAAGACCGTTTCAGGCTGGACATAAGGAAAAACTTCTTTACTGTCCAAGCCCACAAGGCCTGGAACAGACTGCCACCAGAGGTGGTAAACCACCTACTCTGGACTCCTTTAAGAGACATTGGGACATTTATCTTGCTGGGATCCCATGACCTCAGCTGACTTCCTGCCCCTGGGGCAGGGGACTGGACTCAATCTTCCAAGGTCCATTCCAGCCCTAATGTCTACAAATCTATGATGGAAGATATGTAGGAGAGACCAGACAACAACTGCGCACCAGAATGAACGCACACCGGAAATCCATCCAAGACAGAAACACCTAGTTACCGGTGGGGGCACATTTCTCACAAGAGGGCCACTCTCTCTCCAATCTCTCAGTCCTGATCCTCAAGGGAAACTTACACAGCA
>NW_005841871.1:1041609-1042043 GCF_000455745.1 Alligator sinensis
CATCCAGGAAGAGCACACACCAACTGCTGCAGCTTCCTGAGCCTGACGAAGGGTTTTTGAACCCGAAAGCTTGCTTAATAACTATTCTCCAACCATTTGGGTTGGTCTAATAAAAGATATCAAATTCACCCAAGGAACCTTGTCTGCCTACAAATCTATGAAACATTTAAAGCTTTGCAGCATACATTATAGAATTTATATAGAGAGAAAGCACCTACACTTTTGATTTATACAGGGACAAAGCACCTACACTTTTGAACACATGAAACACACCATGAAGCATGGTGGAAAGGCAGATGGCTACACTGGCCAGCCTTCAGGGAGGGGTGGAAGAGGAGGTAGAGGGAGAGCTGTAATTTTCCCTCCCCCCCCCGCCACCCCAAACAGATGCAGTATCTTTCATCCAGCTAAAAGGGATGAGGCTGCTACAAAAA
>NW_005841871.1:1042075-1043826 GCF_000455745.1 Alligator sinensis
CAGTGTCAGTGCCACTGTCACTGCCTGTGCCTGAGACTGCTTCCCCTCCATGAGCACCAGCCATAACCCCCCACCCACCACCGTGATGGCAACAACAAGCAGCAGCAGCAGCACCAGCACCAACAAGGCAGCCTACTCCACCCCTATATCACTTCCCATGCTGACCCTTCCAGTTCCAGAGGAAGAGCTGGCACTGGATCTGGATCTCAGTACCCTAACAAGGAAAATTCTGGGAAAGGAGGGGGAAAAATCAGCTGAGTTTGTGCTCAACACCCCTCAAGTTTCCCCTAGAGCCAGGTCTCCTTCCCCAGAAGGCACTTCAGAGGAGGTTGATGTACAGGTGGAGGCAAGCAGCTCAGCTGAGTCTGCTCTTCTTTTTGCTGTGCCTCTGCCTGCTGAGGAGGAGGAGGAAAGTGCAGCAGCATCTACACATGCACCCACACTCCAGAAGCGATTAGGTAGTGTGGTCTGCTATCATTTTGATTTGGCAGATGATCCCATGTATGCTATCTGCCTACACTGCAGAGCCAAAACCAGATGGGACAAGGGAACAAAATACATGAGCACCATGGGGATGCTGATGCATCTCTGCAGGCACCACTCCTTTCCCTTGCTCCTCCTCACCCTGGCACCAGCGGGAGCGTGCCCAAAGGGAAGTCCCCTTCTTGCTTCTAAGTTCCCATCCCCGCAAAGCAGAGGCAGGCCACCCTGGAACAGTGGGGGAAAGGTGGACAGAAAGTGGGGCACATTGCAAGGGTGAGCGAGATCACCCAGAGATGATCACAGAGATGCTGTGGATGGCCAGCCTTTCTCCTTAGTTGAGTGGCCAGGCTTCAGGCAGCTCATGGCGCTCGTGACCCCATCATACCAAGTATCCACATGTACCACCTTCAGCACGACAGTGGTGCCCTCCCTGTATGAGGCATGTACTTGAGTACTTGAGGGAGGATCTGTGCAAGGCAGGTCTATAGGTTGCCTTACACTTCACCGCAGACATCTGGAGCAGCTGGGGTGGAGATCATGCCTACCTCTCCCTCACAGGGCACTGGTGTGACCAAGTCAGGCCATTGGTGGGCTCTCCTTCAAGCCAAGGTGATGGATAAGTTCCACACAGCAACAGCGATAATGGGGGTCATGAACCGCTTGGTACAGGGGTGGCTCACAGGGAAGGGTGAGCTCACCTGCAGGCTCATAGTCACCAACAATAGTGCCAATAGACTTAGACTTCAGGAAGGCCTTCGATACGGTATCCCACACCATACTGGTGAACAAGTTAAGAGGCTGTGACTTGGATAACTGCATGGTCCAGTGGGTGGCAAATTGGCTAGAGGGTCATACCCAGAGAGTCATAGTGGATGGGTCAGTATTGACCTGGAAGGGTGTGGGCAGTGGGGTCCCTCAGGGCTTGGTCCTTGGACCGATACTCTTCAGTGTTTTCATCAGCGACTTGGACGAGGGAGTGAAGTGTACTCTGTCCAAGTTTGCAGATGACACAAAACTGTGGGGAGAAGTGGATACGCTGGAGAGCAGGGAACAACTACAAGCAGACCTGGACAGGTTGGACATATGGGCAGAAAACAACAGAATGCAGTTCAGCAAGGAGAAATGCAAAGTGCTACACCTAGGGAGGAAAAATGTCCAGCATACCTACTGCCTAGGAAATGACCTGCTTGGTGGCACGGAAGTGGAAAGGGATCTTGGAGTCCTAGTGGACTCCAAGATGAACATGAGTCGGCAGTGTGACGAAGTCA
>NW_005841871.1:1044345-1055782 GCF_000455745.1 Alligator sinensis
TCCTAGACCAAGCCCTCTTTCCTGCCTATGCAGGGGGTCGGACTCGATGATCTATTGAGGTCCCTTCTGACCCTAACATCTATGAATCTATGAATATGGCCAAGTTGGCCAATTTGGTGGTTCGTGATGCTGCTGTGTGGCACATAAGTTGCACCTTGTTGTCAGGGATGCCTCAGAGGGGGACAGGGCTTTCAATGATGGCACCAGCATGCTAATTTCAAAATGCAGGAAGGTGGCAGGTCACTTCTACTGGAGCATCAAGGGAGGCAGGATGCTGCGGGACAAACATGCAGAGCTAAACATTCTGCAGAACAAAATCATGCAGGATGTGAAGACTCGGTAGAACTCCACATACCTGATGCTCAAGAGGCTGGTGGAGCAACAGAAGGACATCCATGAGATGGCCTTGCTCAGGGAGATAGGGATCAGCGGCCCCCTGAACAGAGGTGAGTGGGATACCATCTCCCAGATCTTGGTGGTCCTCAAGCCCTTCCTGGAGGTCACTGAAACCCTCAGCACTGGCAATGCCCTCCTTAGCCTCAGAGCCAGGCGATCCCCGTAGTGAGGGAACTTCAGAGCCAAATGGAGAGCTTCCAGTGGATCAGTGTTCCTGGCTGGAGCAAGCCACTGTCACCAGATATGCAGACACTGGTGCGGCAGCTGAAGGAGGGCACCAGGAAATGGCTTGATCCCTTGTGGTCTAGTACAGTCCATGTGCTAGCTGCCACATGTGACCCAAGGGTGAAGGGCACCACATGCAACAGCCAAAATGCTGAATCAGTGGATGGAGGCACTGGTAAAGAAAATCAGGGAGGCAGAACGGCAGAGGCTGGGGGACATGGAACAGGGGGATCCACTGTCCCATGCGAGCACGCCTTCCACCAGCCAGTCTTGTCCTCCACCATAGTCACTGCCAATGTGGGCCAAGGGCATGGCTTCTATGGTGGGCTCCAGAGCCACCAGGCCCCACCATCAGGCAGGTAGGCAGCCACCAAGGCGTGAGCACTATCTTGCTGAGGATGTGGAGCTGCTGCTGTGCAACCCCTTGGCCTACTAGGCAAGCCACAACCAGATGTGGCTGGATCTGGCCACAATTGCCCATGAGCACCTATCCTGTCCGCTGACCAATGATCCAAGCAAGAGGGTGTTCAGCGTTGCTGTGGATGTAGTGACACCCCACCGTACCTGCTTGGATCCTGGTTTGGTGGAGCAGCTGGTGTTCCTGAAGGTGAACCTCCCACTGCTGGGGTTCTCTAAGCTCCAGGTGCAGATGGACTGCATGTCATCCTCCTCACTCCGTCCGCACCCATTTCCTTTTTTCATTTTTTTAAAAACCAGCTATTGGCCTGCTCTCAGGTGGAGGGGGCACACACTGCATCACCAGTCAGCAGGGCAAGAACATGTCCCTGCTGAGCTCACTCCCATGCCAGTACAAACTTGGAGGTATTGGCTGGGGTATTGGGAAGGAGGAGGCCCCAGGTCCTGGGCATGACCATTAAAACTGCACCCTGCCAGGGTAGGGAGGCCTGGTGGGACTGCTGGTGGCACGACAGCCCTGTAAATGCCAGGACCAATGATCCCCTCATGAAAGGTGGGTAGGAGGCACTATAGCCTCCAGCTAATGCATGCACACACACTGTCCTGGTTGAAGAAAGCCCAGACTTGTCATATCTTTGACAGGCCTGAGGCTTGCTGGTTGCAGTGCAGTTGTGAGGCTCCAGGTAAGCTCAGTTTAGCTGCCTGGGATGCCAGCTTTTGCACTGAAAAACCCTTTGTCAGGCTGAGGAAGCATCTGCAGTTGGTATGTCTGCTGATCCTGGATGGAAGGAATAGTAAAGAAGCCAGAGGCTGGCCTGGCATGCAATGCAGGCAAGAAAGCCAGTCAGTAAAAATGGAAATGGAGGCATCCGGGGGTGAGGGACAGGCTGGGGGGGAAGGGGAGGGTGGGGTGATGATGCAGGTAAAAGTGCAGAGGTACCTGGGGAGTCGGATGTCCAGCAGGTCGCAGTGTCAGAATTCCAGTCTATATTGAGTCCATGAGTTTCTGTACCTAGGAGGCTGATGAAGTGAAGTTCATAGGCCCAGCTGTGAAAATTGTTTTGTAATTTATTCCCTCTCAGGATCAGGCCTGAGAGACTGGAGGCAGAGTGTTTTTTGGTTAGGAATGTGCCCCCACAGGTGGTTGGGTTTTGTCGTCTTTGATAGATTCTGGTGTACAGTTTGTGGGGTATTGGGGATAGTTGGCAGGTTTTGTGTTTTGAGCTGTAGGAAGTTGGCTTCAGTTCTGGTGATGAGGCTAGGTGTCTGTTTGAATGTACAAACCACTTTTCAGAGCCAGGCCTATGAACTGCACTTCTTCAGCCTCCTAGGTACACAACTCACGGACTCAATATACATTAGACAGTGGAATTCTGACACACTGACCTGCCGGACACCTGACTCCCCAGGTACCTCTGCACTCTCGTCTGAACTGCTACATCACTCTTCTCCCCTCCCCTCCCCCCCCCCCCCCTTTCCATTTTCACTGACTGGCTTTCTTGCCTGCATTGCATGCCAGGCCAGCCTCTGGCTTCTTTACTATTCCATCCATCCAGGACCAGTAGGCACAACAACTGCAGGTGTTTCCTCAGCCTGACAGTGTTTTTCAACCCAAAAGTTTCCTAAGATATATTTCTCTAACCATGCCAGTTTTTTTCATAATAAACATATAAACACAAGGTAAGCGATCACACACAATGAGTAACATATATCCAACACAGCATCTTTACTTCTTGCTTTCACTTCCCTTATAAAAAGAAAGGCTCTGACAGTGTGGCTAGGCTACCAGAGATGCTGTTGGTGCTGACTGCTGAGTCACTAAGTTATTTTTACCTACTGCTCTTTACAGTGGTGTACCGGACTAAGGCTGTAGGGGAGGAGGACCCCTTATTGGGACACACTACCATGTTGTGTAGAGGCCCCAGTGCCAGTGAAGTGCACCTAAACACACACACACACACACACACACACACACACACACACACACACACACACAAGCACCCATGACATGAGTTTTGTTTGTCAGCAGCTAGAGGTGCAGGGCCCCAGAACCTAGAGTCCCCCTATACCTATCTCCTTGACAGCTGACAGGCTTTGTAGCCTCAGCAGGGGCTAGCATGCCTGCACGTTTGACCCTGTTGTGGCTTAACACATACATGTGACATCATATTTGCTTTCAAGACTTTGGGGTGCAGTTTCCCTCAAACCCCTTCACCTACCTCCTTGAAACTTGGCAGACTTCATGCCCTCAGAAGGGGCTACCAGTTCTGCACGGTTCATCCAAATCAGCCAAAAATGACAAAGTTATAGGCCATTTCAAGCTTCCACATTATAGCCTATGGGTGAAACGCTGAAACAGCATCAAAACAACAAAACTGTTTCAACAAAATGAAACGAAACAGCAGTTTTGAATCGAAACAAAATTCAAAACAAAACTCTGTTCCGTCGAAATACAAGTCGAAATGGAATGGTGCCGTTTCGCACAGGCCTACTGTTTAGCCAGAAACCACACATTCTGCTGGAAAAAAGGTGGATTGGCGCTACCTACTTTGTATCCGTGGTCACAACAGAACCTTAAATAGTCTATATGGCCAAGGCCATGGTTTTGTATCTCATTAGACATACAGAATCAATAAAAGCCTGTCTAGCAGCTTGCTGAGAAACTCTTTCATTCCTAACTCCATGGGAAGAGGCCAACTTATTGAAAAAGAACATTCTCGTCTGACTAATAAAGTATATAACTGATTAATATGATGCAACTGATTGTAATACCTTCCTGAAAAGCCACAGTAAACTATTTCTGTCAAGAATTCACATTGTAAGGTGCTAGGGCAATGCACCATGTTGCACTGCAGCAAATACCCCAACCTTTCCTTATCCTTTCCTTTATATACACCTCAAATATTCTCTCTTCCATACATTTCATCCAGTGGTTTCAATCTGGTAAAATATGCATATCTTTACATTCAGTTCTAAACTTCTATGATTCTTAAGAGTTCTAAGTGAGCTGCTTCCTAAATGTATCAGAGCATTTGTGGTTCAAAATTAAATGTAATCCTTTTGAAGTCAGGACAAAGGAGTCCTCAGAACAGGACAATGTAATTAATAATCATTTATTAGCTGACGATCATTAACCTTATTATAAATGTTAGAGCCAAAAAACAAACTGAACATGCTTTGACCAGAAATGTGTAGATAGCTATTTGTTTTTACCATTTTTGATCAACTCATTTCCTTTGCAGCTAGGACCAATGATTTAAGCAATTAAGAGATTGTAAATTTTAATAATGAATTTTATCATCTATTACATATGAACAATCTTTCTATAGTCAATTCTAGAGTTTATGGTTAGTCTTTTAATTAACCAATATTCCTGATAAATTGCTCCTGTTACAAACTAGAGAGTTAATAGCTGATAAAAAACACACTTCTCCCTGCAAACACTGAGCATATTATTTCTTTGACCTACTTGATCTGAACCACTGAAATGAATAGGAACATTTCTATAAGCATTTGTGTGTTCTGCATCATAAGTGCAGAGCACTCTGGTCCACTTAGTAAAAGACTAGCCTAGTATTAAAAATGAAGCATTTAAATAGTCCCACTGAAAGGAGTGGGATTATTAACCTGCTTGAAATTAATTACTTGAATGTAGGGCTGCACCAAAAGAGATTTTGGGGACCAATACTGATAGCCAATTTTTAAGGAGGCATATCGGCTGATACCAATCCAATTGCATGCAGCTGGTCAGTCTGTTTTGGTGGACAGGGAGGGAAGAGGGAAGGGGGCAAGGCTAGAGCAGGCACTACCTAGCCGAGGCGGGGCACGGAACGGAGCCGTGGCTCGTCCATGGGGGTGCAGGGTGGTGGCTCTTGATGTCTCATGCAATCAATTTTCTTTATATTGGTGCTGATCCGATAAATCGGACCAATGTGTTGGTGCAACTCTACTTGAAATGTTTTACTAGATCTAGCTTCAAAGTGAGCCAAAATTTGGCCCAGAACACAAACTCAGATTTCTAGCCCACAGCAGAATACTTCCTCCAAAACCCCAGAATAGCTTGAAATAGCATAGAACTAATCAATTTATTCATTTATGTGCCTATATTATTTGAAAACGTGTACCTATATTGCTTGAAAATAGGGTAAACAAGCATACACTACTATTTAAACTTCCAAAAAATTAACCCTTTAACATAAAGGGTTAATACAAATTATTCTAACAACATATCACAGACTATATATTTTGTCTCACATGTAAGGGGAAAAAATTTAAACAAGCAAAAAAAGAAAGAGAAACACAATATTTTCAATTCATTGAACCCAATACACAGCATTCTGCTCAATTCACCTAAATTTTAAGACTGTATGCTTACCTGCCCAAGAAATATTCCTAATTGCCTACTAATGGATTCACTGTTACTACCCCAAGGGTTAAAACAAATCATTATATGCACACACCATATAAAAATAAATCTCATGGTTAGTGTCATATGATTTTCAAAGCAATGTTAGGTTCCTTTATTCAGCTCCTGCTTTCTGAAACCTTATGGTGAAGCTTAAGCTTTCTTTATAAGGGTTAGTGATTTATTTTTCTTATTTAATGAAAGTTGGAGTTCTCAACAAGTCCTGTGCCACTAGATGTTCCATGAAAAAAAAAATAAACCAGAAAAAGAAATGAGATGAGACTTGTGATAAAATTGATATCTGAAGGTGTGCAAACATTTACAATCATCTCACAGTTCAGTTGAAGAGCAATTGTAAATGGTAAAAATGTATATCTGGATAACTGTAACAAAAGAAATAGGCCTACCTGTTGGAATACTCTCAGCTGGACTTGACATTATTCTTGAACTGATATTTGAATGTTTATCATTCTTAGAAAAGTCTGTAACAAACAGAATGGCTGGTAAGAGGCATTTTCATAATCAGCCCAAATTCACAAAACAGAAAGCTTTAAATCTTTTGCCGTGAATTATAGAGTACTCTATGTGCATGTCCATTTTTGTTTCCTTGTGATGAACAAGCTGTACTTCAATTGTTAGGGGGAGTATTTGTACCCAACTTTCAATAGTCTCCATTTCACTCTTTTCAGTAAAAGAACCTCAGGAGGTTTATGATATCTCAGGTAACTGAAGCTTTCCCAGCTTTAAGATTTGTATTCAGATTTTAATTCTTTGAGCCAAAATGCTACATGCCAACATAGCTCGTATCCTCAGCCAGGGTAAATTGACAAAGGATCTTGAATTACCAAGTCAATATGCCTAACTGGAGTTATCCCAGATGCAATTCTGAACTGTTTCCTTCTATATGATTTTGTTACAAACTGAATAATTCAAAATGTTGATGAGTAAAGCAAGTGGAAAATTTAGTTAAAGATTCCCCTTTTTTATTAAAATTTGAAAAAATATTTTTTCTGATAGCATAATCCTTTCTAACCCACTCTACTCACAAACAGAAAAGGAGATTTCTCTCTTGAGGGATTCAAAACTCCTGCCCATGTGGAATCTGAGAAAGTTCTCAAGCCAATTTTCATTTTTTTCATAGGGTTTTCCACCCAAATAAGGAGAAACAGGGAGGAAGGGAAAGGGGAAATAACTCTTAAAAAATAATCCTTCTGAAGCCATTTTAAGCTACACTGAAACACTTGTACAGGGAAAACATTTCTCCCCCTTAAGAAAATGTATGCAGCTGCAATATGCAGTAGCACATGGCAAAAAAATTATTATTCAGCAATTTCTCTATAGAGCATCTGTTCGTGTTACATGAAGGCAAGCAACTAAATAAGCATACAATACAAGTAGGGGATTTCCCTACTTATTAGTTATGTAAACATGAAGAACAGAAGAAAGCCAGATTCAACCAGCATTTTAAAGGGAAACTCAACTAGAATAAAATATCTGTGGAAATGTTAACAGCAAATGAACAGATGCATTTCTTTCATTCTAACCTTTTCAAATCAACCTGAATACAATGGCATGGAAAGAAGTGTGATGCCAAGGGGCTCCCACTGCAGCGGGAACAGGAATACAATACTTGCTTAATACCAACTAGACCTGATTGAACTCAAGCTTTGTGAGTATTTAAGTCTCCATAACTGACAGGTTAAGTGGAAGTAGGAATTAGAGGACAGTTATCTCACAAGCTTTCCCAGTACTTGCAGCAGCCGGGTTTCCTCAGGCCCTATGTAGTTGTGGAACCCCCATGCACCAGTCTGCCACACCTTAGGTGGATACACATTATGGATGGTGTCTCTCCACAATGTGGTGTTGACTACATGAGTTATCTTGCAAAAAACAATCCATTAAGATCAAAAGATAATACAGTGGGAGCAGGTGTTATAACTACAAATTAGACAGACGATGCCTATGTATGTCTCTTCTGGATATCACAGAATCATCTTCTTCAGAGGTTGATTTCCCCAAATTTTCAGAGATGGAATGTATTCATTTCCCTTCTTCCAGACATACCAGCCAGTGCTGGCTTGCGGGGGTCCTTCACTTTGTGTCTTCATCCTGATGACACAGCTTGACACTAAGCAAGCAGTGTAGAATTTAAACTGTGTTACACAGTTAATGCATTTTCAAATAGGTTTGTCTGATCACTAGCATTTATGCATCCCTTCAACTAACTAAAATCTACCATTTAAAACCCCTCTCCAAATTAGTCCATTAATCAGTCACTTTTAATATCAGAGACACTCTACCTAAAGGAATTGCAAAGCTTCATCCTCCTTTTTCCATCATGCTGAGAAGGAGGGTAGAGAACAGGAAAGTTTACTAAACAACACTGAATATACCTTCCAGTTCAAATTAAGTCTAGCTGCACTGCAACTGCAATGCTGGCCTGACCAGATTTCATGACTATTATTATCCTAAATATAAACACTTCCTGTCCCAGCTGTGATTCCTGTCCAGCTCTAGTTCTGCTTTTACTGTGGTTAGTCACAGGCATGAAACGAGCCATTCTTGGGATTATGACAACATGTTATCATTTTCAACTTCAAGAAAAGTTGAGAGGGCTGCTTAACTAGAAAGGAGATGCTAGAGAAATAAGTTCACATAACCTTTTGAGAAAGTCCTTTTGAGAAAGAACACCAGATTTAGTGGGTCATACAGGCTAGGGACAGACATTACACATAAACCAGTTTTAAGCCAGTTTCTGATCATTTAACCTGTAACAGAACAGATGTTCAGTGCATATAAACTGGTTTGAAAATGGCTGAAACCAATTTGAGATAAACCAGGTTGAATGTAGTATCAGACTTAACTGATTTGTGTCAAACCAGTTTATACAGCGTCTGTCCCAGACCCCTTGCTGGTTTAAGATTAACCAGAAACCCTCAGCATGCTCTCTGTTCCACAGCAGGGCTGGCCCCTCCCCACTGCTCCCTGGCTGCAGCTCGGCAGAGACTTGCACAGCAGCTTTTGCCTGGCTTCTCCCTGGTAAGCAGAGATTATTCTTCCCTCCCCTCTGCCTTACGCAGACACTTCAGCATTAGCTAGCAGACCACATGCTGGCTACAGTCTATGCTGTAGGAGACGACCAAGGCCAACGGGCTTTTTGGAGCTAATCAACAGGTAGCTTAATGTCCTTCTTTGGAAAAGCTGTTTAAAAAGAGCCGTTTGCTCCTGCCCTCCCCCTTACCACTCCCTGCTAAGCCTTGTGGAGAGGTGTCTGTGTATTAGCTAGCAGACCACATGCTGGCTACAGTCCCTGCTATGGCAGACAGAATAAAGACAGACTCAACAGGTAGCTGGTAATGTCCCTGTGTTTTCTTAATGGGGGTGATAAACAAATCAAATTCCCTGCTGGACTAACGAGAGCATCTTGCCAGGCCTGGACACACCCCCTGCTTCAGCTCAGTTCTGTGGAAGGGAAGGCTCTAGCACCCCCAGCTTTTTGCCTGAGACACTGCAGGCATGTGCCTGCATGTCTGGGATGCCTGTACAGTTACAAAGTGATTTAACCTAGCCAGGTTAGACTAACCTGCAAAGATTGAATCAATTCAGGCCTAGGCTTATTAAATGCTTGTCCCTAGCCCTGAAGCAGGTGTGGGCAATTATTTTGGGCAGAGGGTTGCTTACTGAGTTTTGGTAAGACATCGATGGCTTCATGACAGGCAGCCCAGAGCAGATAAATATTAAATTTTCTAAAATTTTTAGGGACCCTACGGGCCAGGTAGAATGGCCTGGTGGGCCACATCCGGCCCCCAGGCCACATTTTGCTCACCCCTACTTGGGGCCTTCAGATCTTACTACCCAGGCTGGTCATTATCAATCAAATTGTTATTCTAATCTTAGTTTACCTCTGGGTTAAGGTATCCATTTTTTTTTTTTAAAGAAATGTAACCAAAATGAGCTATTTGTCTAGGTTTTTTTTATTATAAGAGTACATACAGCTCTTCAAAGGAAATATACTTGTATTGTTCAGTTAAACAACTATAAAAACATTGTAGGAAAATGTAAATGACTGAAAAAATACAAAAGCTTTTTTGGGCAGAACAAAAAATGAAACAAACAAAATGAAGTAGCCAAAGCAAAAAAACAGAAGCTATAGAGGTCTTACCATTTTGCCCTTGCAAACACACCTCCTTTTCTGTGCTAACTGCTGTGGGCATGAAAGCATTGGTTACCAAACATGCACAATCAGATGTACTCCTTTCCAACAGCTGCTTATTTTCTTCTCCATGGCTTTTTTGTTTCTGCTCCAAACACGGAACAGTGCTGGGGAATCCCTTTTCCTCTGAAGTACTGTCAAGCCCAGGAACAGAAGAGCTGCTTTCCGCTCTAAGTGCAGAAAGCTCCATAATCTGCAATTCCAGCAGCTGCTAGAGGATCTGCCTGTCAAATTTCTAGGAAAATAAAAATAAAAACCCAAAGTTATGATTATGCTTTTAATATATAAAGCACCTGACAGAATGGTGTGCACAAGCAAAATGTTGCAGTCACATTCATCTCAGTAGAGAGATCTTGTACAGATGGCATTTTCTCTGATAAAGAGAGAAAGGTGGGGATGAGGAAAAATTAGTGCCAGCCATCTAATGATTGTCTGTAGCTTACTACACTAACTGTACCATCTTTAGCAATTGAACAATATATTGGATTATGACCATCCCCCAGCATCAGATTCCACTCTTCCCCGCCAAACCCTGATCTGGAGCAGACACATGACAGGTTCAATGCAGGCTTTGTAATGGTAGCCAGTGGACTATCCTTCCCACCTCATATTTATAACAGGTGGTGCTAAGGCCCCAACCAAGATCAGAGATAACTATAGAAGAAAGACAGTCCCTGCTCAAAATAATTACCAAGCCAACAGATAAGAGAGAAGTTGGAGGAATAAGGTATGCAACAGATTTTGGATCGTTCAGATCTAGCTAGTTTACAATGTATCTAATGCAGAGCAGGTTGCCAAATTAAAACTGTTTGTGAAGCTTTCATTTAAAAAAGACACCCTTTCTCCACTCAGCTAGAACACAGCCCGGGTCCTGTTCAGTCAAAGGGCACCTTCTGATTTAAAACCACAGCAAATAACTGGAGTATATCAGCAGTCCCACACAGCTCTTTGCTGTGGCTTTGAATCCCCCTGCATAATTCAAACTTCTTTATATTTGCCTGGAGTTAGGAATCAAACCCTATGAAGCACCCAGGTTCTACGGCACTACATAAGTAGAGCGATCAATGCGATAGATCAGGCACTACATTCTCCCTTAATATCTGCTCTCTGCAAGACAGGATACTGTGCCTAGGTGGACCCGTTGTCTAATCAATAATGGTATATCTCTTGTTCCTATCATGTTAATTTATGGGGGGGGAGGGGGGCTGGGGGAAGGAGTTATTAGGAAATCACCAACTAAACTAAAAAAAGAAGGAAATAGAGAAGACTGAATAGGGCAGAGATTGTCTCAATTTTCTCCATATGTAAAATGGAAATATTAATATCTACCTAATGTACTTTACTCAAATGTCTTGAATGCATTTGAACAATTCTTGCAGTGGTGGGACACTGACAATATCACCCTGCTGTTTTACTTGTGGCAGGTTAGGGTCCTTTTGGTGCTGGTAGTTGTGCAGCAGCAGGTTTGATTGTGTAGTCCTAGAAATCGGTCAGATGGGGACTTGGTGGGATGATGTGGATAGGGACAATCCTGACTCAAGTAGAGGATTGGGTGTGGGCAACCTGTGGCATACGCAGTAGGCCTGAGTGAAGCGGCTAGCATTCGCTTCGGATTCAGATTCGGCCAATTCGAATCACTGTCCCAATTCAATTTGGCAATTCAAATCAGCCAGGCCAGGCCCCTCCCCTGCCTGCTCTCCCAGCCCGGCAATGGCTGCCCCACCCACCCCAGCTCCCAGCACTTGTTAAAATAACGCTCCGACTCAGCAGGTGCTGCCAGG
>NW_005841871.1:1055811-1063121 GCF_000455745.1 Alligator sinensis
GGGGCCAATCCTGCCACCCCCCCCCGGCCCCACACTGCGTGGGGGGCTCTGCATAAGCCCCCAAAGCCCCGAGGCTGCTGCAGGAGCAGCGAGTCCTGGGGCTTTTCTTGTTTTGTTTTTTTCTTAAAGGGCCACAGCCCCAGTGGGCGGGACACCCATGGGGGGGGTTGGGGAGCTCATGGCAGAGCCCCCTGTGCAGTGTGGGGTAGCAGGGATTGCCCCCCACCTGGCAGCAGCCAGTGAGCACCAGGGCTTTTAAGTACTGAGTTGGGGCAGGCAGGGGCAGCCATGGAAGGGGCTGGGGCAGCAGGCGGGGTCAGGGTGGCTGGCACGGGTCCTCCCCACTTCCCCAGGCCCCCTCTTCCATCCCTAGTACTTATAAGCTCAGAGTGGATGCAGCTCCATGCTGCAGCCACCAGGGACCATTCGAATTAAAGCTCTCCGAATCTTTCCCAAAGATTTGGAGAGCTTTGAATCAATTTGGACTTTTAAAATTGGTCCCCTGATTCAATTCAGATTTGGAGATTTGGCCAGCAAATCGGGCCAAATCTCCTTCAAATCGCATCACCACCCAAAGCTTCACACAACCCTAATAGGCAGCACAAGTGGCACAGGCAGCATATGTATGGGGCACGCAGCAGACCAGGGAGGGGGCAGGCAGCACAATGACAGATAGGGTAAGAAGCAGAAAGCAAAGCAGCAAATAGGGTAGGGAGCACAAGGAAGAAAAGAAATGCAGAGCAGCAGATCTGGAAAGAAGCACAGTGCAGACAGCAAGAAGAGCAGCAAATCATGCCGGGGAAGAAAATCAGAGTGGCACTTGGGGAGGGTGCATGGCTAATTTGTGGCACCTGCCAAAAGTTTGGCCCCACAGAACTAGATGACCTTCTATCCCTACTTTTCTATTATTTTGATTCTGCTTGTCAATTAATTCACACAAATCCACAGTATTTTTATATACTGCTCTGAAAATGCTGACTATTCTTGCCTTTAATATTTCATTATCCCTTCTCCCCCCTTCCTTCCGCAGGAAGTGCTGTGTGGCACTTCGTAATTATCTCAGCCCAAAAACAAGGCTTCTGCAAACCAGGGTCCATGCTAACTGTACAGTCAAGCAATGGAGTTGGTCTGGCTAACAGTTCAAGCCAAGCCTTGCAGTAAAATATACTTATGCCCATTGCCAAGTGCTCACTCTCTGCCAATTTTAATGGACAGCCTTCCAGGAATAACACATCCGCAGAATAGTGGCAGTGTAGTGAAAAACGTCAATGGCATTTTGGAGATGACAAGAATAGTACATGTGCTGCATGTTGATTAATAATAGAGGGCAGCAGATTTTTACAGATCCAGTTAAAGACTGTCCTTAATTCATGAACCTTCAGGAAAGTAGAGCTGGGATAGAGAGAGAAGTAGATCCCTAAAGCACAGCGTGAAAGGGGTGTGACAGTGGAGTTAAGGGCTGAGCATTGCAGCAAGACTGCAGTAGAAATGAAGTCTAGGAAAAGCAAGTGACCTGAAGGAAGAATATAAGGAGCAAAAAGAGTAATAGACCTCTCCCACTGCTCTAAAGAGCCATTTTTTAGATCAATGGGTTACATGATTCCTTTGGATTTAGGCTACAAAATGACTTGGGGAATTTGTGTAAATTCTCCTTAGAATCTTTTCTTGCTTCAACTAGTCCCTCCTGCTTACTCGGAAAGAGATTAATGAGGTGAATGGCAGATTTATTGCTGACAGTCATTGTTCTTGTCACTAAAAACAAGACACATGATTTGTATGCACATACAAGTGAATAAAACTTGCTTAGTAAGCATAGTAATTGATGGTGCTTCACTCTTGTTCCATCTTGCCTGGTGCCTGGTCACCTTCTGCATTCTTGTTGCTCCAGACATGGGTCCTGCCCATCTTCCCCCCCCCGCCCCCAATCAGTTCTGAATAATCAATCTGATAATTTCTTCTCTCAGTTCCAGATCTCAATGCAATCAGATATTATCTCAGCACTGTAGAGTGGGAGAGGCATTCCAGGCCTCCAGGCCCAACCCTGGGAGCAGGGCAGTGCCAGACCCCAGTGCCTAAGACAGCCCATGGACCCACCCAACACCACTCATCTGGCCCGCGGGGCCGAAAGGTTGAGCACCATTGAAGTAGCTGTTGCTAAGCTTCCTGGACTTATGACCCCATTTTGTTGGCTCCCAGTAAGAGCCATCCTTTCCCATTTTATTTCCACGGGGTTTGGGAACCCACATCAACCTAGAGGACACACACTATAACCCTATGGTTATGACGCTCCTCTGAGAGGGAGCAAGTCCACACTATTAGGGCTGTTTCAAAGAATCATGGAAAAACTGGGCTGGACTATATTACAGCACCCCTACCCCATTACTAGGAAGGCAGAGAGGTTTAGGGTTTGCTCTCACTGCTACCAAGTCTTCCCTTTTTACTTTCATTCTCCACCTTTGCTACAGCTGCTGCAGAAACAACCTTTCCCGTTTAGTTTCCTAGGGTGCCACCTTCTCATCCTCCCCCTGCCCCCCTCTCCCTACACATCTGTTCCTTCCATTTACCTTTTCCATAGGGTTTGGTTTAATTGGATTCTGGGTGTTGCCACAGTTCACACACAGGCTGGGGATGTGACCAAGAGGATGATCAGGTCCAGGTCCATACAGAGCATGATGACCCAAGAGGCAGAAGAGAAGGGTCGGGTGATCCAGAGCCTGCTACATAAGCCGCCACCAGAAGCTAGAACAGGCCCAGACTGGGAGCCACTAGGGACAGAACCCTTCCTGGGAAGTGCAAGGACCAAAGCCTCAACTGCAGGAGGACCTAGAAGGAAACCCCAAGTGAAGGGGATCTGTAGACAAATACTGGAAGAGAGCCAAGTACCCCGTGCATTTTTTGTTCCTGGACTATGACTGAAGGAGAGGCAGGGCCATGGAAGCAGGGAACTGGCAGACACCCTGAACTTGAAGCTCAGCCAAGCAGGCAGGGTGTAAGGACTGGGGTATGTTCTGGGACCACTAGCAGTTGACATGGTAAGTATAACAAATCCTGGAACCTGGCATCACAAAGCATGACCAAAGCCGAGCACAGGAGCCAGCAGCCCTGGATACTGGACCCCAAGTCAGACAACTTAGCTGAAGTGGGATAGGAACTCCAGACCACAGAAGGGCCCACTTCTTCAGAGCATGCCTTGGGAAGCCTCCCCTACTGAGCTTACATCTAGATGTGGCATACAGGAATACTGAAAAGGAGAAGAGGATACTGGGTATGGACAGTGGGAAGCCTCTGAGAAGGCAGGAACTCAATAGTGACACCCACAGGATGCCTATAGAAGGGAATTAAAGAAGTCTTCAAGACCAATCCTCTTGTTAAGGTGGTATCATTCTTGTTAGAATTAGTATATCCACATTTTTGTCATACTTGCTCTTAAAAAACTTCCAAAGATAAGAGAGTCCACAGGGTCTCTAGGAAATCTGCTTCAGTGCTTAAATAGCCATTAAGACACTCAACCTACCCAGTCCAAAAATGCCAAACAATGTAGGAAAAAGTGTTCATTGTAGCACTTATATGCATGTTAGCTAATTAATTAGGACTTTTTTTTATTTTATTTATTTATTTTTTAAGTGCCCACCACAGTTGCAGAATAGCATTTTAATGTCCCCCTTTCTGCTGCGGCACTGAGGTCTCCATTTGCAATATAAACGTAGGCACAGCAGCTTGGATAAAGTCAACTGTTTCTAGAGATGCACCAATACATTGGTCCCATATCGGATCGGCACTGATATAGGGAACATTGACAGTATCAGAAATTGGCTTTTTTTGCCTGTGGCTGATAACCTGGCTGATAAAAGCCCCGTGCATGCATGCAGTTTAGGCCCCCATGGCAGATCAAGATTGAAGCCAAAAAAACCTCTACCAGTGCCTAACTGTTTCTATACTCAAACCTCAGAAAAAGTTGCTTTTTCTTTTACCAGCAATCAGCTGTGCTGTATTCTGACATCCTCTCTATTTTTGCTTGGGTAAAAAATATTAATAGGTCTAATTAGGGGTGCACCAACAGACAGTTTTTGGGCCTGTACTGATGGCTGATTTTTAAGGAGCCATATTGGCCAAAACCAAACCGATTGTTGATATGCAGTTGGGCAGCCTGGAGAGCAGCATCTGGCTGGTAACTCTGTTGTGGGGGAAGGGGCAAGGGGGTAAGGAAAGGGGTATAGAGGGGGAAGATTGAGGCCCCAGTGGTGAGGGAGGGAGTGAGGCAGGGGCAGGCACTGCACAGCTGGGGTGGAGTGCGAAATGGAATCATGAGTGGCTCATCCAGGGGCTGCTGGGGGGAACCTCCCATCGCTGTGCACACCCCAGGAGGGCATGGGGGTGTGTGCGCCTTTGGATCTGCATGTGGAACAAGGGCGGACTGGCACTGCAGGCTGAGTCCAGGGTGGCACCAAGCTCTTCCCGGCAGGGGCTGGGCTGGGGCAGGAAGTGGCAGTGCTGCGAGGGGGGCTGAAGCCACCCCGAAGTTCATCATAGGCCCCCCCAACCCCTCCTCCCAGTGCCACTGCCACCCGTCCCAAGCACAGACCCAACCCAACCTCCCGCCAGGAAGAGCCTGGCACCACTCCCAGCCCCAGCCATAGCAGCATCCCACCCTTGCCCTTCCAGGGGCACACACCTCCACGTGCTCCCAGGGTATGAGCAATGGCGGGAGGCGCCCCCCACCATGCTCTCTGGAATGAGCCGCTCGTGGCTCCCTTCTGTGCCCCACTTGGGCTGTGCAGGACCTGCCCCTACCCCAGCCCCACTCCCTCCCTCCCTCATCTGTCCCCGCCCCAACACCCTCCGTCACAACAGACTTACCAGCCAGATCCGGCTACTCTCCTTGCTGCCAGGCTGCACTCCTAGCCACCTGCATACTGTGCTGCAGCTGCACACATGCACAGGGTCACATATCAGTGACATAATCAGCCACATCGGGCAAGAAACCCCCAATTGCTGATAATGTCAATTTTCCTTATATCGGTGCCAAGCCGATATGGGACTGATGTATCAGTGCACCTCTAGTTCCAATAATTAATAGATGTGAAGAGTGTGTGAAGTTACATTTGTATTTCTCTGTTTCCTTATTCCTTTCTTAGGAAACTGTTTCTACCATCAGACATGATCACAGAGTGATAAACCATTACAAATGGAAAAAAGCAGGAAACTCAACCTCCTGCTTCTATGGATGTGGCGGTCCATATATGTGGCTGGTCTTTCCTCAAGTTTAACAGACCAGGACAGTAACCAATAAGAAAGAAATTTGTTCTCAATCACATAATAGACACAAAACTGGCATATATTTTACAGCTTTGTGCATGACTGGTATACTTTAAAATAGTTCTAGTTGAAGCCATATTTGGGTGTGTAAATGTTATTAAAATTATTTGAAAAACAACTCTCTCAAATGTAGATCTACTCTATGACAATACTCAAACTCATTTAGTTTTTCTCATCAGGGTGCTCCACATACATTCTCTCATTGAAACATGGCAACTAGTTGAAACCAGAAGTTCTCATAGGAACAGTTCAGTTTTGATAAATTTCACCAATCATAAAATTGTTTGCAAAATTTTTTTTATGTTGAATTTTTAAATGAAAACTGCAGTTTTCTAATTAGAAACAACTTTTTTGTTTTGATCTTAAAGCCAATCATAGTAAGCATAAACATGTTTGAAACTGAATGAAATATTTCAATTAAAACAAATCAATCTTTAAAACAAATTATTCAGGAGAATAATATCTATATATATTTTAAAGGGCTGTAAAATTTAACTCAAATTAAAACAGGAACATTTTAGAAATCCTGAAAATCTCCTAACACTATTTCCCACCCTTAATCTATATCCACAGCAAACTAATTCAGAAGCAGCTGCTTCAATTCTTCCTGTCTTGTTTATGACATTCATAGGTGCAACTGCCACACAAAATTGAATTTTCCTAAAGATTTAAAGGAAAGAAGTTCCTTAAATATTTGCACATCATTGCTTTTGTGCACAATAAGGAACAGGCCACAAAGGTGGGTTCTAAGCACTGCCACAGCAATAACTTACCTTTGAGATTCTCTTATTTAAGCTAATGGGACTCATGGGATTCCACCCCACCCATGAGTAAAAGGTTTACAAGATTAGATGCAATTTTTGTAAGCCAGGTGTATAAATACAACTGGAATGACAGAGTCTATTAATATAGATCAGCTATTGTGACAATGTCACAATGATAACTAAACCCCTAAGGCAGCAGCACATTATTCTGGAAACCCTCAAGTTCCTTTACATCTGTGCTATTAAGATGAGCGTAGTCTGAAAACAAAGCTAAGTATGTACCAAATTCAACCAGGCTCAGAAAATACCACTTCCTACATCTCAGCAGAAACAATTCTCTATCAAATATCGACAAAACACTTTAAAACATGAAGGGCTCATATACAAATATGTACATAATACTAGAATCCCATGAATTCAGGTGATAAATGATTTAAAGATATTAACCAATTTTTGCTTTCTTTTCTGTTCGTGTGTGGTTAAGGATGACACATGTAAACAAGGTCACACAGTAGCCAAAAGGTATGCATGGAGCAGGGTGCCAAAAGACATCTGAGCAAAGTTTAGTTTATGAGCATGCCAAGAGAGGTATCAGCAGCTTAAGTCATAATATGTCAGAGGCAATTTAAGGGACACATCACAGAGGCAGGGAAAAGATCAACCATTCCTATACTGAGCAGTTCTTTTAACACCTTCCAAATTGCTTTCCTACCGCCAGCCTTGTTAGTGACATACAGGATTGTATTGAAAAGGAGCACAAAACCTGGTATGGTGAGATGGTGCACCTGGCATCCACGGGGAGTCACATTTTGCAGGCATAGCTCCTTTGAAATATTTGGTGCAATTTGGAGAGTTGGGGTTTGGGGGGGGGTGGGGGGGGGTTGGCATTTAACTGGTTATTCCTTGCACACTTTTTTTTCCCCCTCTTCTATTCCTCCCTCTTCTCTCCTTCCTTTCCCCATGCCTTAACGCTTATTGTTTGTGACAGACGTATGTAATTCAGATTGCTACAATCTGTAACACAGAGTGTAACATAGCAATCTGAATTACATACTAGGTCACAAACAATATATATATGTATATACACGTACACACTATATTTCTGATCTGTGTTGAAATATTAAAAAAAAACAATTTTTGTAAATGAAAAGATAAAAGCCATGACAAACACTTACGGGAGTCATAGTCAACTCCCCCCCCCCCCCCCCCCCCTTCCTTTTTTCTCTTTCT
>NW_005841871.1:1063152-1094496 GCF_000455745.1 Alligator sinensis
TTCTTATTAACTCATGCTTCCCACATAAAGTTAGCAAGATTCAGTGATCGGCTGGATGTTTACTGTCCTAGCAGTACATAATTTATTTTGGAAAACGTAATCTTTATGCCCAATGGTTTAAACTAATTGTTCACTACTAGACATTCGAATGAGACTAATTTCACATCTGTCCACCATAAGGTTTCTTATACCTTCTGAAGCACTTGGTACTAACTACTGTAAGAGAGGAGATCAGATTAGGCCTCAAGACTGGTCCTTTATGGCAGTTTGTATATTCAGTGAACTTCTGATCCTTTATAAATCAAATATTGCACTTTCACCATTTGAATTTTTTACAATGAAGTTGGATTATATTTTTTTAAAAGATAATTTTCATGTTACAATCCCTTGTTCTGGCTCCAGCCTAGAAGCTAATAGCCAAGATGCTGCTCCCTGGACTCTCTCTACCTCTCCAAATTGGAAGGCATTTCCATTTCAAAACGCTTGCCTGAAGGGAACAGAGCTAAGCCTTCTCAGTAACTTCCTAGGTATAGAGCACATCACAAGTGGTACGAACCAGCAGAACAGAGACCAGCTCTACAGCTTGACACTTCCTGTTACAAAGCTGGAAGTTTGTTTTTGTTCTAGCTATTAGCTTCCTCAGCAGACTGACTCAGCCCATCTTTCATCTGAACAGGTCAGCCTGCCACAGAGCCACTGTCAACAGCCTATTTTGGCTTGCCTGGATCTGAAGGCCATTTTATTGCGTGTTCAGCACAGGTTATAACTGACAAGTATGGGTCTTAAGCAAGATGACGGAGAGCTGATCAGTGCAGGCCAGAGGACATTCTTTTTCCTATTGGAAAAAAAAAAAAGCTATTTTCCTCCTGTGAGGCTCCTTGTACAAGTACCTGTGTTCCCCGTATTAAACAATTTTGAAATAGCTGAGCAAAACAAAAACAGACAGCCCACGCTCCACTCCCCTAACTCTATTTGAAAACTTACATGAAGAGAAAACTACAGAAGACCTTTATTTAAAAAAAAAAAAAAAAAAAGAGTGAACTTACAGGTTTCCCAACCATCATGGATTCAGTGATTTTACTCTACAAAAAGTAACGGGTGGATGAGCAAAAGGACTAAACCTACCAGCTGCATCCAGGTATACTACAGCAGCACACGATACTCCAATTGCTTTCTGTTTCATGCTTGATTTGCAAGACACTTCCTAGAGTAAGAAAGGTGCCATTAGTGCCTATTGTTACTAGCTTCCTCAGCAGACTGACTTAGCACATCTTTCATCTGATGCATCTTCCAAGGTGAAGCTACACCAGGATGCCAAGTTATTTCATCCAGGAGCTCAGAAAGCCATTTCTTATCTGGTCTAGATTTGGACTGGGGCCTAGATTTGAACTGGTGGGGATTCTATCAAGGGTAATTTGTAAATGGCCTCAAATTCACCTTTCTTACTCTTGAATACACTCCAGGCACTTCCCTGACAAAGAGGGCACTTTTAAAGACAATTTATGACTCTAACGTTTCTATACCCTCACCAGCATACAGAAGCACCTTATTAGCCCAGAGCAAATTAAAAATCTTCTGCCTACTCTTATTGATCTCAGGTTGTAAAACAATCACAAATCCTTGGCATGAGCAGGCAGACCACCCACCCTATTAACACATCTAAATCACTTGAACCATCCAGTTCATGCTTTCCTTGCAATTTAACAATGTAACGAAATATATTCCACCATAGGAACTGCCAAAATGGTCAGCTCAAATACCCATCTACCCCACTTCTCAGAATAGTTGTGGCCTTGTCAATTTGCTATATTCCTTGGTTTACATTTTTTGCCACTTCACTTATTGCTATAACTAAAGCAACTGGTTACAGTTGTTTCTACTGACCCATTTTCCTTTGCATGGGATTAAGTGACTGTTCTAATCTCATTTGTTAAATCATAGATTTCTCACCGCAAGGAGAGTCATCAACTATGTGCTTGTGTGGAGACGAGCACAAGAGGTTCCTAGGAATCACTGAAGTCTTCAGATGGTACCAACATTTATGAAGAAAAACAATATTCCACCTAATATATATTGTCTCTTTAGTATCTAGATATAATAAAGAGAGACACACCTAGGTTTTCCTTCAAGACAAAAAAATATAGCAATATGCAAAAATTCTAGTCAGGTTAAATGGGTGAAATAAATAGTCATTAAGAACCTTCTCTCTCCCAAGTCACTTCTAAAATGGAATGTAAACTCCCCAGACACTTCCATGCTTTTAAAAATTCATTAAACCACAAGGGAAAAAAATCATTACCTTTGTATGGGAATGAGGAGGAACCCTAATGACCTTTAAGAAAAACAATGTGTATAAAAGATACGTTAATAGAATTAAACGTTCCCTCTTTAATGCAGTCACAGAATTGTACATAATTGCCATATTTTTGTTCTTGAGTAACACTGAAATAGCATGTTACTTTTTCTTAAACTATATCCAAGTATTAAGTATACAGTAGTTTCAAAATGTTCAAGCTCTGACAACTAAAATAAGGGATGCAAACCCATCTTTCAGCCTGCAACTAAAACTAAGCTTTGATCCCACTGGCGTTCTGCAGGTATTCATGGGTTCTAAAAAGCAGGCCATTCTCTAAGTGGATTTAAACTCCTTGTTCTGCTTACTCAGATTTGTAAAAGCAAGGCTGATATGAACTTACTACAGAAAGAAGAAAAGGCTTAAAACACAAACAAGCAATAAACTATAAAGACACCCACTTTATAATTTAGCATTCCAAAAGAAAACAAAATACAGGAAAGTCCACCAAAAATCACTGCTGAAGTCATTATTGCAGCCAATAAACTTTGCACCTTTTTAATCCATCTCTGCAAAAGCATACAAAGCAAAATAATTCCCTTCAATTACATGCACTTACACCAAACTTACTAGAACTTGAGGCAAACGTTTCAGCACAAACAGCAGAAAATACAGCTAAATGTTCTGAAATGGGAGACAAAGTTTCTCTTACCTGTTCCAAGTTTAACTGGCTCTAACATGCTGGTAAAAACTACCAGCAGATTTCAGCCTCCCCCAGCTCGTGTTGGAAGTGACTCTCAAACACAGCCCTTCCTGTTTGACCTTTTTACCTTTCCTGTTGATTAATTAGCCCAGTTTGGACATGTGAACTAACAGGAAGTTGACCATTAACTCATACTGTTAATGCAGCAACTGTCTTTTCTAAAATGCTCGTGAAAATGTGCACAGAACATTTAACTATTCAAGTTCACCATTTGACATGCAACAGAATGTGTTAGAAATACGCTGGAAGCCTCATTCACATGCCTTTCCTTGTCCTGAACAATTGAAATGTATTACTACTGGTACTTATACCAACAGCAGCTAGAAATTTCAGCTACTGTTATTAGTGTTAAACTTCTTTCAGTTTTATGTCTTATTACTTAGCTGTTATTGAGCAAGTACAGAACTCATTTTCTCTATTGTAACAGATTGGGGACAATTCATTTCTTCAACTAACTGAACTGCCATATCATAGCTGGCGGGCAAATGACATCAGTTATAGATATGAAAAATGTTGTGAATCTGCATCAGATCTAACTACTTTACTTCTGTTTGCTTTGGGGTTGTACTGCAAGGAACCATTTGTGCTAAGACTGGCACACATGTAGAACAAAGAGATGGTCCTTTACCCAAAGACCGTATTCACATTAATACCAAAAAGATTTTAGTAATGATATATTCGAATACATGCCAATAATCATTCTAATATAATAAAAGCCTTTGTCCATCTGTCTGTCTGTCCATAATGCTTTATTTGCACTCTGATTGGTTGTTTCAGTAAGCAATGCGATTGGCTACTGAGACAATCAATCAGAGAGCTCCAAGAGCATTCCAGACAAGAGGCGGCAGTGGTATGCTGCCATGATGGTGGGGACTGAGGGGGATGGAGTGGAGGGGGTGAGGCCAACAGCGCTAGCCTCACCTCCCCCCATGTCCCAAGCCCTGCTCCCTAGAGCTGGCAGTGGCATGGGGTGCTGGCCAAGGGGGATGGAGGGGATGGTGGGGCAACGTTGCTCCTGGGAGGCAGTGGTCGGGCTGGGCGGTGGGTGGTGGTGCTATGTCCCTGCCCGCTGCCCTGTCATTCCTGATGGGCAATTGGCTAGTACAAACTAATGGTCCCTTCAGAATTTTAACTGCTACCTACAATAGCAAGAAACAATTTAAACAAGATAATTCTTTGTTATTGCTGCATATAATATAGTGTCACAGTACACACCATTATCATATTGAATCTACCTACAGTTATTATTGTAGAATCTCTTTCATTGGATGCTTTCAGGAAGAGACGAGGGTTAGGGACAGAAGTTACATATAAACCAGTTTCAGTGATCAGAAACTGGTTTAAACCTGTAACAGAACAGAAGTTCGGTGCACATAAACTAGTTTCAAAATGGCTGAAGTTAGTTTAAGATAAACCTGGTTGACTGTAATATCAGACTTAACTGATCTAGGTCAAACCAGTTTATGAAACTTCTGTCCCAGACCCCTTCCTGGTTCAAGTTAAATCAGAGTCCCCCAGGATCCCAGCATGCTTTGCAACCCTAGGCTGGGCTGGGCTGTGCTGTCTGCTTGAGTAGAGCAGGGTTGGCCCCACCCCTCTGCTCCCTAGCCTGAGCAGTGAGGGCTGGCTGACAAGGGAGTGGTTGTAGGGGTGAGAAACCCAGCTGGCACACTCTGGTTTACCTAGTTTCATAGTTGGTAGGGTCAGAAGGGACCTGAGGAGATCATCTAGTCAGACCCCAGAGCAGTCCCTGCCAGACTTTTCCCCATTGGAGTGGAGAGGGTATGGGGGGCAGGGGCAGGGGAGAGGGATTAAACCCCCAGACCAGGTATGCCCAGCTTTCCCCCCTGCTCATCACTCACACAATGTGGGGCATGGCCACAGCTGGCCTAGGCAGCAGCCTCAAGCAAAGCAGGGGCATGGAAGGAGATTAAATTCCCCATTCTCTCCATAGTCCCCATGCCAGAGGGAGAGAGGGGAGACGGGTTTTAATCCCCCTTCCTCCCCCACTTTGCCTGACATACTGCCTGGGGCCAGTGTCTGGCCGTACCCCTCCTTGGGGACAACCCCCCCCGCCTTGGAGAAAAACCTTGCAAGGGTTGCTTCCTGCTTTCCCCTTCCCCCTCCAGGCACACCCCACCTGGGGTCCCTGCAAGCCAGGGGGGGAGGGGTATAAACCCCTCCACAATCAGACTCAGCGGCCTGCCAGGGCCTTCCCATGTCCCCCATCCCCCCACTCCCGCCAGCTCAGCTTCCCTCCAGCCTTGTGGCTGCTGCCAAAGGAAAGGGAGGGCTTGGTCTAGTGCCCCCCCGCCCCGGCTTCTATCCTGAGCCACTGCAGGCATGTGACTGCATTTCCGGAATCAAAATGAATGTCTATTCATTTGCAAATCGGTTCAGTCTACACAGGTAAGACTAGCCTGCAAAGCTTGAATCATTTCAGGATCAGGCTTTTTTGAATATCTGTACTTAGCTAAGAGGATAAGCATTTGACAAGGGTAGCTTAAGAACAGTGCATACTGCATTTATGCAAGGAGTTGCATTAGAGGACTCTTGAGGTTCCTTCAACTCTCTGATTCTATATAACAGTAGGCATACATGGAAGAGGAACGTTTTCTCAAGAACTTATGATATAATGTATATCAATCATCTACTGGCTGTATACTATTTCACAGATTCACAGAGGTTTACGGCTGAAAGGGACCTCATGAAATCATCGGATCCAGCCCCCCTGCTCTGGACAGTCATGATAAGAGCTGCACATTACAATGAATACATCCTACTTTACATAGATTCATAGATGTAGGGTCAGAAGGGACCTAAGTAGATCATCAAGTCTTGTGCCCTGCCTAGGCATGAGAGAATATCGGGCTTATAGGATCCCAGCTAGGTAAGTGTCAAGCCTCCTCTTAAAGACCCCCACGGTAGGAGACAGCATCACTTTCCTTGGAAGTTGGTTCCAGATCCTAGCCGCCCTGACTGTGAAATAGTGTCTTCTAATATCCAGCCTGAACCTACTCTCAAACAACTTATGGCCGTTATTCCTTGTTACTCCGGGAGGTGCACGGGTGAACAGGGTCTCTCCCATTCCCAGCTGGTCCCCCCTGGTAAGTTTGTAGACGGCCACCAGGTCCCCTCTCAGCCTTCTCTTGTGAAGGCTGAACAGGTTCAGGTCCCGTCGCCTCTCCTCATAGGGTCTGCCTGCTGTCCCCGGATCATGCTAGTGGCCCTCGTCTGGACCCTCTTGATGCTGGCCACATCTCTCCTAAAGTGCGGCACCCAGAACTGGATGCAGTACTCCAACTGTGGCCTGGCCAGTGTTGCATAGAGGGGAAAGATCACCTCCTTGGCCCTGCTTGTGATGCATCTGTGGATGCATGACAAGGTGCGGTTGGCCTTACTGACTGTGTCCTCATATTGGCAGCCCATATTCATTTTGGAATCGATAAAGACTCCAAGATCTCTTTCTGCCACTGTGCTTTTGAGAAGGGAGTTCCCCAGCCTATAGGTATGCTGCTGGTTCTTACTGCCCAAGTGCAGTACCCTGCACTTGTCAGTATTGAATCCCATCCTATTTTCATTTGCCCATCCCTGTAACCTGTCCAGGTCCAGCTGTACCCTGTCCCTCCTTTCTAGCATGCCCACTTCGCCCCAGTTCTTGGTGTCGTCAGTAAATTTGAACAGGGTGCTTTTCACCCTTTCGTCCAAGTTGTTAATAAAGAGATTAAACAGTGCGGGCCCGAGGACCGAACCCTGGGGGACCCCACTGCCCACATCCCTCCAGGTCGAATATGACCTGTCCACCACCACTCTCAGGGTGCAGTTCCTCAGCCAATTTGTGATCCATCTGACTGTGTAGGCATCATTGCCAGAGTTGCCTAGCTTTTTAATGAGAATGAGGTGGGAGACAGTGTCAAAGGCCTTCTTGAAGTCCAGAAAGACTACATCCACCGTGACACCTGTGTCCAATAATTTGTTGGTCTGATAGGATCTGCTCCTAATGAACCCATGCTGGTTGCCCCTGAGCATTGTCTCCCCTGCCGGTCCTTCCCAGATGTGCTCCTGGATAATCTTCTCCAAAGCTCCCCCAGGATCAAAGCAAGACTAATGGGCCTATAATTGCCCAGGTCCTCCCTTCTTTGAAAATGGGGACCACATTGGCCCTCTTCCAGTCTTTTGGCACCTGGCCAGAGCACCACAAGTGCTCGTAAAGCCATGCCAAGGGCCCCTCGATAACCGCTGCCAATTCCCTCAGCACCCTGGTGTGGAGATCATCTGGACCTCCTGATTTGAACATGTCCAGCCCCTCCAGAAGCTCCCTAACTCAGTCCTCCCTGACCCTAGGCCTGTCAGAGTCTCTCCTGAGTCTCTCCTGAATCTCAGTGGGGGAGTCCTGGTCCCTGCACAAAAAAATGGAGGCAAAGAAATTGTTAAAAAGGTCTGCTTTTTCCTCTGGTGCAACCACCAGATTGCCAAGCATATCCTGCAGGGGCCCCACATTACCCAGTACTTTCATCATACTCCCTATGTATTTAAAAAAAGGACTTTTTGTTGTCCTTGATCCTTGATGCTAGCCCTAGTTCCATATCTGCCTTAGCTTTCCTAACAGCCTCCCTACAAGCCCAAGCAAAGGAGGTATCCTCTTTGGTGATAGTCCCTCCCTTCCACTGGGTGTACATTAACTATTATGTACCTTGAAATAAAATAATATATTTTAAAATTAACTATTTTTCTATCAATGTTGATTATTTAAAATCATGCATGTACATATGGGTTTTCCTTGAAACTGGGTTAAGTTTCTCCCCAAGTTTCTAGTCACATTAATGGGAATTCTGTTCAAGGACTGAGGAAATAATCTGCTCCTTTACTTGAATTAAAGGAATTTTATTTTTTGTAAACTTCTGCAAATTTCATCTACATTCTCAATTTGAAACGGTTGAGGGAAAATCCACAGCATATCTCTAGGTTCTTTTGTTGCCCAAATTACTGTAAAACATAACTTATAAGCATCCATTTATTTATCTTCACAATACTATTTTGAAGTACACAAGTTGTCAGTGTGAAATAAAGATACACAAAGACTAAGCAAGTTGCCTTAAAATTAGATTGGTAGTCTATAGATGAGAAATAGATTGAACCAAAATCTCAGACTCCAGCCTAGTTTCAGAATCACTAGTTTCTTTTAGCCTTTTTCCACAATTTATGCCCAGAACCTGGTAGCATCATTATGTTATACAGCTATTAAATTGATTCCCAAACTGTGCTATTCTTGATGTTGTTTAACTGCTGCCCATTGACCTAAGTTGGGAGGGCTCTAGATATGGGAAGTTTTCTGCTCATGTTTGAACATATTTATAGTTGGCTCTTGTGCTGGCTGTATTGTAGCCTTTTAAAATAAATGTTGTTTTCCATTACAAACAGGCAATTTAATATTTCTGTGACATGAACACCTTCCCTGCCAAAATCACCCCAGAGACTAATACCTTGTAACAAACAGGAAAAGCACAAATATGATACATAATGGACACCATCTTAGCAACTGTATACAGCTGGTCTACCCCAGTGTGTGTGCACCTGCAATCCTGTGCTGTGTAATCTGGAACACCTATTCAAATTCCGTTATACTAGGAATGGCTTCTGTTCAGCCTTAGCTATCTTGTAAACATGAACATAATATACAGAGGATATGCTCCTGCTTTTGTTTGGTTGCTCCTGATCTTTACAAGATTAGCAAATGAAGCTGCCAGGATACAGAGAAGAACATTCCATATGGAAACAAGACATTTCCTTTCATTTCCATTGTCTCTCTCATATTGCCTTTCAGCATCCTGTTTGCCTGCTTCACTGCAGCTGCATGTTTGGCTGAAGGCATTATCTACAGCAGTCTTATCAAATATAATTTAATGTGTAATATGTTACTATTAAAAGCCAAGTTCAACTTCAGTTATGCACCTGCTGAAGTAGGTGAGACATAAGACAAAACATAGAAAGGGCAAACTTTGACCCTAAAGGTCTAATATAAGCTACAAAAAGGAAGGATATTTTCACCTTATGGTCATTATGGGATTTGTCATGTCTGAGGAACTTTACACAAGTAACAATATTTGCTCTTCAGGGTTTTCCTATTTACTGGTATTTAATGGCAAACAAGAGAGCTGGACCTGAATATCCTCCTCCTCTTGCTGTCCTTCTCTTGCTCTAACACATAGGAAAGTTTATTATGCTCTACATCCTAATCTCATATATGCAGCCTTGAATTGTTTCAACTTTACAAGGTTCATCCTCTTTGAGTCAAGTACTTAAACAAAGATCTCTTACTTAATATATCACGTATGCTACTGCTCTACAACATCTTTGTTCCATGTATGCTGGACACAGTATGGTTAACATTTACACAAGCCAATTTATCTTTTTGCATAACTTTGGTTTGATTCATTCCCATTCTTCCAGTTATTTATGCACATTACCCTAAAATAAGGTAATGCACTGCAATCTGGATTGTATACATTTATTAACTCATCCATGCACAATACTTGGAAGATTTGAAAATGCAACTTTTAAGTGTGAGCCAGTTCTGTAAAGCTCTTTCTTAGCAAGCAGTTCTGACTTATACTGACTAACCTTAGTAGGGTTATTAATTGACTGCAACAAATCTACAGGATCACAATCCTATTTTATCATTTTAACATTAGAGTGACTCTAAATTTAAGTTCCATAGCCAAATTAATTTCAGTAATGTGCTTCACTCTAATCAGTATGTTACCTCTGCACAGGAACTTCCAGAAGAGCTAGCTAAGGGCTTAAAATGTTTTGGCAATAAAAGCATGTCAGCTATTCCTGTTCCTTGTTAGACTCAAGATAACTTTTCCTTCCCCCAACCCCTAAAGGAAGACAAAACTGTCCCCCCAATCTTGGTGAACATGTAAAAACAGAAAAACATCAACAGGAAAATATATACTGGTCCAGTTATAAGGAAATGCTGTCGTCCTACAGTCTGCAAGAAAATGCTGAGTCAAAGCACCCAGCTGTCGCAATACTTTAATACAGCTGTGAAACTGTTTACCTAGCATTGTCAATAAGAGTTAAATTTACTTCAGATTAAATATTATTGAGCTTATTATTCCTCAGCAGGAAAAACAACATGCTACATACCCACCAAAGCTTCCTTCTTGCTTTAATGAGTCTTAGGGACTAGCATGGCTCTCTCGATATTTTTGGCTCCAGGTCAAGAAATCAATGAATGAGCACAATGCCAAGATTCAGCTCAGACCCAGTTCTAACAAAGTAATATAATGCTAATAGGAGTCTGCACTGTTTGAGTTACTTTCGTCTTATATTTAAACAGACTTTCCAGCCCTACTCCAACCAAGGTTTTTATGTTTCTACTTTATTAGGATGGGAGAAGCTTGTTCCAGTAGCTTCTTCCACCAAACCTCAGTATAAAAATTAATGGTAAACACTTACCTTTTGGAAACTGAATAATGACTTTTTCTCCTAGGCTGATCATCAACATGGTATTGATTCCCTTTTTCCTTGTATTGTTTTCCTTTCCCAAGAAATAACCTGCTTTTCTAAATAATAATGAATTTGGTGTGTAGGATGATGGGAAAATGGAAAAGTGAATTATGTCTTGAAGTCAGAGGATCAATAAAGGAAGAAGTGCTAGGAAAGTTTATTTACAAAACTAATTTTGGGATTTAGGCCTTTCCCCCATCCTGTAATTATTGAAACCCATGTAGGACATCGAAATGCTGTGCACCCTCTCCTAGGCTATGGGATTATAAAGCTGCCTGATGGACCTGGACCAGGACTTCAGAATTATAGCACATTAGGGGCAAGGTCATGCATAGTTAAAAAACCCTAAAACAACCAAGCAAAACAAATCAGACTTGCACTTTTTACCCTACAGAGCACCTATGGAAAGCTTTGGTGAAACAGCATCATAAGGGCCTTTCAGGAGAGCACCAAACCATTGGATCTGGGAGGTAGAGGGCTTGAAAAAAAATATTCTACACTTGATTTAGAATCTTAAATATCCTTACAAGCATTGGTGGGAAAGCCCAAATGCTTTCTTTTCTTTTCTTTTCTTTTGGATTAGCAATATGTCTTTGTGTAGCACTCTCTTTTAGGTGACTTTAAAGAAATGCAAGAGCCCATGAAGGAGGTATTCAGGTGACCTGGCTTCCCATTTAAAAGCTCAGCTGAGCTGTTTGGGCTAAAATGTGGGGTTTCTAAATGTGGTGATATTTAAATTGCCTGTAGGAGAAATCAAGGTGTTGGGTTACCTAACGTTTGGCTGAAGACTAATTTGCTGTGTTGTGCAAGTGAGTTTGATATGAATCAACTGCTTCTCTTTACAAAAGATTATTTTCTTCCCCTGTTGTTTGATAAGGGATGTTGGCTGTGGCTCTTCCCTTTGAGGCTTTTCACTTAGGCAGTATTAACTCTTTCTGTTGATCTCCAGAGGAAAGAGTCAAGTGATGATCTGAGTTAGGTACCTAACTGTATGCTATGGAACGAGAGTTTTCTGAGCACCCTGTAGCTAAATGGTTAGGGTACTCTCCTAGGTGTAAAGAGGTATGAATTGTATCTCAACCAGGTGCCTAGCTGTTGGAGTTTCATATCCTGGGTGAATGATCTAGCCACTGAGCTATTCGGTAAAAGGGGTTTTCCTCCTTTGCATGTGAGGCTGGGTGTTCTCAGAGTATAATTATGTCTAAACTTGGGGGAATTCCTAGTTTATGAATCCTTCTGGGGCTATAGGTATGGGGTAAGCACTTGGTTGTCAAAAATGTGGTTCTCTGTATGGATGGTGTCAGAACCTTAGGTGTTTATATATTTTTCATTGGCTAAAACCTGGTTATCTATGAAATTCAGAAGAGTCTAGGGTTCGAGTGGCATTTTAAGAATCTCGTTTGGGACTTAATGCCTAGAGTAGCGTGTAAACCTTGGTTATGGCACTATAGTGCTGCCCTGGGAGTGTCTGCAAAACATGTCTTGCCTGCTTGTTCCCATTCAGCACAAACAAAATCACAGAAATAAAGCAGTGAAGCTATTTTATAGTGGCCTTGAGAATATGCTAATATGTACGCTCAAGAAAACCTCAGAGAAGCTCAGGACATGTACACTCAAGGCCTCTAAGGTAACTAGATAGAGCATACAGATCAAGAGCAAGTGGGCAGGCCATACTTTATGGTGGTATACATGAATGCAGGAGAGTGCAATGTAGACATGTCCTGAAGCATTTGTCTTGCCCTTGTGAACCTAGACCTTGGTTTCCAGATGTTCCACTGAAGTTAATAACATAATTTGGCAGCACCAGCCTGCATTAACAGGTTCCAGTAGGTCACCCGTATGTAAGTGATGCAAACAGAGAAAATAATCCTGTCTATATATACTTACAACAGACTATCCTTCAGCTCCCATTAAAATTCATTTAGTGTAGGAGATATTTCTTCCTTAATTAAAAAAAATTAATCTGCTGGCAATTGTTTTATAAGGGGAAATCAGTGAATCAAAATAAAGGGAGGTCAAGGAAAAACAATTCAATTTAGCACATGAGATCACAGTACTGGGTATTAGTGCAGGTGCTGCACATGATCTTCAATCAGTTGTTTGCTAGCCCTAAGGAAGTAGTGAACAAGTATTGTCAGTACTTTCCAAAACATGTGGGTGGAATTTTTTTTCTGTTATTGCCAGAGATAATATTACAGCCATCTATTCAGATCATTTAACATGCTGTAAAAACAAAAGTCAAGGTAAGGCCCCTACTATTTGCCATTTTATCTGAGGACTGTACCAACACTTGCTTTCTAACTTTAGAGAATCTATAATGAGAAAGTATTAAATCCATAATATTCTTCCTCTAACATATTCTGGGTTTTTTGATGAAGGGTATGCTAGCAATATAATTTAATCCTAGAAATATATTTCAGAACATAAAGACTGATTCTCATTTCCATGTAATCTAAACACAGAGCATACATATTTTGTCCCCAGTCCTACTGGTGAAATGACCAAAATAATCTTAACTTTGTCTGTTTTATCTGTTTGCTGGGATATTTTCTTCATTTGTATCTTATGATCGTGTTCTTGTTCTTTATCATTTAGTCCTCTTCTCACATTATAAAGCTCCTAATGGATGACTTGAATGACTAGCTATAGATAAAGGTTTAGATGATGAATATCATCATAAAAATGTCCTCTTTATGCTTATGCCAGTGCAATACCGCTGTTTCAATGAAGTTAAAATAATTCAAGAATGGTATAGTAAATGGAAGGTTCGGCCCTTGAGTTGTTCAGCGATATGTTCTAATTTTTCTGCATAGCGTCCAAGCCCTTACCCTCTTAAAATGTATTTGGTGACTCCTGTCACCTGAACATCTTTACAAGGTAGAGAGGATATGGAGGAAAGGAGTCAAACCCTCTCCTATTGTGGCCTGCGTAATCCCTCTGATAAAGCAAATGTGTTATGGGGAAGAGATTCATTTAAGCGTATCCTACAGGACAGTGACCAAGCCAGCTGAATTTCTGCAACAGAAAATGATCCAGGTAGTGTATCTTCTTCTGTCCCTGCCTGATCCAGCCTGAGTTCACCTGTGTGTATCATGCAGGTCACCACTGCTACTGAATGTTTGAGGCCTGTAAAACTCTCAATGATAATTTACAGAAACACTTCAAGTATCTGTTATTTTCCACTAAATATAAATAAAAGCCTTAACATGTGCAAAATGCTTTGATGATAGTTTAGACTAGCCTGTCTCTTATGCTTTTTTTCACATTACAGAATACATTCACTTGGTTAGAAGAAAAATATACAGAGATGCCTAGCTCTGGGACTCATGCCAAAACAGTACACTAGAATCCAAAAAAAGATACAGAATAATAGATTTCACCAAACCCACCTCTGCCACAGAAAGCAGAAGAAACATTCCTTCCCTGCATCCACGCCCCAAAATTGTCCGCCCTTGATCCCACTTCCCCGCACACCGTGCACAAATTTCTGCTGTATGTTTGATGGGTAACCGGATGAAGGTTAGCTTGGACTTGGAAGGGGCTGGTGGCTCAGGGAGAACTCCTTAGCTGTAGTCTCCCCTCTTACAAATCAAAGTAGCTTGAGAGCCTTCTGCTGGGTTTTTTTAGATGTTTCCTGTACCATAACTGAGGTTGCAAAACCCTTTCTATTTCACTCTGCTGGTCTCATGAGTTCATATCTTCCATAATCATTCACTACTCGAGGTTGGAATTGCCTGTGCACTTGTCAATTTTCCATAAGCAGAGCTCTTAATTTTCATTGTCTAGTCCTATGTCATTGTTTTCTTGGTGTTTCTTCATTTCTCTATATCAAACTTTTTTCTCTTGTTACACATTTAAATTGTAACCCTTTGGGATAGATTGATTGGTGGAGGGAGAGTCAGGGGGAGAGATGTAGATCATGTGAGGGAGGTGAGTCATGTCTCTCTCTGATCTCTAGTATCAAACTGTTTCTTGGTACAAATCAGATTACTGAACATTTCAAGGGGACTGCTGGGCAATGTTTTCAGTTCTTGACAATTTCTACATCACTACACTTGCACACATTCTTCACAATTCATATTATTTCATTCAAAATTCAACTTTAACCACAAGAAAACTCCAAAATGGTGACCACGTATAGCTAGTGAAAAGAAGTAAAATTTTCTGTTGACATCTTTATCCTCACAACTTGTATATTCTATCCACATTTTTTTTCAATGTTTAAAATATTGAAAAATAATATCCATAGATGTTTCTAATTTTATACCTTTTCTCCATTAAGGTAAGGTAGGTTATAAGAGTTATAAGTGGTATTTCCCATTACTTTTAATAACCTTATATTATCTAATAACTGTTACTTTAATAACTTTTACCTTCTCCATAAGGCACAATAGCTTTGTGGAAAACAGGAAGGTTGGCCTAAGACTAATATAGAAAGTTGGGACATTGTGTGCTATTACAGAATACATTTGTGAGTATATTATCCCAAATTAACTTTCTTAGTCTATAGAAATTACTATTTTATTGTTATAGATTTTTAAGTAGAACACATTGAGGGATAGGAATACACAAACACCTGGCTGGGGTTACTTAACCCCAGCGCTCTTTCCTGCCCAGAGCAGGGGGTCGGACTCAATGACCTAACAGGTCCCTTCCAACCCTAGAAACCTATGAAAGCGGAGGGATGTGGGAGGGAGAAATTGAGAAGATAAAGTTTTATAGCAAGCAAAGTCAAGGGAACAAGTAATTATAATATGAATATATATGGCTATATTAAGAGGCAGAAAACAGAAAGGTGGGTAGACCCGCAAGTTCAAGAGTAATGAGAAGCTGAAGGGACAAATGTGGTGTTTTGACAGGATCATGCAGGGAACCAGTTGTGTTTAAACGCAAGCGAGTGGAGCCTAGGTGGGGTGAAGAACCTCCTGCCTATGATCCAGTTGGGGGTCTCAGCAGTATTTCCTCCCTTAAAATTTAGATGTCCCTACTATTGAGGGATAGGAGCAAGAAGGAAATACTGCTGACTTCTGTTCAGCAAAGCACAAAATATGGCAAATTCAGATGCCACACAGCACAGGAACAACATCTTAGGTCTTAAGTCTGTTCCATGTTCCCTAGTTGGCGTGGAAAGCACAAGATCTCAGATCAGTCCTCCATTCCTCTGGGATTTCTGTTTCAGAAGAGAGTTGATGTTCATACCTGTTGTTTTTAGATGGACTCATCTGGAAATTGCACCATGACATGCACAACATCAGAACCTTACTTAGTTCTCATTTGGGCTAATTAGAAAAATGTCAAGTACAACATTTTATGCATTACTGGATTAGTAAGAAAGAAAAAAGACTAAATGAATTGTTTTAATTGTTCCTGCTAGGAACAAACTAAGGCCAGCAAAATAGTGTTGATTTTGTAAGATACAACTTTGGTGAGGAACGTCGCTGAATTCAAAGAGCCTTCTTTTGTAATAGAAGTTGGCCAGTCAGTCATTACATTGGATCCATTTTGACTTTCTCTTTACTCCCCCAGTCGAGTTGCATCTTTCTTTCACATTTCCAATGAGTCCTGTTTATTCACTCTCCTTAAATGCCTGGCAAAAATCACCAAACAGCTTAGGCAGAATCCTTCTGTCAACCCCATCTCAGGCGGGTGCTTATGATTAGTGTGGCCCCACCCTCTATAAGATGGAGCCAAGCCAGATTGCCTTGTGCCTCATCTGTATATAAATTTTTGGAAGATCCCAGGACTTGTGATGAGAACAGTGCCAATTGGGTTTGGGGGCTGATTAGCACATGCATCCTTTGTGGGGGGCGGGGAGAGAGCGGGGTAATCTGGAGTACACACATACTGAGAAGTGCTGAGCTATGGGATCATCCTGGCTTGAAATGCTATTGGCTCTGCTGGGGCCCAGCCCAATGAACTATATGGTACATAATGAGATTTTTGCCTTTGAACTAATATCATGCATAATCTGTACTATATAGAAATGGTACAAACATGCTGTTTAAAAGTGTGTTTGTGGAGTATCTGTAAATGTGAAGCGGTTGCATAAAAGGTAAAATGCATCAATTCTGGATGAGCTAAATTATTATAAGCATGTTTGTTTCGAAGTCAGTGTTTTCAAATTTGCCCTTCACTTCCATGTGCTCAGGAGAGGAGAGAATCTTACAGTAAAGAAGGTGGAGGAAGTAGAGGATGGAGGGCAAGGAAGCCACCTGATACCCCCCGCACATTGTTTTCCCTACTGTAGCAGTGGGAGGGGGACAACTTCAAGACAAGCTTCCAATAATTAGATTCTGTACCTGAAAAATTATACCGTATGTATGTCACATTTTCCATATATAGAATCATCTAATTATTGAGGGATTGTCTTATAATCAGGATCGTCTTTTATATTTGACTAAATACAGAAGGGCAGATGCCCTCTCCATCATGGGTAAGCCACCCCAGCATGGGTACCTGAGTGTGGCACATGAAGGTATTTTGCTTCGCATACGCACCTTGGGGCGGACAGTGGAGAAGGGGCCAGGGCTGTGCTGCCACAACAAGGATTGGGCCCCTCACAGCTCCTCTGCCGTCCTCCCCTAGCATGCCAACATCTTACAAGTCAAGATTGCATGTGTTTTTGGCACTCTGCCCAAAAATGTTGCCAACCCCTGCACTAGGGTTTTGTTTCTGTTTTCTTTAAAAAGCTTTTCCCTCGCATTCAACATATAAGTGCAAATCATCTGCCATCATCTTTAAAATATTTACGAATTTGTACATGTAAATATACATTGCATGTAACAAATACTGATTGACTGAGACTAAGAGGAAGATGCAAGTAATATCATAGCAATATTAATGCTAAGAACTTTTAGTTATCGTATACATTCTTCATTTACTTGGTCCTTTCTCTTTGACAGTAAGGGTCACATCCAGATGAGTGTGGCACCACATACCGCACATTCAGTTGTTCTCCGCACTGCAAGGGAGCAGTGCAGAGGGTTTTTTTTGACCCCCTGGATATCCACAGAAAAAAAAGAGGAGCAGCACATGCACAGGCAGCGTACGCCTGCTCAAAAGCGGAGCTGAGCTGCTTGGAGATGTGCTGACACTGCCAGTCAGGCTCAGTGCACAGAATCACCACTTCTGTAGCCCCAGGAGGCTTCCAGGACCCCAGGTAAGGCTGCTGGGGCCAGCCCAGTGCTGGCCCCAGCCTCCCTTCTTGACCCCAGGGTAATTTGCCATGTGCCAGAGTGCGTGTGGCACAGGCGTTCACCAGGGACAACTAGTGGCAGTGCAAGATGCACTGCTGCTAGTTGTTCCTGGGGAACCAAAAGTCCATACCATGTGTGGATAGTGACCAAGGATTTCATTTCTCTGTCATGGTTTCTAGAGCTTTGTTGTCAGCTTCTGCTGCAGTTATATGAAAAATGTCAGATATTTAAAATGTTTCTTCTATTAGTTGTTGAATATAATCTGGTTTTGATATCATTGTAAATTGCCTATAAATATTATTTGATATTTAGGGGTCCCACTAATATCCTTTCGTTTCTTGTAATATCCACTTCTAGCTATGTATGAGTGGATTCAAATATGTAAAATCCCCTCACGTTTTGGTGAGGGTATACCAATCTGTTCTGTTTGGCTAGGGACAGACATTTTAAAAGCCTGAACTTGAATTCATTTGATTTTTGCAGGTTAGCTGTGTGTATGTATACGTATATGTATGTACCTATTAGTTGTGTTTCACTTTGATAACAAAAAATGTGGATTTGGGGGTTACTTTTTTTACCCTGAATTGGGGTGGGTTTTTTTTTTTTAATAAGACAAAACCAGGATCCTTGGACATTACCAACTGAGCTATTGATTAGCTCCAAAAAGTCCCAAGCAGACACTGTGCTATTTCCCTTATACAGCATTACCTAGCATACCACATGCTGGCTACGGTCCACGCTGTGGGAAAGAGGAGGGAAGGATCTCTGCTTAAGCAGTGAGTGGGGGGGGGAGGGCGGCACAGGGAAGCCAGCAGACCCTGTTGTACCTGCAAGTCTCTGCCCGAGCTGCAGCCCGGGGGCAGAGGGGGGGGGCCAGCCCTACTGTGGAGCAGAGAGCCCTGCCTAGCCCAGAGAGCATGCCGGGATGCTGGGGGAATCTGGTTTAACTTAAACTAGCAAGGGATCTGGGACAGACATTGAATAAACTGGTTTGACCCAAATCAGTTAAGACTGATACTACATGCAATCAGGTTCATCGCAAACTGGTTTCAGCCATTTTCAAACTGGTTTATGTGCACTGAATGCCTGTTCTGTTACAGATTTAAACCAGTTTCTGATCACTTAAACCAGTTTGTGTGTAATGTCTGTCCCTAGCCTTTAAGTTTACAAATGTATGTATCTGAAATGACATGATGATCTGATTCAGTTTTTATAACGTAACCAGTAGAAGAGTTCTTTGTAGGGCATAGACAGTTTGACTTATTAGAATGGTGGGAATGCTGAAAAACTGCTGCCTAGATCTGTATCGAGGAGGTGTGAGTGGGCTGCCTGGAACTGAAGTGTATTTATGACAGGTCAATCCTTTTCATAGCTAAAGGATAATAGGGAAACTAACTTGATGATGCAGCAGCAACTCACAAAAGCGGTCCTTGAAGTCTTTCACTAAAAAATGTTTCTTGTCTTCATCAGTATAAGTCCTCTGAGATGAGGCTGCTGATGAAGTGCCATTATCTCTTCAAGATGTTATATGGAGAGGTATTTTCCAAGTTGTTCAGAGTAATAACACATGTTAAATAATACCCCCACACATTGATTGGTCTGTCTTGAATTACTTTCTAGTAGGAGAAGGGTGAACTTCTGTTTAAAGGATTTGATTGAGATGTAGCAGATCTGAGTTCAATTTCTGGCTCTGTCACAGGGTTCTTATGTAATTTTTAATGAGCTGCTTAAACTTCTGAGATCATCAGCTCTGAGATGAGAATAACACTATTGTATGGGTAGTTGTTTAGACCATGAATTCTTCATGCCAGAGATTCAATCTTTTACTGCCCCCATCCTATAAATATTATGCCACCAGTAAATTGGCCATTGTCTGTGACTTAGTTACCATTGTACATTAATTTTGATTCAGGAATGTTTGTACAAGTAATGAACTGAGGCAGAAGTTCAAAAGATGATTTCTGGTTTGTCAACGAGAATGGGAGATCCCAGAACTTTGCCTTTTTATCATCATATAATGATTTTTGTTTACATATAGAAAATCTACTAATTAAATATTGTATTTCAGGAATTCGAAACTACGTACTAAATGTATCTTTCACCATTTAGAAAAAATTATTGTAAACCCTGGTGATAGAAATGCCATTTGATTTAATAGTATAAGTATATTATTCGTAATAGTAATACTGATTTAATAGCTTTAATATCATCTGAACTTCACTATAGTGTAGGCACTATCTTTTCTTTGTAATTTTGACTTTGATAACTGAATCAATTCTAAATTTTGCCTATACATCTTTTAATGTAAATGTCTGCCCTTAACAGGAATTATTCTATCCTACTGCTGCCCTCTAGTTGAAAATGTATGAACATAAATTAATGTAACCAGTAGTGTACCTTCTACTGCTTCAATACTCTTCCTTGGCCTTTTCTGAAGGGTTTCTTGTTACATTCTTAGAGATGGGGTGACTTAAAAGTCAGCTGAAGGAGGAGAAGAATAATTGTATTACCCAGTAGCTCCCTCCGTAGAAGACAGTATATCTTACATTTGCAAAAATCACTGGAAAAGGTCTAAGACCACTGATGTTTTGCATAGTAACCTCCCACATAGGCAAAATCATTTTGTGTAGCTGTTGTAATAGGGAATCTGTGTCACAGGGAAAATACAAAGGGGGAACCCCGGGGACAGGAACCCACAGAGGGGAATGGGGAAAGAAAGCCAGGGTAAAGGGAAATACTTACCCGCAGTGAGACCTGCGGCAAAACTGGAACCCGAGGGAGAGCCCGCACGGATCATCAGCCACGCCTTTATTCAGCTGCGGCTGGCCGGTGACATCAGCGGCGATCGCCGGCCTGTGGAAATAAAATGGGCCGCCGGCGAAGAAGAGGGAGGCAGATTTGCACCGGCAGGAGCACCAGCAGGAGGTGTCTCTCCAAAGCTCCTACGGGAGCAAGAGGAGCTGGAGGCTACTTCCCCGAGTGGGGAAGGACTCTTCAGTGCACACTGCAAGCCAGAGACTGCTGGCCGCAGCAAGAGGAGCCGAGAGCCGGAGGCAGCTCCTTGTGACCGGGACCCCAGACAAAAGGGCAGAGGGGCACAGAAAGACCCCAATGCCAGTGGCCGCAGCAGAGGGGCTGGAGAGGCCAACGCAATCCCTGGCACCAGACCAGGTGGGACCATTGAGGGCACCGGGAAAGCCGAAGAGGCGCACCAGGTGAGAGACGGGAGGCAAGGGCAGCATGAGAGGCTGCGAAGCACGGCCCTCAGCAGTGTGGCACTGATCCCGTGGGTGACAAGGGGACAGGTGTCCACCAGAGGACCACAGGTGGCCCAAAGAAACAAAAGGCTGGGCAACGAGGGGGAAGAACTGTAGTGAAGTCCGCGGGATACCCTGGCCACATACAGGGCCTAACATAGACCCCTAGGGTCAAGGGCGGGTTGTTAGTGACTAGGCCGAGGGGGCCTGGCAAAGGGGGCAGTTGGGTCCCTCTGAGTGTATCAGTGGAGTTTTTTTTGTGTATTGTGTTTCCCACTTTTGGAGGGGTTGAGGGTCTGACCTCGTGGAGCCTGATTGTTACTTAAGCCTCAGGGTTGGTTGTTAGCCTTACGGAAAAGGCAGCGGCCTCTTAGTCCAGGTAGGATACTGAAGGCTGCTTACGCTTTAAGGAAGGAGGACCACCCCAAGAAAGTAAGCAGGGGCTCAACGGTCAGGAACCTGGCCAGGAGGACAGCAGTGACCCGTCAAGGCTGGGTGTAAGGGCGAGGTAGAGAAGAGGTGGAGACTCGCAGAAGACCGCTGGATAGACGTTCCACCATTGAAAGACTCCGAGTGGTTGGATCCTCCACTGAAATAATATTCAAAGTCATGGCAGGCGAGATTGGGGAAGACCACACCAGAAGCAAACACCTATTCGATGGACCACCAGGGACGGTAAGGCTAACACCATCAAACATCTGGGCCAGAGCCACATGTGACTGGATGTTCGAGGCCAGGTGGGCACAATCTGTTTTAGGGGAGCTTAGGAAGAAGGATTCTGTGGTAGATGGCAAATTGAGAGAAGCAAGACAAGCCTCTGTAGATATTGACAGTTTAGAGAGCCATCTACATTTTGGAGACATCAGAGATGAATCCTAGGGTTCTTCCACCATAGCAGAAGTCCATAAAAATGTAGTGATGAAGTGAATTGATTCTTTACCTTGCTTTCAGATGTCTGGGACTATGCAATTTCTAATCCCTTTAGTCCTAAAAGCAAGGCAAAAATTATGTAAAGGTTTATTGGGGGCAGGGTATGCATTTCAGTGAGTTTGTATATCCCACAACAAGGGAAATCCAGTCAGGAGTAAATTGGATAACACTTTCCTGATGGGTACTTAATGTTTTGTGGTGGTGTTGTCAGCATTGGCTGTTTTCAAGGGGCCTAGGTCAAATTGTAGAAATGTGATTAGGGAGACCCAAAGCCTGTTTCTGAGTGACTGGAGAATGAGTATTTGCAGATGTGACAACCAGCTTGATCAGCAATGTAAAGGAAGCAATCGACATGTCCAGCTAAACCAGTAATAAGATCCAATTAAACAGAATACAAAGCGTGGGAAGACATTATAAGGGGAGACCATACATTAAATAATCCAGATAGACTAGACCTTGCCTTTACAATACGAGTTATAGCAATTGATGTAACCAAATGTATTATGCTTTTTTGCTATAATAGATGTGTTTTTGTTAATATCCTTAGATAAGTTGTCAAAACAGCCTTGTAAAACAAGACTGTGAACTAAGGTAAAAAAGAAACAGGACCATGTTGAACAGCTTTCCACAATGGCAAAGGAAAGAAGATATGAAACCCCGTTTTACTTTACCAAGGATATAAATTCCAACTAACTGATACTTTACAAGTCCACAAGCAATCTGGTTCAGTCTTGTCCCCAAAGTTTTAGTGAAACAGAATTAAATAAAAACAATCAGACTAACATTTATTAGAATATTTAGCATAAATAAGGTATAGGCAGCTTCTTGCCAAACTCTTGCTCAGGGACCTCTATGAGAGAGTCTCTGACTCATTTGGGTGTTTCTGTGGTGGGTCCCAGATAATAAGTGGGTCAATGTACCCTTGTTATACCTCACTCACCTATGCACTCCAAATATGAAAGCTTCCAATGAGGTTGCTCTGGGTTGTTTCAGGCCAGAGACCAAGTACTTGAAAAGAGGCACAAATGCAATCATAGGTAGTTTTGCTGACTGACTTCACTCACTGACTACAAGGAATGTACTCATTCTAGTGAAGCGGCAACTACAGTCCATTTGTCTGTTGCATAAAATGCATTTTCAGTTTGTATGCTGTCCTTGTTGCTGTCATTTTTTGAGCACTTTCCGAAAGAACATTATGGGAAAAGAGCAATGCCACTCACATTTTCTCATCTCCTCCGTAATGGGTGAGTTTTGTATGCAGTTTCAATAAAATTTTAATTTGGAGTTTTTTGCTTTTTAATATTAGAGAAGGAAGATTGAAAACGTGCTTATGCTTGAAGCAGAAGATGTTGAGTTTTGTGATGAGTTTTTTAAACTTCAGCTTCTTAGGTCGGCACCTGAAAGCTGTTTACTACATGGTCAAGCTTTAGCCTTGTAGTAGAAAGTTTCATTATGCTGGTGTCCACTGACCTCATTAAAGACTTTTAGGTGAGTTTTTATAGATAGACTGGGCCCAGGCCACTGAGCACCTTGAATGTAAGGATGGAGCCTTCAGCTTCACTCAGTAATTTAAGAATCCATTATACCATTGTTTGATGTTCCTGAGGAGATGTGTTTCAGACTGAATAGGTTTTCTAAGAGCTGATGCCTTTGGGCATCTATACATGACAAGCTTTAGTTAAAATGCCCCCGTTGCCATTGTGAAACATGGGGACCCTGAATACATGCAACTTGGAACACACTAATTAGCACACTTCAACAGGCACAATTTTAATGGAGTCTGCTCCAACGGATGCTAATTAGCATGTGTCGGAGCAGAGCTCCGACATGCTAAAGTGACTGATGACCAAATATACTGTAATCTAGCTTGGGGGTAGGTAATGAGGACTTGTATAAATGAGGCCAGGTTGTTATCTTGGATGCATTTATCCAGCTGCAATTGGTAGTGAGCATTACTCATAGGTGGTGTTCACATTAGAATATAGGATTAGCAAACAATCTAGGATTTGCTAAATATTTAACTATCTTATTTACCCCTGCAACTCAAAAAGGGGCTTAGCCTCTTCTTACAATCAAATTACACATGATTGTGATATAGCCTACTTGACGCAGGAAGATATAGCTTCCTATATAGAATATTGTCGTAGTTGGAGACCTGACGCAATCTTTCCTATGTGACGTAATACAGACATACAAAGTTCAGCATGTGTTTACTCCAGAATGCATTATAATACCAAAAGTGTTTTGGTCATGAACATGTATTTCCTGAAGTTTTGCTGTATATACTTATGACCCCATCTCAGCTGGAAAGGTAGATGAGATGGGACAATAAGTATATACAGCAAAACTTCCGCAAATGCATGTTTTTATTTTAATACCTTTTTTTGAGTAGTAGTGATTTCCAACGTTGCTCATGCTCTTCCTGTTGTCACTCCCAGATAACTCATGGGATTTATTTTTCTTTGCATATCTATTAGTCTCTCCTATTGTATGGCCCCCAGTCTCTCTTCTGCATAAATTATACATAGGCATTAGTTAATCCATTGCAATTCTTATTGCATCAAGCAATTGCTTGACCAGTTCTCTTAAGAATTTACTGTCTGCGAGACAACAACTCTGATTGTCCTGTTCCAACCAAGATTTCTTTAATCTTCTTTGATTGCACCCTTTGTTTTCATTTTCTCTTTTCAAAATTTGCCTGAGAGTTATGTTTGACCTATAGATCATAATATATTAAGACTGACAATGTTTAAGTTAAGATTCTGTTGAGGTAATACCTTTTATACTGCCCACGGGTTGAGAGGCGCTTTATATAGGTTATCACAATGGTGCAGACACTTTAATATTACAATAGTTTGCTATTTCATTATGTCTGCATCACACTAATTCATTATTTATAAGCATATGTACCTCTCACTGAGTGGTCTGCAATGTATTTCCATAGCCAGAAGTGCATTACAATCAAGATCTTTTAGCTTATAAATCTTCTACTAGAAAAGTGTCACTTTTCTGCTTTGTTATTTTTGTTCCCTTTCATTTCACTTATTAGTGCCCAAAGAGTGCAACAAAGATCAGGGCTACATAGGACAAGGCTAGAGATTGATATTGCTTATAACTAGAAGCTCGTATGTCTTTGGAATTTTTCTTGACTTCAGCAACTTGTAGCTATTCACTGATGTAGTTGCCTGAAAACAGAATAAATCGTGGCATAGATTTGGGGTAGGGCTTTAGATTTGTACCAGTACAGCTACATTGGTTGCTGTCTATTGAAGAGCAGTTTCCAGTATAATCAAGGCTTGGAAAGATGAGAAATGTGACTAATAAGAGAGAGACAAACATAGGGTACATATGAGCATTACACTTAGATAGACCTAACCACAATTAGGTTGATCTAAATGCCCAGTCTGGAAGGTGTTTGAAAGTCTTAAATCACCCAAAAAAATGATGCACCTGATCTAAGTTAGTTCACTTCAGGAGGGTGAAGGGTTAACTCAATCTTGTGACTGCCTGCATGTGTTCATGACACAGCCCCAGGGCTGGTAAAGCCCAGTTGCTTACCCCAGCCCTGGGGTTTCATATGTTGAGGAAAAGACAGGTGGATGATTTTAAGGTCCAAGTCTACCACCATGCAGTTCTGGTGAGGAGCATGTAAGCATTTCGTTAATGCTTGCATGTGAGTAGCCAGCTTGATTTCAATAAACCTACTTATAGAATAAGATAACTGATTAAGAAGAGTTGATGTCGAACCTCAGTAATGAATGTAAACAAATGAAACTTCATTATATGTTAAACAAATGGGAAACCTTTCAAAATATATATTCATAATATTTATGAATCGCAGAATGTCAGACACTTTAAAAAGAGGTCTTTCAGTAACAGAAGATTTATATTGCTGTAGAAATGAGCATAAACAGAGCAGTATTTAACTGTAAGCTCTGAATAGCAGTGGCTGCTAAAGAAAAATTGCAACTCATAAAGATGGGAGAAAATGATACAGAAAGAAAAACTCCTGGATATTAACAGAGAAAGGGGTGGAGAACAAGTTCCTCATCTGAGCTATTAAAAAAAGAAAATATCTATAACCTAGTAGATTATCATCTTTATAAAATGTACTGGTTGGCAAGAAAAGACACGTGGAGAGAATGCGAGACACCAGGGGATTTGGGGGTAAAAAAAATGTGATATGTCTGTGCATCTTAATTACCAAAGTCCAATTTTCATCAGACCCAGAGACAGGTATGGGAGAACCAGGCAGCTGCCCAGGGGCTGGGCAGAAAGGGGGCCTGAAAATGGTAATTTTTTTTCTGTTGCCTTTATTATTATCTCTAGCGAAGGGGGGCCTGATACTGAAAGTTCACCCGGGGCCACCAGATATCTAGGTACAGTGCTGATTTTCATAAGTGTCCAAAGATGCAGAGAGATGCCTAGTAGGAATTAAAAGTATCCAAGGGCCTGATTCTATTTTGACTGTTAGATGTGTAAGTGGACTTGGGTACCTAAGTGTAATTGTTTGACTTTGCTTGAGTCCCTGAAAAACAGTTAATGCAAAAGGTGGATGGATCCTCCTCCTCTTCACTGCTTATTTGTGACTTTCTTAAGTGTAAGGTGCTGGTGCATTGCAAAAGTAGACACATTCATGAATTTTCAGAACTTTAACAGGGTGTAATAGAATCGCACTTACATGTGTAATAGATAGAATGCAGTCTGGCCCAAAATGTGTTGGGAATTTAATTACCAAGACTTTCTAGGTAACAGTTTCAGAAGGGACTTGATCATTTAGTAGTAGAGCTATGTGGAAGTTGGTGTGCATATGTTAGAAATACCTGGTTCCTGTAAGCCAAACTTTGTGAAAACATATCAGTTTCAATAAAGCTTTTCAGGGACACTTCCAATTCTACAGTGTAATGTGTAGAGCTGGTGAAAGGGAAGAGAGAGGACAATTGTAGCCCTAATGTTTAGTGGTAGGAGACGTAGGCTGATTCCCTTTTCTAAACTGGGCAGAGTAGAACCTGGGTCTCCCGCAAGTGCAAGTGGCAACTACCCAAACTACCATACTGTGGGTTCTAGTAGGTCTAATTATGCCTTTCAACATTTTTCCTGGAAAAAATAGGAAGGCAAAGATCTTTCTTGGACTGATGGAGAACTTAATTTTTTTTAAACCTGATGCTGTTACTTACCCAGCTCCTTCCTACACATTTGATAATGATAAGCAAGCAATTGAAACAGTATCAATTTTTAATTTACTAGTGGACCTAGCTTGAGATTTAGATGAACAAAATCAATATTTGAAATATAAAGAGACCGTATCAAACCGAATAGCTGAGGCTAGACATTTTTAAAGCAAATGGCTAGAAGAAAAGCAATCTTATGAATTCTTTGTGGATTAATAGAATTTAGAGATACCATGATGGAAAAAACTTACTCAAATAAATGAAGGGGAAAGTAAACAAATGGGAAAAGTTGACTAATGTTGCTTGAAGTGGTAGAAAACACAATTTTCCATTAGTCTTAGCTAGCTTCTATGAGGCAGTTATGTTTTGCCACTACATAAATTTAGAACACACTGAAAATATATGTATGTGAAGATTAACATCAGTTTTCACTGATATATACATTTAGAAATTTATGTTATATAATGTAACAATTTTAAAATAAATAAAAGCACCTACTTGTGAAACTACCTTTCCTCTAGGTCAGGGGTTTTCAACCTTTTTAAATAAGTGTACCCCTTCTTTATCAAAGTTCTAGCTCAGGAACCCCTATATATCTTTTTCTTATTTTTAAGGGGTGGGGGGTGCAAATCAAGCCCTCCACGGTGAGGGAGGGAGTGGGGCTTGGGCTGCACAGATGTGGCAGAGCACGGGATGAACCTGCAAGCAGCTCATCCGGAGGGCGCGGGGAGCACGTGGTGGCTCCCAATGGTGCACTCATTCCGGGAGGGCATGGGAGTGTGCCACCACATCTGCATGGGGCAAGGCAGGCTGCCACTGCCAGCCAGGGTCAGTGTCGGGATGTTTCTGACAGGGGCTGGGCCACGCTGGTCAGGGTGGGCAGCGGGACCACTGGGAGGGAGGGTTGGGGGGACTACAGTGAATTCTGGAGTAGCTACAGCCCCCTGTAGCTCCCTCCCAGTGCTGTCACTGCCCACCCCGAGTGCAGCCCAGCCCAGCCCAGCACTGCCCCAGCCGGTAGTAACACCCTGCTCTGCCCCATGCAGATCCTGGGGCACAACCCCCGCCCCCGTGCCCTCCTGGGGTACGTGCAGCCACAGGAGCCGTCCCCCCTCCTGCCCCCCAGATGAACCGCAGCTCAGTCCCATGCTCTACTCTGACTCCTGCTGCTGTGTGTACCCCTGGGAGGACATGAAAGGTGTGTGCCCCTGGATCCGCATGCATGGTGGGGCAGGATGGGATGGGCTGTAGCTGCGGGCTAGGACCAGCACTGGGCTCTTCCTGGCAGGGGCTGGGCTGGGCTGCGCTGTGCTGGGAGTGGGTGGTGGCAGTGATGGGAGGGGCCTATGGGCCGGGGGCGGGGTGCTACAGCAAATTTTGGTGGCTGTAGCCCCCTCCCAGCACTGCCACCATTAACCCCAAGCGCAGCCTGGCCCAGCCCCTCTGGGAAGAGCTGGGCACAGTCTGGCACTGGCCCCAGCCTGCAGCGGGATCCCACCCTGCCCCACATAGATCTGGGGGCATACACCACCCCTGCCCCCCTGTGCCCTCTTGGGGTGCACACAGCAGAGAAAGCCTCCCCCCTGCACGTGGCTCAGTCCAGGGCCCTGCCCTGGCTGGGCAGTGCCAGCCCCACTCCCTCCCCCACTGCTGGGGCCTCAATCCGCCCCTTCCCTAACAACATACTTACCAGCCCGACCTGGCTGCTTTCCTGGCCGCCTGTGTGCTGTGCCACAGCTGTGTGCCCGCATGTGGCATTTATCGGCCACATTTGGTCTGCATACCCCCTATGACCTTTTTAAAGTACCCCTAGCAGTACAAGTACTCCCAGTCAACAACCACTGCTCTAGGTTAGTGAGGGTCAACCTTTTTTTACCACAGGCATGCCACAAACATGCTCTGCAGTTTCCATGAACACCCACCCCTCACCTACTGCTCTGTTTTCTCCTGGCTGCCTTATCCACTGCTAGGCTGCCTGGCCTCTCCCCAACTGGCCATGTGCCGCACACAAGTTGTCCACGGTACATGTTCTATCGGGTGGCCATCCCTACTCTAGCACATGATACTTCCACAACTGAAAGCAGTAATATAACAAGTTCCTGCTCTTCCTATCCCACCCCCTCTATAGTCAAAGCGAGTACATGAATATTGTAAGAACACCTTTCATTTTCTCAGCATACTTCTCAAAGAACTACACAAACTTCAGCTGTCAAAGCATAAGTAGGAAAAGGATATGGAGAGAAACTATATCACCCACTACTGGCCTGCAGCAGTTGTTGACAGCCACACTTATTAACATAGGACTCTTCAATTTATCCTCCAATGTCTAACTTAAATTGAATGGGGATGTAAAGCCCAGTCCTGTATTAGGTAGAGTGCTTTCAGTTCCCTCTGAAACCACTAAGATTTAAAGATGCTTAGCTCCTTGCAAGGTCAAATGCTGCTGTGGAGAGACTCTATTACTTAGAACTAGGACAGGTCAGTAGGGGCTGATGCCACTTTTCGGGCAAAAAATCCCCCTGGGGGATCTAGGATCTTATCCTCTGGGGTACGGAGCACGTGCAATTGCAGTGGGCTTCAGTGGCAAGTCAAGGTGCCAGGTGTAGCAACATGATCCAACCTCTCCATTAACAGCAAATCCTGCCCAGTACCTAGGGTTTAGGGGGTATCCTAAAAAAACTTCAGAAACTGGGGAGTTTAACACTGCTGGCTCACGCTGAAGTCAGTCCAGAGTCACTCCCTGTAAATGCATGGAGTGACTCTGGAACGCTACAGCTGTAGGTGATATTAGAGCAATGGTTCTCAACCAGGGTGCCAGGGCACCCTTGGGGCGCCTCTAGCTCCTTTGAAGGGTGTCACTAGGTGTGAGGGAATAAGCTAAGCAGCTAAAGGCTGTTGCACACTGGTTCCTGCTTGAAGGATCCCGCATCCCCATTGCCAGACCCCTCTCCAAAGAGGTAGCCACTAGTACATAAATTAGGGTTTGGTATTTGATGCCACTGCATTCTCAAACGTTACAGGGAGCTGCATTGGGCCCAATGAGCAGTGGCTTGACTCCATCAAGGTTGAGAACCGCTGTGCTAGACTGATGGGATGGTCCAGGATTTCCGTGAGGGACAAGGATGCGTTTGGGTGATACCTTTCACAGGGCCAACTGCAGACTGGGGGAAGAGTTAGACGAGTTTTCTACTTCAAGACTACCATTTTAGGTAGTAGGTAAAGCAGTGGTGATACCAGCTCTCTTGACTGTCAGGCTTGTTCTTATTCGGCACACCTCATGAAACAGATGCCGACATGCAGGGCTGGACACAAGCATGGGCGAACCAAGCAGTCACCCAGGGCCCAGACAGAAAGGGGGCCTGAAATTGGTCATTTAAAATTATTATTAACATTTATCTCTGGCGAAAGGGGGCCCGATACTACAAGTTTGCCTCAGGCTGCCTACATGAAGAGCTGGGAGCATGAACGCCTTGTACCCTGGAGGCTGGGGGTGGCACGGTGAGCTCCGGCCGGCTGTGGTGGTGCTTTTGGGAGCAAGCGGCGAGCTCCCGCAGGCAGCCACGGCGCTGTCGGCAGTGAGGGGGGGAGGAAGATGGCGAGTGCCGACCAGCGGTCAGTGACCACCCGCAGACGCCGCTGGCAGCATCGATAGCGGGCAGTGGTGTTTGGGGACCACCTGCAGATGCCGCTAGCAGCATCGATGGTAGGCGGTGTTTGTCAGCAGTGCCTTTTTGCAGGGGGTGCACCACTACGCTCATGCATGCACCTGCTACGCCTGGTCAAGGGCAGGGAGGAGCCGGCAGCCCCAGCCAAGTCCCTGCTTGTTCTGAAGTAAAAAGCATCTTGTCCCCCCAAACAAAGAGAGCGGGGAGGAAGAAAACTACCTTAGGAAGCTGGCTCTGGCGGCTTTATATTTCAAGTATAGATTGCGTTCAGTCAAAATCCTGGCCTACCGCCTGCTCCCCCCTGCGGAAAGACCCGCCACTTCAGCAGACGAGCCTGCGGCTCTCCAGCCGCCTCGAGCCCCGTCCCCGAGCGCGGAGGAGAGCGTCCTCCGGGGCAGGGACACCTGCGAAGCCCGGCGGCGGCAGGCGCGCTGCTCCCCGCGTGCCCCCGGCCCGGCGAGCCCCCCCGGCTGGAGCAAAGCATGGAGGGGGATGTAGTTCCCCCGCCGCCTCCCCGGTAGGCAGCACAGCCTACACTTCCCAGCCTGCCGCCG
>NW_005841871.1:1094650-1096980 GCF_000455745.1 Alligator sinensis
GGGGGCCGCGCCTCCCGCCCCAGCCCCGAGGGGCGGACCGGTGCGGGGGGCTCAGCCTCGGCGGGACGGGGGACGGGGGTCCCGCGCCCCGGTCACGTTGCAATGCAGCTGTTTGCAAGCGCGGCGCGCCGCGGGGCAGGGAGCCGCCCGGGCCGGGGTGGGGGGATCCTGCTGCTTCCAGCCCGGGGAGCTCCGCCAAGTTTGGCGGGGGAGCGGAGGGGAAGCGCCGCCGCCAGGCTGTGGGGACAGCAGCGCCGGGGACCTGCCCCGTCCGAGCACGGAGACACGCAGGGGCGTTCAGGTTTCTGCTGGGGAGAGGCAAGCATCGGGACCGGAGGGAGCGGAGCCTCTTCCTGCAGGCTCCCTGCACCAGCAATATGGGTCAGATCTGCTGTGGCAAGCAGGCTGCCCCCCCTGCCGCTGGGAGTTGCCACTAGATATAGCTCCCCTCTTTCCAACGGGGAATTTACATCGGTTTCTGTCGCTGGCCTCTGCTCTTGGCCGTGATGACATGCACCTGGGCAACGGGAGGATGTTTTCTGTATCCCTAGTGCTAGGAGGCCGTCCGGGTAGGTAGCAAGCACTCTCTCTCCCGCATTGTCATGCAAAAATAAATGGCATAGCAGTGTGTTCAGAACCGGCAAGCATTTTACGTGCTGGGTAGCTTAATATGCATTGAGATTTTTATGCGTATGAATATCATGTGGGAGACCACTTGAAATGTTATGTTCAGCATTTGTTGATTTTTTTTTTTGAATTTTTTTTAACGTTACTTGAAGGACCAGGGAGTTTGGAGCATTCGGCTGCAGAATGTCCTGCCTGTCAGGCAAGCTGATTGTGTGTTTCGCCGCTGAGGATAACAATGCCTGCTAAATATATTCTTTCCCACAACGACAATACTATGTTGTATGGCTACAATTAGATGGTGACACCGTATGTCAACATACTCAAACTATATAGCAGCATCACGGTGAACTGGATAAGGGCTTGTCTAAATAGAAGACAGATGGTCCAGTGGTTAAGACTGTGGGAGACCTGGGTTTCAACTCCTTGTGGGCAAGTCACTTAGACAGTATATACCTCAGTAACAGATGCAAAATAGAGCTTTATGAAGAGGGCATCAAAATGGGCAGGCCTAGGGATACTATAAAATACAGATAAGTGCCCAAAATTGGTAGTGGATACATTGATTTCAAGTCTTGTTGCAGTTGACTTCAGTTGGTTTTGGATCAAGCTTACAACTGCATCTCTGTAATGTTAAATTTAAGTTATAGAATTAGCCGAAATATCAGTATATGACAGTTTGCTACAGATGAAACCTAACGTTTCAAGTGGTTTCCCAGATTATGTTCTTACACATAACAATCTTAATGCATTTTAAGCTACATAGCACATAAAATGCTTGCCAGTTCTGAACATACTGCTATGCAATTTAATTTTGCATTTCTAGCCCAGCAGTTGTACCAAATGTGTTTAAATGAAAAGAGGTGAGAGGTGCAATGCTGCGTTAAAAAAATATGAGACCAGAGAGGTATAGGATAACAAATTGTTGTAAAAAAAACAAAAAGCAAGCCACCCTCCCAAACTAACAACTTAAATATTAACTTAGCTTTTCTTTCTGTTTGAGAAAATGTTTCTTTAGCATTTCTCCCAGTTCAATGAAAACAATCAAGATTTTTCTTTATAAAGACTTTCTGCTAGTACTTTAAACATTTCAAGACTCCTCAACTCCATAGGAGTTTTGAAGAGATGGGAGCCCAGGAAGGGTGGCTGTACCTTAAGGAAATGATCCTTCAGGCACAGAGGGAGATGATCCCGATGCGAGGAAAAAGAGGGAAAGGGGCCAGGAAGCTTCCTTGGCTGACCAGAGAAATCCAGGGCAGCCTGCGGACTAAAAGGGGAGCATATAAAAAGTGGAAACGGGGAGAGATTACTAAAGAGGGGTATACCTCCTCTGCTCGCATGTGTAGGGAGGCAGTTAGACGGGCCAAAACTACCATGGAGGTGAGGATGGCATCCCAAGTAAAGGATAACAAAAAATTGTTTTTTAGATACATAGGGAGTAAAAGGAAGGCCCAGGGTGGAATAGGACCCCTACTAAATGGGCAGAAGCAATTGGTGACGGACAGAGGGGACAAGGCTGAACTCCCCAATGAGTTCTTTGCCTCGGTGTTCCTAAGTGAGGGGCACGACAAGTCTCTCACTGGGGTTCTAGAGAGGCAGCAGCAGGACGCCAGACTACCAAATGTAGACCCTGAGATGGTGCAGAGTCACTTGGAGGAACTGGATGCCTTTAAGTCGGCAGGCCCGGATGAGCTCCATCCGAGGGT
>NW_005841871.1:1098226-1099222 GCF_000455745.1 Alligator sinensis
TGCCTATGCAGGGGGTCGGACTCGATGATCTATTGAGGTCCCTTCCGACCCTAGCATCTATGAATCTATGAGTCTATGAATTGGTTAGTGTGAGAGTAGAGGAATTAAGGAGTCTTCCGAGGTCTCCAAAGGTGTTCAAGCCCTGCTTCATATTTGGGCCAAAGACAGCCTTCTAGTCAACCCAGCAGTAAGTGGGTACCTGGTCATTTAGGCTGGGGAGTCAAGGCTGGACAGATATGGGGCTCGTTACTTAGAAAAGGGGAACTTAATTACAAAAGATTTTCCACTGGAATTATGGAACAAATTGCAACAGAAACTTTTGTAATGGTGTCACAACCTAGAGCAGCACTGTTAACAGACTCTGGGCAGCATTTAGACAGTAAAGAGCAAAGAGTTGTTGCAATGTTCATGGAGCAGACCAAGATGGAGATCAGAATCTACCCTCCTGCTATTCTACCTGCAAAGTATAAGTGCTTTATACCTGATACGCCACATAGCTAAACTCTGGAACCTGTTTCCCTTCCTGTACTAATACCTGTCGGCACAGACATATGAAATGATTGCTGTTGCCCTGCATTTTACACCGTAGCACATTTAATTTTGTGGTAAGATGACAAAAAACAAGATCTCAGGCCAGCTGCCTGTATGGACCAAAAGGTTACTTTGGGATGAAATGAAGTACAGGAATGGAAACAACACAGTCCAATGGAAACAACATGTACTAACTTTTTGCATCTAGTGAAAGTTACTACATATTTTCTTTACTCCACATTTGAGTATCTACTAGGCCAAATAGGGAAGTATTCGATTTGGATTTGGCTGATTCGGAGGGCAGTGATTTGATTCAGTGATTCAAATCACTGTCCCCAACTGATTTGGCCAAATTGGAATCAGAGATTCAGCGCTGATTCAGAGATTCAGATCGGTCAGGAAGAGGCAGGCACAGCTGGCAGTTGCAGGTTCTCCTGCAGCTCCTCCGGCTGTGTCTGCCTCTCC
>NW_005841871.1:1099232-1139200 GCF_000455745.1 Alligator sinensis
GGGGAGCCGCAGGAGTAGCTCCCATGGCTGCCCTGCCCTCACTGGCTGCAGCAGTGGGGATCAGTGCCTCTGAGGGCTCATGGCAGAGTCCCTCCGAGCAGTGGGGGGCAGCGGGGATCGCCTCAGAGCCTGGCACCCATGCAGCAGCTGCCCCATGGCACAGATGCAATGCAGCTCAGCAGGGTGCAGCACGCTGTCTGGGAGCTGGGGCCGCTGGGGCTGACCGGTGCCAGGCTCTGGGTGACAGGTGGAGCTGCCCCAGCTCCAAAGAGAGCGCAACACCCTGCCGAGCCATGCTGCACCCACGCAATGAGACAGCTGCCACGTGGGTCCCAGGCAGGAGGTGCTATCCCTGCTGCCTGCCACTGGCCCGTGCTGTGTGGTAGAGGCTCTGCCACGAGCCCCCAGAGGGCCTGCCCACCACTGCCAGAGCTGGTGAGCGCGAGGCTTTTTTTTTTGTTTTAAGTGCCAGGATGCTGAGTCTGGGCCGGCGGGTGGCAGGGGGAAATCGGGGACTGGGGCTATGCAGGGGGGCTCTGCCATGGGGCCCCAGAGCAGCATTCCCTCTAAGATGTGTGATATGTGCTGCGCAGCTTAGAGGGAACACTGCCCCAGAGCTCCCACAGCCCCTGCTACAACCGATGAGTGCGTGCATTTTTTTTTTAATTGCTGGGAGGCTGAGGCCAGGCAGGGCAGCCATGGGGGCTTCTCCTGCAGCTCCTCTGGCTATGCCTGCCTCTTCCCTGGTGGAGGGAGCCACGGGAGAAGACCTCATGGCTGCCCTGCCTGGCCCCATCCCTCTCCCGGCCCAGGTGGTACAGGGGAAGTGTTGGGTGCAATGCAGGCATGGCTCACTCTGGGCAGCAGCAAGGCATAGCCCCCACTCCCAGTGCTGCTGCACCCACATCAGCACTGGGAGTGGGGATTCTGCTGTGGTGCCGCTTGCCAGCCGGCACAATGGAGTGGGCACTGTCACTGCTTGCCAGCTGGCATTGCGGGGGGGGGCACAGGATGCGGGTGCAGTAGCACTCAGAGCAGGAGCTATGCCCTGCTGCCTCTTACCAAGCCAGCACGGGGCAGGGAACGTGATGCAGGCATGGCTCACACTGGGTGGCAGCAGAGTATAGCCCCTGCTCCCAGTGCTACGGCACCTGCATCAGCGCCGGGAGTGAGGACTCTGCTCTGCCCTGCTGTTGCTTGCCAGCCAGCGCAGGAGGGTGCAGGATGTAGGGAGAGCAGTGCTGGGAGTGGAGGTTATGCCTTGCTTCCACTTGCCCCCTTCCGCCTGGAGCGAGCTGTGCAGGGTCCCTGCTCCCAGCACTTCTGCACCCACATCCTGTGCTCCCCCGCCCCCTTCCACAGGTAATGCCCCCCCCCCCCCACCCTGGCTGAGCAGCTTGTCCCAGTCCCAGCCCCAATCCCTCCCTCCCCCATGCCCCTTCTCCCCAACTCCAACAGACTCCCCAACTCCAGCAGACTCATCAGCTGGAGGCAGCTATGTCAGCTGCCTGTTTAGTTGATGGCCAAATCTCTGAAGCAGCCGAATCTTTTCTGAATTGATTCAGATGCTTCAAATTGATTTGGGGCTTTTAATTGATCTCCTGATTTGATTCGGATTTGGAGATTTGGTCTTCGAATCATGCTGAATCTCCCTCAAATCGAATTGGATACCAAAACTTCGCACAGGCCTAGTATTTACATAGTAGAGTTATGTCCTGTGTCTGTTTTACTTGGACCATATAATCACATCCCAAGTGATAAGGATAGTTGGTGCTGTGATGTAGGAAGTGCCTTCTGATGCAGTTATTCTAGCCAGACCAAGATTTTTTTCTAAATATATCAGTTAAATTAAATTGTCCAATGATTATATTGCATTTAGTGTATACTTTGAAATGATTCTTGTGTGCAGATTAACTGGAGAATCAACATATTGTTTTAAGTCTATAAAATATATGGCTGAGTCAGGTTAATTCTCATCAGAGTAGTCTCAAATTTCTTAGGGTTTTTTTGGTGCACAACTCCCTTTGACAGAAACAGGAGAGCCCTATGCAGATTATTGCTGTTGAGAATTATTGGTTGATAATGTTCATAAAAAAGGCAAAATCAAAAGTTTCCTGTTTTTTAAGAAAGCTTATTCCACATGGAGCCCATGAACATTTTGCAGGACCTGATCTCTGATCACGTGGCTTACTTTAAGGAACATAATTGTAGATCAGGTCCTTGCTCGTGCAGACATTTGCCAGTGCCTGGAACATGATCTAAGGTAGGGGAGGGAGAGGGATGAGTGGAACTGGGGAGGCTAGTGGGGACGAGTTGGCAAGTCTGGTGGGATTTGATGGAAATGGCAGGGCCAGCGCGTTGGTGGGGGAGAGGTCGAGTCTGTGGAGAGTGTTATCTGTCTGGGGATAAAGGGTTTCAGGGAGCTAAAGATAATCTGGTTAGGATTGGAGGTGGGGGTAAGAAAGTACTGCCCTGGAGCTGGGGTGAGTAGCTGAGCTTTCCCAGCCCTGGGGCTGTACTCCAAATGTGTACACATGTTTAGTGAACTAAGTGAAGATGTTCCCTGGACACATTTAATTAAAACATGGATTACTTTAAGCTGCATGTTTGTAGATCGGGTCCTGCATCATCAGGACCTAACTACCCTTGGGTGGGCTGGGCTGGGCTGGGCTGGGCTGGGCTGAGCTAGGTGGGCCACCCTGTTCCCTCTGCTCCAGAGAACAGGCTTCCTGCGCTGCTTGCTGCTCAAGCATGGATTCCCCCTCCCTCCCATCTTCTACATTATGGACTCTAGCCCCATAGACCGTAAGCCTGTGATATGCTAGCTAATGCTGAGAGGGGTGTGTGTGTGTGTGTGTGTGTGTGTGTGTGTGTGTGTGTGTGTGTCCATCCAGTTTCACTGGATTAGGAAGACAGGACAGTGACTGCTTAAGGCTTTTTTGAGCTAATCAACAGGTCAGCTGATAATGCCCCTCGCTGGAAAAAGCTGTTTAAGAAGAGCTTGAACTAATGAGAGAGGCTTTTGTTTTGCTAATGGGCTGATAAGCACTGTGGTTTGCCGCCCTGTCAGGTTTGCAGACAGGGAGAGGGAGATTGGAAAGCTCAGTATCATCAGCATATGCATGCACTGCGCCCCACCCCACCTTTGCTAGCCTGCAGCTGGGGTCTGAAAACACTCCTGCCCCTTGAGCAGTGAGCAGGGAAAAGCCTGGGATGGTGCAGGTCGGGTGAGGGTTTATACCCTTCTCTAATCAGTGTCCTGCCAGGCAGGGACGACGCATAGCGGGTGCATGGGGGTGCACGTGCACCCCCTGCACATGGTGCTGCACCCCCTGCAAAAAGGTATCACTGACACTGTTGGCAGCACCTGCGGGTGATCGCTGCTTGCCACCCCACCACCGGTGGTGCAGGCAGCATCTGTGGGCAGTCCACAATCGTCCCTGGCTGCTGCTGATGCTGCCAGCGGCACTGGTGGGTGGTTGCTGACCTCTGGTAAGCACTCGCCACCCACCCCAGCCTCCCCCATCCCCCCGCCAACAGTGCTAGCAGTGCCTGCAGGAGCTCCCCCGCTCACCACCTCCAGGCTCCCACTGCCACTGTCACGCTCCCACCACTGCCAGTGCAGCTGTGTCCCCCAGCCACTGGGGGAACGCACCATTCATGCTGGCCACATCCCCCCTCAGCTCAGCACTGTATAAGGGAAGGGAGGGCTGCCTTGAGCCACTGTAGGCATGTGCCTGCATTTCTGAAATGAAAAGGGGATGTCTATCCACCTCCAAATAGGTTCAAGCTTTGTAGGTTAGACTAACCTGCAAAACTGAATCAAGTCAGGCTCAGGCTTTTTGAATGTCTGTCCCTGGCTCTAGAGGCCAACATCCTGTGTTTGGTTCCTACATTTTGAGATCCCCATAATGTGGATATGCTTTTAGGATTCTGTTCATATTTTGCACACAATTTAAATGTTATTATTTGTTTTGGAATGTATAAAATGGTGGTCAATTCAAATCAAATTCTTAAACACCCCTCCCTAGTAATATTTAACACTTTGGAATTATAGCAAGACGCACAAAGCAGGTAGTAATCAGAAAAACATTAGCTTCTCCCGGATTCTTGTGCATAAAGTAACATAACATGTAATTTTACTGACATACAAGTGAACTGCAGTTTTAATTATACACTAAGCAACATATCTTAGATTACATTTAAATTAGAGGGCACGTCACAAATCTACATGGATATTTAAGTTTAAAACTAGTGTATTGAAGCAAAATATCAATGTATGTTCAATTGCATTAGGCAGGACACCACTGATGTATCTGGTAGTCATGGTGATCATGAGATCTGGTATAATTTACATGGAAAAATGTGGAAAAGTTGCTTAAAGAGGAGTTTAGAATGTTAGGGAGGGCCTGGAACCTGCAGGGTGCTGAGCTCCTGATGAAATGTATGAATATTGAATGTTATTGCGTATGGACCCAGTTCTACATGGACCCAATTCTACAAAGTAGTCCATGCTTTTGGTGAGATAGAATGTATTACTTTTTAGCATTGGGCCCATATGCAAAAATGTATCTTGCAGTTCCCTCTGGAAACAAGAGTAGACTATTATCATTCAAATATAAATAAATAGTCTGACCACTACAGGTATATATCAATTTTTTTTTCACGCCTTCATTATGGACAGAACATTAACTTTCTTGATAAACCAGAAAAAAGTCATGTGCATTTTGAAGTCTCCTTGGACTAATTAGATATGCATGAGTTTAAAAATTATGTGCAATTTTAAAGTTTTGTAATTAGACTGAAAATTAAACAAGTTCCTTTAAATTTATAACTGTGTTTATAGCTTCTCTGAAAAAATTAAGTCATGGCCTGTATTGCATGATGACAGTTTATCTATTTCATGCTGAATAGGATGAATTATATATTTTATATTACATAAATTATATATTTTTCCTTTCATTATATTTCAATTCAGAGAAGGAAGCCATATTTTTACTAATCCTTTGTTTTTTTAGTTGGGGCCCTTTCTTGCATACACCTCAGGAAAGGATTTTAGTCATTATGGGTAAGTTTAAGCATTACATTTACAACTCTCTAACCTTGTTTACTTAGGGATATCTAAATAGCCAAGTTTGCAAGTGTTCACAGGGCTTGGGTCATACTAAAAATGGTGTGCCCAATAAAGTTAGTTTTTGTCAGATGAAAACTCACTTTAGATCAGCACTTCTGGCCCTGTCCAGGTTATTTTTGCCCCTACCCCTCACCCCCAACTTTCTTGTTCCCGGGTACTTGCGCCTTCTCCTGGCAAATGGCAAATATTTGCATGCGGTGATCTTTACTCAGGTTTAGGTGGCTTAAACTAAGGTCATGCATACACTTTAGGGATGGATTTTAGTTCATTATAGGACATCTGTTAAATGACCTGTTCTTGATTTTAAGAGCAGAAGAGGTCTATAAGGATCTAGTCTGTCCTCTTGCATAAGGCTATTTATAGCACCTAACGGGCCTGATAACTGAAGAACTTTTGATTGAGGTATAGGTGCCTACAGTTTAAGGCCTGCAGGGGCTATTACTGCATTTGTTCTGGGTCCCATGTATTGCCATTGCGTGTAATGCAAGTACGGCATCTAAAGTTAATTCAGTCCTTTTGGGTTCTTGGGTGAGGGGTTGGAAATTCTGTTTATTGCCAATATTACTTGTGGTACAGCTTTCTTATAATGATGAACATGCAATATTATTTTCCATTATTATCCAGCCTCTCTCATTTCAGTGTAGGGTTATATTTATTTGATATTTTCCCTTGCATCCTAAGTGAGTTTTTTGTGACACATTCCGTTTTTGCATAAAAACACCCAGAGGACTAAACATTAATTGAAAATTTTGTGGAAGTACAATTGTTGGATTTTCTTTTCACCCCTTTCCTTATACTGCATGCATAATAGGCTGGCCAAAGTGCAGAAGAAACTCTGGCTGTAGCTCTTGAGTCCTCGGCTAGTTTAGCATAAGAGTATTCCATTTCTACAATATTCAGCCCCGCTTTCCCTTGCCAACTCAAATCTGCAACAATGGAAGTATGGCATATTTGGTGGTTCCTGATTCTGGGCACACAGCTATGTTATACTGTCCTTCTGGTTGGATATCCATCAGCATTTACTCATCCCTGGTTTTGCATTACACAGATTATTAATAATAATAATAATCACATAGTAGTTGTGTGAAAAGGGAGTATTCTCCTTAAAGTGATCCCTAGCCACTGTGGTGTTTTGGAGAGTTTGCAAAAGTGATAGTGATGTCCTTTTAAGTGAGAAAGGAAACGACATACAGAGATATTTCCTTTCTTAACACATTTCTATGCAATTAAGATGTTTGGCAAAGTGGGGCATGTAGACCTTTTCGTATATTGAACAATTTGGTTGCTCACTGCCTGCATCCCTGAATACATCCCTGCGGGTTGCTGAACTTTGGTTATTCCTTGTCAAAATACTTTCAAATAATATCAAAGCATTATGTGTTACCTTTTGAAATGCTGAAATATTTTGCAACACCCTATTATTGTAGTTGCTCTAGATGGATAGTTGTTTGTGTAAAGCATGTTTATTTGTTTTTACACTTAAAAAAAGACACAAAATGAAAAACTCTATTGAGTGAATATTTCTGTTAGTGGTTTTAAGAAGCCTTTTGTTCCGTCCAGGAAAGTATATGACTGACGTGAGAAAAACTCATCAGTTCACCCATTCTGAAAAATGTCATGATCTCCTAGTACAAGTCACTTAACTTTTAAGGAATTGTATTAATGCTAAGAAAACTTTGAAATTCCTGAATCATTTGAGAGGATGTGATTCTTGTTTGTAATGAGGAGGGTTTTTTTTAAAGGATCTTTTTCTTTTTACTTTCTGAATATTTAGCATGATTTTTTTTCACTGTTCAGAAACAATCTTTTTTAAAATTAGGTACAGAGATTGTCATTAAACAGTAATACTTAGTAACATTTCATATAGTTGCTTCTGAGGCTAAGTTTAATGAGTAATTCTCAGTTACTTCCACTATTAATTTTGCTGACTTTATAAGTTTAATGGTGGGGTTTTTTGTCTGTTTGGTGTTTTTATGTTTGGTTGCTTGTTTTTTATGGTTACCAAAGCTGCAACTCAGCTGGGACCTGAAAATCAAGCCAAGTATTTTCTGCAGTATATATCATAATAAGTATTAAAGATTTTTATGTTAGAGCTTAGGTGTCAAATTTGGTATTGTGCTGGATTCAAAATGTTGAATCCAGTTTGGTGTTCTTTAGTACCACTAATAGTAAATAATTCATTGAAAATGTATTTAGTTATAGCTCAGACACAGGCAAGTCAAATTCTGAGGACTGTTCAGAGGATTGTGTAGGCCATGTAGTGCAAATGCCATATATAAGTAGGCTGTGTTCCTGGCTGAGCATCCTTAAAGACAGAGGGCCTGGAGTGAAACGGGATTCACAGCTAAACCTCATGAATGGAGTGCAGGATCTGAAATTTCCTACCTGTTTATTTAGTGCTCTGTGCATCTCAGTGCAAGGGAGCCTTGTGGTTTAGTAATCCTTGTGGAGTTGCTGCAAAAGAACTGGTGACCTTATTCCAGTCTGGAATATGTTGCTCATTCAGTCTCCTGAGCATGATTCATTAGTTCATTTCTGTATTAGAGTGCTGGAGAGGTCCAGCTTCCTCTGGGGCCATATTAGAACGTATAAGTTATGTGCTGTCAGCCCTGGTGGAGGTATGGGGTTTGCAAGTCACAAAGTTGCTTCACAATGGCTAATAGAGTACCCATCCTTTTGATTTTGAGAGGCTGCACAGCCTCAGCACATAATGTTCAACTCCATTCCACTCTGCCCCAAGGGGCAATGTGAGGACTTAGCTCATGAAGAGCTTGGATGTTGAAGAAGGTGGCCGTATTTTATATAGCCACTTTTCTGACTATGCCATTCTGTAATGTGTGGGATTAGTATTTTTGATTGCTACCTTCCTGAGCTTAGATGCTAGTCTCTTGAAGTTTGCAAGTTTTTGTTCTTGGAATTGCTTTTGACAGTGGGAGACCCACAAGTTCCTTGGGCAAAATCGTTAAAAGTAGATCTCCAAAATTAAGATTCTTAATAAATAGCCAGACTTTCACCAGTGCAAAGCATCTACAACCTGCCACTGAAGTCAAAAGAAGCTACTGAGAGCTTATCACTTTTAAAAATCTGGCCATTAAAAAAAAATCTTTAATAACTTTTTTTTTTAGTATAATATTCCTTTAAAATTGACCTTGACACTTTTTTCTTCCTTTAAAAGTGGGTCACGTGCTTACAAGAACAACCACTCCTCTTCCAAAACCTTTTGATACTTTTTTTGTTGTCAACAGGTTGAATTCATTAGACCTCACATGATGTTTTCCACGATGTACTCCTAAGAAAAGCATTGTGACTAGAAGAGCATAGGTTTCTTTACTCCTGTTCATGGGAATGGTGCTGTGCGATTGATAGACTTTCAGGGCCTCCTGTATGTATTGAAGTTTATTTATCAGAGTTTTGCCATTAACTTTGATAAGAGTCAGGCTCTTGTTCCCTTGGCAGAAGTTATGTTGAATATTTTTTCTTAAGGGCTAAGGACAGACATTACACATAAACTGGTTTAAGTGATCAGAAACTGGTTTAAACCTGTAACAGAACAGATGTTCAATGCACATAAACCAGTTTCAAAATGGCTGAAACAAGTTTGACATAAACCTAGTTGAATGTAGTCTTAGACTTAACTGATTGAGCTCAAACCAATTTATGGACCTTCTGTCCCAGACCCCTAGCTGGAACAGGGGCAAGGGCATGGCAAGACCCTCAAAGGCGAAGGGGGCAGGGAAGAGGTTTATTCCTCCTCCCTCCCCTGTCCCACTAGCATGGACCTCAGCTAGGATCTGCCAGGCAGGGGCTCGAGCAGTGGGAGGCATAACCAGCCCCGGCAGCAGCGTGAAGCGAGCAAAGACAGGGGACCCCCCTCTGCCCCTGTCCCACTGGCAGGCCTGCCTGGCTGGGGTGGAGCAGCACGTGTCAGCCCCACTCCTCCTGCCCCCCGCTGTAATGGCAAGGTTGGGGACATGACCAGGTGCCGGTCCAGCATGGCCCCCTGAGATGAAGGGGGCAGAGAAAGGGTTTATTCCCGTTCCCTCTCCTCTCCACCTGGGACCCCAGCCAGGGTCTGCCTGACCAGGGCAGAGTAGCCCCTGTCAGGCATTTCCCCCCACATCACTCCTGGACTGGTGGGAGGCATGGCCAGCCCTGGAAGTAGCCTCAAGGGAACAGGGGAGGGAGGAAGTTTAATTCCCCCCTCCTGCCCTGCCCGACTGGGCACAGACCGGAGCTGGGGTCTGCCTGGCTGTGACAGGGCAGCCCATGTCAAGATCCCCACCCCCCCACACACCTCGCTGCTGCAGTGGCAGGGGCAGAGGCATGGGCAGAGACTGGCTGGCGTGGCCCCCTGAGGTGAAGGGGCAGGGATGGGATTTATTCTCCCCTCACCTCCTGGGGGACCACAGCTGGGGTCAGCCAGCCCCGGCCACTGCTTCTGCTGCTCGCACCCAGCCAGACAGACCCTGGCTGTGGTTCTCCAGTAGGAAGGAGACAGAGTGAGAAATAAACCCCCTCTCTGCCCCCTTTACTTTATGGGGCTATGCCAGCCAGCTTCTGGCTAAACCTCAGCCCCTGGCACTGGACTGGTTGGTGGGGAACGGGGAAGCAACCCTGGAAAGGCAGCAGCCCCTGTGATGGTGTCCCAGGGAGCACAAGGGTCTTCCTGGTGGGGGGCTGCACTGCAGGTCAAAGCAGGGCAGGCAGAGCTGCTGCAGCCTGCGTGGGGTGAGCAGTGGTGGCAGCATGGCTGGAAGGGGTGGCTACAGGGGCTAAGCTGAATTTTGGCTTCTATTGCCTCCAAATGAAGTAAAACCAAACATTACTCCTTTTAAGAGTGAAATAATTTGTTACCTATCTCTTTATGAAGAATAAAGTAAATGAGATTTTTCAGGTTAACTGGCTGCAATATTAAGTCCCCAGGAGCAGGCCTCTTGCTAAAACAAACATAAATTATACTACAAAATATTTTGTTTGGACACTTAGTTGATTTTTATTTTTATCTGATATCATGTAAATGAAAAACCAATTTCTCAAATTCTCTAACTCTAAAATGCATATAGATACGTGCAAATACTAAACGTGGAAACATGTTAAAGGTAGACAGCCCCTGCTTTGGTCCTAGTAATTCTGATCTGTTATCCAAGTTCCTAGTTTAGTATAAATATTTGTAATGCAGTTTAATAGCCTCAGTGAGCCTGATATAAAGTTTACAGTAAAACTTGGATCTGTATATCAACATCTTAAATTTGAGTTTCAGTTCTATGAGGAAGTATCTATTTCTGTTACTTGATTTAAATATTTAGAGGGTTTAATTGTCTTTAAACCCAGAAGGAATGAGTTTGATCATGTCATCTGACTACCTGTATATTAGAGACCCATTCATGCATTTACTCCTGTATTAAGCTAGTCACTTTCTGGCTAAAGTACAACTTTCAGAATTGATGTACTCGTGATATGAGGACATCAAGAGCTAGGCAGTCCACCAAATGCTTGTAGCTTCTTCCAGTTGTTAGCCACCCTCACCTTTTAAAAATATTTTTTTCTGAAACACTCCATTTCCCATCCCAGAAATAAGAGTAAATGAGTAAATATGAGTAAAAGCTATGCTCTCATAGCATATGGGTACTACGAGGTCAGTGCTTAGCTGACTGTGTGAGTTACCCACAGCAGCTACAATACTATGCCCTAAAATAATTAATGATGACAAAAGGGACAGACATTCTAATATTAGCCTGACCTATAGCTCCTTGCTACTGCGGCTCAGTGTTGACCCTTATAGTCAGCATTTGTTGCTGGGTTAAGGACAAAAGACTCAGCATCCATCTGCTATGCCAGGAGTTCTAGACCTTTTTCAGTCACAGCAACCCTTTAGCACTTTTTTAATTTGGTCGCACCCCCCGTTGAGAACCACTGTTGGTGCTGCCTCAACTTACCTCAGTGCTTATCAACTGGATGTTGCTGCCTCCCGGTAAAAGTGCCCTGCATGCCTGCTGCACAGACAGCCCCGGACGGACTGTGGCATGTGTGCACAGTCCTGCTGCATTAGGGCTCTCTGATCAGCCTTAAGCAAGCAGGAGCTGCCTCATGCTATAGTCCTTCCTGATCCAACCCCTCCCTATGCTCCTCCTGGAAACAGAGGCATGTGGGTAGAACTGCAGGAGCACTTGTGGGGCAGTGGCAGCACCCGAGTCATGGCATCCCTGAGCGGGTTTCGTGGCCATCTTGGTGGGAACCAGTGTGTGTGTGTGTGTGTGTGTGTGTATATGTATACACATATGTACGTATATATACACGCATGTGTGTACGTATATACACACGCTTGTGTGTACGTATATACATACATATGCGTGCGTGCGTGTGTGTGTGTGTGTGTGTGTGTGTGTGTGTGTTAAGGTAGTATCATGCTAAGACACTAAGTAATTGCCTTTATATCTTCCCTGCATTTTGGCACATAAACCATCCCCTTCCTTCTCTTCACATGTTTGTCCCACTGTGGCAGGGCACTGTTGGTGCCTGCCACTTTAAGACTGGGACCAAGCAGTCAGCAGGTGCTTGATTGCGGCGGCCATTTTAGAGCTTTGGCCACCTATATAAACAGGGCAGTTCGCTACTGGGAGGCCAGGCAGCAACATTGCCTGGCTGTGAGGCTTCATGTATCATCCTAGAGGTAAGGGCAGGAGCTGTAGGGGATGGATTGGAGGCTCGTGGTCCTGGGCATGACTAAAACTGCACCCTGCCAGGAGTGGGTGACCTGGTGGGGCTCTCAGTGGTGCAGAAGCCCCCAGGAAATGCCAGGGCAGTTATCACCTCGGTGAAGCATGGGTAGGGGCTCCTTAGCCCTAGCCCTCACTTTTGGTGGGTTTAAGTAACATCGGAGAGACTGGAGGCCAGGCACAGCTGTAGCCACCTGAGCCCTGTGTGGGGTGCAAGACCCGAGGAGGGAGAATGGAGGCAAGGTATGGCTGTGGGCACCTGAGCCCACCAGGGAGGACAGCCCCATGGCCCCCAAGTGAAGAGGGTGGTGTGGAGCCCTAAGTGAAGGGGGAAGAGATGAGTAGCCCCAAGTGAGGGGGCAGTGTGGAGCCCCAAAGGGGAAGGGGCAGAGATGAGTAGCCCCAAGTAAAGGGGGTGGTGTGGAGCCCCAGGTGAAGGGGGTGGAGATCTAGAGCCCCGAGTGAGGGGGAATAGGCCCAGGTAGGTCTTCGGACACCTGAGGCTGAAGCTTGGGCCAGAGGCCGAGTAATGGAGGCTCAGCCCAAGAGAGAGAGTGGTGAGTCCTGACCCCGGTAAGTCCTCCACTGCTGGGAGGCCAAGTGTGGGTCAAAAGTAAGATCTTAAGTAGCACCATGACCTGCTGCTCCAGTGGGGGAGTGAGAGTCCCCTGCGAGACCCTAGAGCACCAGTTGTGGTGTGAGGTACCCCAGCTCCCACATCCAGGAAGGCAGACCTGAGAGAGAGAGTGTGGGGCTAGTGAGAGAGGCTGGAAGTAGAGTAACCACTCAACTGGTCAATGCTGGGGCCAGGACCAGGATGGTCAAATTGCAGGGGGCGCTATCTGCGGCTCCAAACCCCCCCTACACCGCAGCCCATGCCTCGCAGATGGCTTCCAGCTGTTAGTCACACCAGCCCCACATTGGGCTCCAGAATCCTCCTATCAGGACCCCCCTTTTGATCCCTCCACTCAGGCAGCCTACTCTGCCATCATTTGGGCTGCCGAGCTCCCTGTAGCTATCTCCCCTCTCGGGCGTGTTCCCCCCAGGACTTTCGGCCACACAGGCCCAGGCCCTCAGCTCTGGGCGCCCCTCGCGGTGGGTGCCTGGGCCTTTTGACCATTGCAGAAGCTCACTGGAAGCTGAATAATGATGCTTCAGCTTCCCCAGCCTGGCCTGGAATCTACCATAAATATTTTCCATATTAGATGCTGGCTCTATACCTAGCCATTGTTCTCAGCTGGACCAAGAAAGCCCTTAAATTCTGTGGCTCTGTGCTGCAGAGCCCTGGCTTTATCTCCCTTTTACTGCTAATCCTGAATCAGTAAGATATTCACATTCAACTCCTACAGGTGTACTAGTTTACTGGCCTCAAACCCAGTTCTACATGGCTGTATGATGTGGGTCAGCAATCAGGGTATAGGGTAATAACCTCTCCAGTCATAGATCCAGTGACTGCCTTTATGTATTTAAAACATTGACCTTCTGCATTGAGAAGAATAAGACCCACTATTTATCTCTGGAGTGAGTGAGTCCCTTGTGTTTTTGGCCCACTTGGTCACCTAGCACTTTAAACAGCTCTTCAGTTGACAGCAACAGCTGCTGACTGATATCTGACTAGGCAAGCTTTAATATCTGTTAAACAGAGATTCCTTGGTGGGGCTGCATTGTTGCAGTTAGTGCAGGGGTACATGTAACTTTTTATATCATATAAAAATGTAAGCCCTTTCCAAAGGGCTTTTGTTTATATTTCAAATCTGTAATCCCCTTATTTGATTGGTGACACCAGTGGCAATCTTTATTTCTGTTTGGAATGAAAAATCCCCATGGATATGACCCAAAAAGAAACAACACTTTATGGATGCAATATCCAGAACTGGCTAGGATACCTCAACTGATCTAATAGGAATAAACTTGAATCCACTGAAACTATTTTGATTTTACATGCATAAATATTGTGGGCCAAATTTCAATGTTTAATACTTAAGTTTGACTTATAATTTTTCCCCCCAGCAAAGTCTGTTTTAACTACCTTTACCCACACAAGTAGCTCAACTAGTGATGTAAAAAGCAACATTAAGGAGACAGTGGGCACATATACATGAGATGTTTACTGCAGAGCTGCCTAATTAGCTCTGCCTTAAAGTCTCAACGTCTATATATGCAGCCTTATTAGGTCACAGGAAACTAATTAACTCTGCTCCAGGTTAGTTCTTGTAAATACAAGTACTATCCTGTGGTGGAGTTCTTCAGCATGCAGCAATGCATGTATAGACCTTGATGTGGCTGACTGGGGCACGAGGGTGCATCAGTGTGGGGGCTGCCTGCCAGCTAGGCATGCACTAGAGCACCCTTGTGCCCCAGCTAGCCCCTCTGCAGCATGCTGAGCCAGGTCGGCCGGCTGACCCCCCTGGACCCATTGCCAGCCAAGACTGCTCTGACCCAGCTCAATGTGCTACGGTCCTGGGTGCATGTTCAAACACAGTGCCCAGAAGGAATAAATTCCAGCATGATATCTGCCAGAGTTTATTGCTCCATTCTAATAGCATGTATAGATGCACCCAATATGAACTAAGAGCTAGAACACTGGACAGAGAGACTTACTTGATTTCTGTTCCTAGCTCTGCCACTGGGTTGAGTGAGTATCTTTGAGAGAGACATGTCATTTCTATGTGCCTCAGTTTCCCTATCTGTAAAATGGCAATGATGGCAACTGACTAGCTTTGCAAAGTGCTCCGATATCTGCTGATGAAAAGCATTATATGAAAAGCTAGGTACTATTATCAAAATGTGTACTACCAAAACTATGAGGAAGAGGAAGAAGTGCTTTTAACAAGAAACCACTGCTTAAAGAGAGATTTTTTTTGCAAAATGCACCACAAATTTATTTTATTTTTATTTTAGTTAGGTTTATTTGGGTATGAATATAATATTGTTGCCTAAATAGCACCCAAAAGTTCTCAGACAATTCTCCTAGAAAGTTTGCAAACTAAGTTCATTGGTATTGCACCCAATTCCCTCCCCCGCCCCTGCAACATTGACCATAGGTAGATGAAGTATGGGGAGAAACAGATTTGGATTGTTAGTAGCCATTTTTAATGCTCAACTTGTGTTTAAAAAGGCTTTGTTGGTTTAAACTGTGTAGTTTGTTAACAATTGCTTGAGGACATAAATAGGATTTAAAAGCCTTTAAGGAAAAGTGGGTGTGGCAACGTGGGTCTCCCTGCCTAGCCACAGTGATAGGTTCCCCGCTTGCCTTTGGGCACACCCCCCACCTGACTTTCCTGCCATGCCTTGTTCTTAATTAATGATTTTAATTAAGGTGGGAGGCTGCCCATCCATGCCCCAATGCCAGGGGGCCTTGCCCTGCACAGATCCAGAGGCACATGCCCCCCCCCCCCCCCCACCAATGCCCTCTTGCACATGCAGCAGGAGCCGTGGTGGGAGCGGCCAGACAAGGAGCTCCGAGACCAGCAGCGCGCAGGAGCAACTTCCCCCAATTCTCCTTGCCCCCCAGACAAGCCATGGCTTTGTCCCGTGCCAACCCTGCCCCGGTTGGGCTGTGCTTGCTCCAGCCCCTGTCTCAGCCCCAGCCTTACTCCTCCCTCAGCACAGGGTTGCACATGCAGCAGGAGCCGTGGTGGGAGCGGCCAGACAAGGAGCTCCGAGACCAGCAGCGCGCAGGAGCAACTTCCCCCAATTCTCCTTGCCCCCCAGACAAGCCATGGCTTTGTCCCGTGCCAACCCTGCCCCGGTTGGGCTGTGCTTGCTCCAGCCCCTGTCTCAGCCCCAGCCTTACTCCTCCCTCAGCACAGGGCACTGATCTCCACCCCTGCACCCCTTCCCTTCCCCATCCCCTTCCACCACAACAGACTTACCAGCTGGATGCAGCTGTATTGAGCATTGAAAAGTCAAAACCCGCGTCCGAACATCAAAACAGGGTGTCAATTTATAAACGTTGTAAGCGCTGTTGGTCCTAACTCAAAATCATTAATTGAGGACTGTCTGTATTATCTTTGTGAGAAACAATTAAACCCAATCTATCAAAGTTAAACTAACTCTGCTTATTTTGTGACCTCTGCTTCTACCTCCCTCATCAGTTATCACAGGAAGACAGGTAAACCTTTCATCATGACTAAAAGGTCACCATTGAACTTGATCATGGAGGAATCATATGCTCCACTCAAGAACTGTATGCTGAAAGTGGCAGTCTCATGACTAGACCAAGAGGTAGCTGGAGAGCTCAGCTGTCCAATTGTTACAGAGGGAGACAATCACCTGAACAATTAAAGGCTTCCCAGGCCATTATCAGCTTAAGGACTGTCTTGCACTGCATAAATTGCATCTTTGATGCTTAACAAATAACTAGTCTGTCTCACTTGTGAGCGCCTGTGCAATTTTTGCTGCCACACACTGCCACACTAAGTCCCTGTGGACTGATCATATCATTCAGAGGGACATAGCTGTTTATGGAAAGTGTGGTTGTGGAGGAACAGGCAGTTTCTCAGGTAGCTGGGTCTAACTCAGTGAAGAGCTTGAGCTATAAAACTTGTACCAGACTCTGACTACAAACAAACATTACACAAAACTGGTTTATGTGATTGGAAGCCAGTTTCAACCTGTAACAGAAGTTCAGTTCATGTAAACTGGTTTCAAAATGGCTGAAACTCATTTAAAATAGACCTAGATTAATGTAGTATCAAACTTAATTGATTTAGGTTAAACTGATCTATCAAACTTCTGTCCCAGATCCTCTCCCAGCTCAAGTTAACTCATAGTCCCCCAGCATCCCAGGATACTTAGCACCTCCCCCACAAACCCCACCTCGCAGGGTGGACAGGTCTGTCTACTCGAGCTGAGCAGGGCTGGCCCTGACACATTGCCCTGGCACATTGCTGAGGCACCAAAGCCTCTCTTCTGCAGCCCTGGTCCTGCCTGCATCTGCCAGCCTGGTGGGGCAAGGCGGGAGGTGGGGAAACAGAGCCCCCTCCCAGTACTGTACCTAGATTCCTGGTGGTCCCAGGCAAACATTTAGTAGTGGGCCCCCCTTTGCCAGAGATAATGATAATAATAATCAGACAACGGAAAAAAAAATGCATTTTTGAGCCCGTTTCTGTCTGGGCCCATGGTGGCTGCCAGTTTGCTCATGCCTGTGTCCAAGTCTGCCCCCACCCCAGCTGTGGCCCTGATCCCTGGTGTGCAAAGCTTTCTCCCCCAGGCCCATGCAAGTCACTGGCATGCAGGTGGAAGGAAGAAAAATCCCTTTGGCCCAGGGCTGGCTCAGACACCCATACCTCAGTGGGAGCTCCTCCACCTTGAGCAGGGTTCCCCAAGCCCTGTCATTGGCACAGAGGGGGCATTCCCCTCTCCCACCCTTCAGCATGGTCCAGTGCTGGCATGAACGCCTCATGCCCCCTGAGGCTGGTGGGGGCATGGCAACAGCCCGAAGGCGGCTGTGGTGCAGCTGGGGCATGGCGGCAGCAAGCAGGGACTGCCCGCAGGCGGCCGTGGTGTTGTCGTCAGCAAGGGCTGGCTGAGTGGGAGGTGGCAGTGTCGGTGGGGGGGGAGGGAGCAGGGTGGCAGCAAGCAGTGACTTCACGCAGACACTGGTGACAGCCACTCTCAGGGGAGGCATGGCCAATCTCAGGAGGTGCACGTGCACCTGCGTGCACCCCCTACATGTCGCCAGTGACTGCTGGCTTAACCCTGTCCCTACAGGGGTAGGCAAGGGTGGGGAAACAGACCCTCCAGCCCAGGGCCTAGCTGGCACTGGACCACGCTGTGGTGTGGGAGGGGGGATTTCCCCCTCAGCACTGGGAGTAGGGCTCTGGGGACCCTGCCTGGGGCAGGGGAAACCCCTGCTGAGGTACGAGGCTCCCCCCATGTGGGCTGATGGGGGCCGCTGGCTGAGCCCTGGGCTGGAGGGCTTGTCCCCTCCTGCACCTGTGGGGACAGGGATGAGCTAGTGTTGGGCCATTCAGAGGGGTAGGAGGGGGAAATGCCCCCTCTGGCAGGGCTTGGGGAATGCTGCCCTGGGTTGCATAAACCCTGGTGAGGTGCAGAGATCCCCCACACATAGGCTGATGTCCAGCACTGGCTGGGCTGGAGGGACTGTTCCTCCACCCGCATGGGCTTGAAGGGCATGTGCAGGCAGCCAGTCAGGAATGCGACCCTCTCGGCTACAACCAAGTGCCCTTGGCAGTGGCCGGCAGGCTGAGAGGCGCTCTAATTGGCTTCTGGTCTGGACCAGACATCTGGCTGCCTTTCCGGATTCAAAAGTGAACGCCAGTTCACTTCGGTATTGGTTCAGTCTGCACAGCTTAGAGAAACCTGCAAAGATGGAATCAATTTAGCCTCAGGCTTTTTTACTGCCTCTACTTAGCTTTTAACTTTTGGTGAGCTTTCTCTTTCAGTGAGCCAAAGCAGGGCACTGGGGAGATATTTATGGAGAGTCAGGGAGCTGAGAAGAAATATTTCTGCATTTTCCACCTTGCTTTTAAATTTTGTTTCTAAAAATGAGTCTCAACAGTCAAGCCTGGAGTCACAGATGTGGGGATTGTTGTGTCCAGAACCCCAGGTCATTTGCTATCTGGAGGTTGGTGTCCCGGGTATTTGGGCACCTCCGTGCATCAGGACTCTGGGACTCCTTTTGCATCCTAGCCCATATCCCACCCTTTCTCTCTCTCTCTTCCTCTCCGCCTTCCCCCACCATTCTCTCCTTCAATATGTATTCTCCCTATCACAATTTTTAAACTTACGGTGTTGATTACAAACCGTCCTATTCTTCCCTCCTACTGGCCATCACTAGTCACCACCTCAGCAGCTACTTATATGGAACAGTAATACCAGTAAACTGATTAATATAGATTTAGTTTATTTTAATTCAGTCACAACTGGAAACCAGGAGAAATCAGCTCAATACTAACAGACAACTTTGCAGTCCTCGCTTTGAGAACCATAGCTCATAGTATTGAATCTCAGCCTTTTTTTTTAACCTTGCTCCATTTTTGTTCTGTCTCAGCCCCAATACACTGAACATTTCCCATGGTACAAGGAAACTGAGAAGAAAACGGGCATCAATCCACACCTGGGTCAGCAGCCAAGTGCATGCAGCTCTAACTGAGCAAGTAGGGTTTTGCTTTGGAGCATTGGCAGACCTGATCTCACTCTGGCGTTGGTTCTGGGTGCCAGGCAGTATGAGTTAAGTTCAGACTGGGACATTTTTTAAGGCCAGGATTGTAGCTATATCAAAATGTGCATGTGCTGTGGTGTCAGCTTCATTAGTGTTGTTGATGGACAGTTCCTGCAGGTACTGGTCTACTAAACCTGATTTTTTGCTTGTGAAACCTAGACAAAACAATTTATTTCTATTTAAACAACAAAGTACCTCAAAATGGGACACCTGTAGCTTGCAGAGACATTTAGTTACTGTGTTCATTTATGAAAACTGAAATTGTGTTGAGTGGGCTGTAGGCAGGGTGGAAAGCTGGTTAATTTTTTGTGGGAATAGGTGGGTAGGAGGCAACAAATGCACAGTAACATATTTTGCTACCTTGGCAAAAATATTGTGTGTTTATGTTTTGTAGCAATTTACCTAATTGATTTATTTCTATTTGCATATTTCTGAACAATTTGAACTGCTTTTGATCATGTGTTGGCGTTAATTAAGATTAACCAAATTTAAACCAATCACATTAGAGGAATGCAAAATCAGTTTGATTAGGAATAGAATATAGCAGGGGTTGTCAGCTGGGGGTACGTGGAAAGGGGTTACAGGACATGCGCGAGCGGGTGGGTAGGGGTAAAGCACTGTCACTCACCACCCCACAGCGCTGCCTCCCAGGAGCAGGGCTGGCGGGGGGGGGACAGGGCAGTGGCTCCCCCTCTGAAGGCCACACAGGTGCTGCCCAGCACTCTGGACATGGGGAGGGAGCTCACACACGGCGGCTGCTGCCACCATCCACCACCCTGTGCCACCACATGCAAGCTCTGCCCCGCTCCATGTCCAGCTACCGCCACCCCTCCTCCCCCCTGCTCTGCCAGAAAAGTACCTAGAAGGGGTACACTCCTTTAAAAAGTTTGAAACCCCCTGGAATATAGTATAAGTTAAAAGGATAATGATTTTATTTAAGTATATTCTCAGTGCATCCTCTAGAATTATAAACAGTGAGTTTTATACTACACTAAATGATAGACAGATTTTAGCAAGAACATGTGTGTGTGTGTGTGTGCACGTGCGATATATATAATATAGAGTGTGTGTGTGTATATTGTGTGTGTATATGTGTACACATACATACACACAATATACACACACAATATATATATATATATATATATATTGCATGTGTGAACTGTGTTTGTATTTTGTGTGTGTGTGTATTTTGCAGGGCACAACATGCAGTCCAAACTTGCAATTTATTTTAAGACAGTCATGAACGTTATTTTCAGAACTGTATAATGAAGTCATTGATAAAGCAGTTAGCAGCTAGCCTTAAATCCTACAGCCCCCATAGGGAATACCTGTCATAATGGTATTTGGCACAGCTTCAGAATAAAGGTTTGAGAAGCTAAATTTATCTTGCGCATGTCCTGCAAACCTCAAGAAAACACTGGTGCTAATAATATGGAGGTTGATTTATCAAAAAAATACAGCTACATGACAGAGGATTAATTTGTCTAATACATGCTTATAGCCTTCAAGCTCATGAAGCTCCTCAGCATTTGATGCAAAGTGACAGTTGAGTTTGGTTTAAAAGCCCTAAGGATGTATCTTTGCTTTTGAAATAAACACTTTCTCTGAAGAGCAGTGAAATTTATTTATGGTTACCACTAGGCTTTTCTTATTTAAAGAGGACTGCTTGGTATGATTTCAAGTATGAGTCTAATATTATTTGCTTTCATCTTTAAGGAATCAAGTCTGTAAACACTATAAGCATTAGTACTTACCATCATGAATAATCAAATCTTATGGTATTACTCATTAAGGCCCAGATACTGCAACAGGCAGTGTGTGGATAGAGACCAAAATAAAGTAAATGAGGCTCTGCCACCCTCTCCCCCAGCTGTTGCTGTTAAAGAAGCAGCAGTAACAGCAGCTGGGGACTGTTTGGGAGTTCCCGAAATGGGAATGCTTCCAGGACACAGACCCCGGGGGGGTGGGGAGTGTAAGTCCAGTGCCCCTCCTAACTTGGTACCTTGAAAATAGGATCATTTAAAAATTAAACGAGCCCATCTATGTTGAAAGTTCTTATATTCAATTTACAAACTTGATTAAAATTTGCTATTTCCCTGAATCAAAATATGTATATCAGATTTCAGTTTTGAATTGTTAATGTTATGCAGATTGGTATTTCAGATATCATTTGATAGCATTCCCTGAGATAAAAGCAAATATTACAACACTGTTTCTGTAACGTGTACTGAAAAGAACTCACTTTTCTCATGAACTAATGTGCTGCAAACGATTAACTAAAGACTCTACGTAGAATATTTGCAGCTGTTTTGTGTCACTTAATGTAAACTAATTTAAGATAAAATATGCTGAGATATTAAATATTGTACAAGTTTGTTTGAGATAATGATTCTATTTATTCAGCGTTCAGGAACTAAAGATAAGATTAGGGCTATTTCTAAAAAAAAAATACCCTGGATGAAAAACAGGAAATCAGGAGTCTTCAATTCCCATTTAGAGTGAACTCTATGACCTAAATTGGATTAGAGTAAAATTTAAAAAGACTGCTTTAGGGTTCCTCCAGTAGAAGAGTATCATGCTAAGCTGTTTTGATTGTGCCACATTTTCTACACCAGAATTAAACAAATAGCTTAACGTGCTAAGTTGTTTCAGTAACATTGGTTATTATTGCCTCGGGGTTTGAAAGACTAAGTCCTGTAACAATATATCTTACCACTAGATTAGAGAATAGTTAGTTTAATAATGAATTCAAGGTCCTCTGCTCTGGGTTATCAGAGGCTGGATTCACAGAACAAGTAACGTAATACATTTTAAGGAAAAAAGTTCACTCTTCACAAACCAAACAACTGTGCACCAGAATGAACGCACACTGGAAATATATCAAAGACAGGAATACCCAGTTACTGGTGGGGGGCACATTTCTCACAAGACAACCGCTCTCTCTGTGATCTCTCAGTGCTAATCCTCAAAGGGACCTTACAAAACACCTTTTGTAGTGGAGCCTATGAACTCCACTTCATAAATCTACTGGATAAGAAAACCATGGACTCAATGTAAACATTGGATTTATGACACATTACAACCTGTCTGACATCTGATTCATCAGGTACCTGCCAGGCATGACCTTTTACACTTTTCTTTCCTCCCCACCCCCGACTTCCTTCCCTCCCCTCCTTTTCTACCCTTTGTCTTCCTAATTTCCAGCTATTTACTTTTTCATAGACATCCTCTTTTCTAGTTGGAGAACTCAAGTACAGTAAAGCCTCCCTTACTTACCCTTACTTCCCTTAAATACGTAGGAGAGACCAAACAACAACTGCGCACCAGAATGAACGCACACCGAAAACCTATTAAAGACAAGAATACCCAGTTACTGGTGGGGGCACATTTCTCACAAGAAAACCACTCTCTCTCCAATCTCTCAGTTCTAATCCTCAAAAGGGAACTTACAAAACACTTCTCAGAGATGAGTCTATGAACTTCACTTCATCAACCTCCTGGATATTAAAAATCATGGACTAAATGTAGACATTGGATTTATGACACATTATAACCTGTCTAACATCTGACTCCCCAGGTACCTTTCCACTGTTCATCCCCCTTCTCCCCCACACCCAGCCTGTCTCTTACCCACTGACTCCTCAGTTTACATCTTCGCTGACTGCCTATCTTGCATGCAGACCAGCCTCTGGCTTCTTTACTTTTCATTCTGTTCAGGACGAGCACACACCAACTTCCTCAGCCTGACAAAAGGTTTTTAAAATGAAAGGTTGCTTAATTTTTTTTCCAACTATTTAAGTTGGTCTAATAAAAGATATCAGATTCACCCAAAGAACCTTGTCTGCCTTAATTACCTTTGGCATTTTCCCCTCTCTTCCCCCTGCTCCCCCCACCCCCACTTCCCTTCTCTACCTTTTGTTGTCCTAATTTCCACCTATTTACTTTCTCACTCACCTCCCCTTACACTTTTAGCTTCTTTCATTCCTTGGAGATCTCAGAACAGCAGAAACTTCCTATTCTTAAAGCAGGGTGATTGTGCCCAAAAGCTTGCTAAGAACGTTTTTCCAGCTACTAGCTGGTCTAATAAAAGATATCACATCTACTCAAAAATGATAAAAAGTATCATTTTGGAACCAAGAGTTCTAGTTTTTTTTATGTCTTTTTGTCTCAGACCAACACAGCTACCAAGTTCACCCCTGAAACATGGAAGATGCCGAATTTCAGCCAATTTTGGATTCTAAACTTCATTGCAGAACAACAAGGAAGTTTTTTTGCCTCCCTGCCTACCATCTGACACCTCCAGGGAATGAATTCTACCTGATCAACACATCAAAGAGCTACTCAACACAGCTCACAAAGACATTTTCATGGACCCAGATGGACAGACTTCCATCTTCAGCTCCCTCTGTGCAAAAATGAAGTTTAATTCCTACCTATGGGGAATTTTTACCATCTTGTACCATCTACATTTCTCCCAAAGCCTGACGAAGGGACTTTGATCCCGAAATCTTGCAGAAAAGAACAATTTTCTTGCCATTTTCCAGTTGGTCTAATAAAAGGTATCATTTTGGAATCAAGAGTTCTAGTTTTTTGTACATCTACTCAAAGAATCTTGCCTGCCTATGTCCGTAGACCAACACAGCTACAACCAAAAACCTAGCACTCTTCATAGTGTCTTTCTCTGCATTGTCTAACTTACTACAGAGATGTATGCCACATATAAAATAGTATGATGGTGCTTTCAGATATCTCTAAGGATGCTGGTAGTTTGAACATGTGTTGTCATCCTCTGCACAGAAACAATGGTCTCTACTGATAATGAAATGTATTTAATAGGATTTTTTCCTTTTAATTATTTTTTATTTGTGCAGTGCCAGTAGTGTAGTACTTATTTTCCAAAGGAGACACTTGAGTCCTGCATCACAGACTGAACAATCAAGATAGAAAATGAACCCATATAAGAATTTCATAGATTTTATAGACATTAGGGCTGAAAGGGACCTCGGAAGATCATCGAGTCCAGCCCCTGCCCGAGGGGCAGCAAGTCAGCTGGGGTCATAGGATTCCAGCAAGATAAGCATCCAAATGTCTCTTGAAGGCGTTCAATGTGGGTGCTTGAACCACCTCCGATGGCAGTCTATTCCAGACCTTGGGGGCTCAAACAGTAAAGAAATTCTTCCTTATGTCCAGCCTGAAATGGTCTTGCAGTGGTTTATAACTGTTCGACTTTGTCATCCCTTGGGGTGCTCTGGTGAAGCATCCTTCCCCCAGATCCTGGTGAGCACCCCTGATAAACTTAGAGGTAGCCATAAGATTGCCCCTGAGCCTGCACTTTTCCAGGCTAAAGAGCCCCATAGCTCTCAGCCTGTCGTCGTAAGGTCTGTTTTTCTGACCTCTGATCATGCACGTGGCTCTTCTCTGGACTCTCTCAAGTTTCTCCACATCCTTTATGAATTGTGGAGCCCAAAACTGGACGCAGTGCTCCAGCTGCGGTCTCACCAAGGCTGAGAACAGCAGGACGTCCCGGAATTTACTTGAGAAGCATCTATGGATGCAAGCCAGCGTTTTGCTCGCTTTACTAACTGCAGAATCACATTGAAGGCTCGTGTTCATCTTGTGGTCAATCATGACCCCTAAGTCCCTTTCATCCGTAGTGCTAGCCAATGTAGCACTGCCGAGCCTATACGCATGCTGCAGGTTTTTCTTCCCAAGGTAGAGAACCTTGCATTTTTCGGCGTTAAACACCATCAGGTTTTCATCTGCCCATTTCCTGAGCCTGTCACGGTCAGCCTGGATCGCCCTCCTGTCCTCAGGTATGGATGCTTTACCCCAGAGTTTGGTATTGTCGGTGAACTTGGCCAATCTGCTTCTGATTCCAATGTCCACATCATTAATGAAGATGTTGAACAATATAGGTCCAAGGACAGAGCCTTGGGGGACCCCACTGGTCACAGGGCACCATGATGATTGACTTCCATCAGCCACCACCCTCTGGGTCTGACCATGGAGCCAGTTCCCCAGCCAGTGGGTCGTGGCAGACCCTAGGCCACAGTTGGCCAGTTTTGCCAAGAGGTGATAATGGGATACAAGATCAAAGGCTTTTTTGAAGTCAAGGTATGACATTAATCTCCTCTCCCTTGCCCTCAGGAGACTGCCATCAGCTAGCCTGTATAGGATGGCCTCTTTGATAACCTTTTCCAAGACCTTCCCCAGGATAGAGGTCAGGCTGATGGGCCAGTAGTTTGTCAGATCCACTTTCCTCCCTTTCTTGAAGATAGGCACCACATTGGCCTTCTTCCAATCTTTGGGAACTTCACCATAGTGCCAGGAGTTCTCGAAGATCCGTGCCAGAGGCTGGGCTATGATGCTAGCCAGCTCCTTGTGTACCCTGTGGTGTAGATTGTCAGGGCTGGCTGACTTGAAGGTGTCCAGCCTCTCAAGGTGTTCCTCTATGAGGTCAGCATTGATGTAGGGCAGGGAATCTCCCTCACCCAGGCATCCCTGTACCATAATGGGCATGGGCGTCCCATGGGACTGATGAAAGACCGACGCAAAGTACCCATTTAATAGGTTGGCTTTTTCCTAGGTGTCGGTGGTCAGTTGTTCCCTGTGGTTTAGCAGGGGTCCAATGTTGCCCTTGCTTTTCCTCTGGCTTCCCACATATCTGAAAAAGGACTTTTTATTGTCCTTGATACTTGTAGCTAGTTGCAGTTCCGTCGCAGCCTTGGCTTTCCTGGTTCACTCCCTGCAGGACCGGACCAGTGTAGAATATTCCTCCTTGGAGGTGGATCCCATCCTCCATCCTTTGTAGATCTTTCTTTTTAGCCACAGAAGGTCTGCTAGTTCCCTGGAGAGCCAAGGAGGCTGGTGTGCCCTTTTGCTGCCTTTCCTCCAAGATGAAATAGCCTGAGCTTGTGCATCGAGGATTGCTCCCTTGAGGAGCAACCACTCTTCCTGAGCTCCCCTCCCCTTGGGGTTGTTGTCCCTTAGAGCCTCACAGGCAAGCCTCCTGAGCTTGTCAAAGTCAGCTTTCCTAAAGTCAAGGACTTCTGTATTGCTGACTGACTTGCTAGATTTATGATGGATGGTGAAGGTGATCAGATTGTGGTCGCTGTCACCCAGCTTCCCATTGATCGTTAGGTCACTGATTAGGTTACCCCCAGTTGCCAGTACCAGGTCGAGCAGCACTTTACCTCTCGTTGGCCCGTAGACTTCTTGAGTCAAATAGAGGTCGTCCACACATGAGAGGAGGCTTTGTGACCGCTCGGATTTAGCTGAGCGCTCTTCCCACAAGATGTCTGGGTAGTTGAAGTCTCCCATGACAACCATGGACTGGGAGCATGCGGCCTCAGCCAATTCCCTGGTGAACTCCTGGTCAAGCTCCTGACTTTGGGTGGGAGGTCTGTAGTTGACTCCCACATTGTGTCCCCTGTGCCATGTTCTCCATGAATTTTAACCCAGAGGGTCTCCAGTTGTCTGCCCTGGTTGCCAATATTGGCTTACAGGGATGCATAGCTCTCCTTGACATAGAGAACTACACCCCCGCCCCTTTTGTCTACTCGATCTCTCCTGTACAGGGTATAGTCATCTATACCCATGTTCCAGTCATGGGTGGAGTCCCACCAGGTCTCCATTATCCCTATGACATCATAATTATTTGTGTTAAGCAGGAGGACAAGTTCCTCTTGCTTATTCCCCAAGCTCCTGGCATTCATGTACAGGCAGGCAAGTGTCCCCTTGGGGGCCCTTGCCTTGCCTACAGATTGATCCAGGGCTAGGGCAGGAGTGGGCTCCCTTAAGTGCCTAGGCCCGCTGGCTTTGCAAGGGTTGCTCAGTGGGTCAGCAGTGGCAGATGCCCACATGGATAAGGAGCATGGGATAGTGGTCAGTGGGCTGGAGGAGCTCAGGGATCTTCTCCGCAATGTCTTGGATGTGGGCTCCTGGGAAGCAGAAGACTTCCCAGGCTAAGGGGTCGGAGCGGCAGATTGCCCCCTCAGTCCCCTCCAGGATGGAGTGTCCCACGACGAACACCTTACGTAAGTGGTAGCTACAGTAGAGCCCGTGTTGCCTGCGGGAGCTGGCAACTTATCAGTCTCTGCTGGGGCTGTAAGAAGTTTGTACCTGCTGTTGAGCTCCAGCGGGGCAGGAGCCTTGGTGCGGCGGGCCTTGGGGCCCTTGGCCACCTTGGTCCATCCCCTTGGCTGGACAGAATGGGAGGTCCCCGAGTCCTCCCTTGTCCTCAAGGGACATGCGGCCTCAGCCAATTAGGGACATGCGGCCTCAGCCATGGTCTACATGCGGCCTCAGCCAATTAGGGACATGCGGACATGCAAGGACATGTGACCTCAGCCATGGTCTACCCTCCGGCTCCTGGCGGAGAAGGGTCTGGCAGTAGGAGTCTATCTCCTGCTCACAGTCCCTGATGGCACGCAGTCTCTGGCCTGCGGCCTGGAGCTCCTCCAGATGGCATGCCAGAGACCCCAGTAGGGAGCAGACCTCACAAGGGGAAGTGTCCATGCTCCCAGGCCCCAGAGCCAGGGACTCCGTCTGTGTGGAGCCCGGAACCATGGGCTCCACTTAGGTGGAGGCCTCTGAGGAGCCGGGTGGGGGGGCCACAGACCCCGAGGGGACCCTTGGGGCATGGTGCGTGCCCATCTGTGTCATGCCACTGGTGGGCTGGCTATAGCTGGGGCTGGCTTCCCTAAGGCGGGGGCGCACAGGTAGGGCCACGGGCCCTCCCACTCACCCTCCTGTGCAAACTCCACGCTAACTCATGTACCAGGCAGACAAGCTTGCCTGTTTGCGAGGCCTGTTCGCAAGGCTCTGGTCGTGTGGCTCCCTGGTGGACTGAGAGAAGTAGGGGCCGGGGTGGGGTGAGACCCTCCCTGGTTCCTAATCAGCCACCTCCCTGCAGCTGAGCTGGGCTAGTCCCTTCCACCATGGCCCCACTTACCTCCAGCTGCTGCTGGGGGCCAGCAGGGGGGCTCCGTGGTAGTTGGGGGTCACTGTGGGGGCTTCAGGGTGCGAGGGTACGACAGACTTTCACCTGTGCGTCTTACACTGCTCCCTAAGCCTCTCTGGGGCTTTTTTCCTTTGGTGGGCCCTTTTAAACTACGTGCATGTGCAGTGGGCCCACCTCCGGCACCTGTACTACTCCTGGGCAAGGGGGGGCCCTGCCTGGGATTTGGGGGACCCTGCCTGCCTGGAGAGGGGTCAGTGAGTACTGCCTCCCCCTCCTCTACAGTCCCCCTGGGGGGCTGGGCCAAATAGGGGCTGGCGCAGGGCGAGACCCTCCCCGGTTCCTAAACAGCCGCCTCCCCGCAGCTGAGCTCGGCTAGTCCCCTCCCACCGCGGCCCCACTTGCCTCCGGCTGCTGCTGGGGGTTGGCGGGTGGGCGCTCCGTGGCAGTCATTGGAGGGCTTCAGGGCGCGGGGTCATTCATCAAGAAGATGAATGAGAAACAGTGCTAGTCCCTGGGTAAGATTTAGCCTTCATTTTGATAGCTCATTTTTCATTACAGAAAAATCCCTGCAAGATGATGAGTTTCTAGTTGGCTAGTTTGTTTGTTTTTACTTTTATTATCATCATTATTTTAAAAGTCAGACAGCTGGTGTTCTGGGCATAAGTGTAGTATAATGGCATGCGAGTATCTTTGCTAATGAAATTATGAGTTCTTCTGCACATAACCACTCATACAAAATAATCAGAAATCCTATTTCTTCTCCCCCATCTCTCTTCCTTCATTTCACTTTCCATCTCCTCAAATTCTAGTATAATAAAAGCCTTAATGTGTCTGTCTGTCTCTCTGTCCATAACACTTTCTTTGAATTCTGATCGGTTGTCTCGGCAGCCAATCACAATGCTGACTGAAACAATCAATCAGAGTGCTCTGCACGCAGAGAGACGCATATGGTGGAGCACCACCATGACAATAGGGACTGAGGGGCTTGAGTGCTTCTGGCTTCGCCCCTCCCTGACCCAGCCCTGCTCCTTGGAGGCAGATGGCAGGGATGGAGGGGACAGAGCAGGGGGTGAGGCTAGTGGTGCTGACCTCAGCACCCCGCAAGGCCCTGCTCCTTGGAGGCAGATGGTGGAGATGGAGAGGGGGGGGCAAAGCCAGCAGCGCTGACCTTGTCCCCCCTCGCCCTGGCTGTGCTCAGTGAAGGCAGCAGTGGCACAAGGTGTTGGTGGCACAGTGCTAGCCTTGCCACCCTCTTCCCCCCCACCCCCACTCCGGCCTCACTGTCGCATCCAAGGGGTGACCACATCCCCCTGGCAGACAGGCAGAAGTGGGGGATGGGAGGCACATGGGGGGGGGGGGGGGGGGCCATGGGGGGGGGGGGGTGCACGGGGCCAGAGGCAGACTGGTGGTACCACAGGGTGCTGGGTGGTGGTGCTCCGTCTCTGTCTCCGTCCCCCCTGTAATTCATGACAGGCGATTTGCTAGTGGGAGAATAACAGTGCTTTGCATTGTGTTGTGGTCAAGAAGCTCAGAATGTGTCTGACCACGAGTGTAAGTGTTGCAGAGATCCATGCCTTCAATGAGAGGGTTTAGCCAGCAAGCAGCCCATCCTATTTAAGCATGGCAAAACATCTCTACTGAGGAGAAACTGAGTCTATTGAAATGATAGGCCCAAACCTTTTAGAGCTATTATTATTCTCTAAGAAGAAGAGAGGCTGAAAGGCCATTTTGGGAGAAGCTCATTTCAGTGAGGTCCATGGACTGGAGGGGTGAGTTTGAAGACTCCACAGAAAAAGGCAAGACAAGCATCCCAAGTATACAGGTTACATATGGAAGACGGCTAAATGCAAAGAGTTGAAGGAGGACAGAAAAAGGGTAACCTAGTCCTGAGGCTCAGGAGGAGCAATGAGGCAAAATGGAAAGCTGCAAGAAATGAGAGCAGAAGGTAATATTGGAGTTGGGTCATATAGGGTCTTCAATGCTTGCAATTGTCAACATCTTTATTTACCTGATTTAAGGCATATTTTCAGAAAAACAGATGAATTACCAGGCAGCTCCTCTCCCCACCTGCTTGTGGTACACAACCACATAATGTCTCCCAGAGGTTTTCAGAGATTTTGTTCTATTTTGAATTGAAGAGACTATACTGGGGAATCCATTTTAATATTCCTGTGTCTGTTCACTGAAACTGGCTTTTATACTTGTATTTTACTCTGACTACAATGCTCATCATGAAACAGTGAAACACTGGATAGCACTGAAAATCAGTATTTTAGCACAAACCACTTTTTTGGTATTTCTAAAAAGCATGCATACATTACCAATTACGTATAGTGATAAATCACCTGAGGTACTGGTTATATTGTGCTGGGTATCATTCCATCACTGTACCTCTGTAAGTTTCAGGAAACCATCAAAAATATGGAAAACAAGAAAGGAAATACCTTAAGAGCCATATGTGACAAATCATTCTAGCATACTTGACTACAAACAATATTCTACCCATCATTTTGTTATGATGTTTTGGTTTTATTTCACAAATATATATCATTTATCAAAACTTAGAGAGGTTCCAAATTATGCAATAATATGCAAAATATGCAAATTGTGAAAATTATCTTCAGAGAGTCAAATTATCAAAAATGTAAACAGTTTTAGCTCTGCTTAAGTCCAGATTGCACCTATTTATGATAGTGGCAAATTCATCCCTTTGATGAACAGAAGCACCATTTGACTCAGTTTTATATTTCGCTTTCATATTAAATTGTGATACTCATCTCAAACATTATAGTCAGTAAGCATTGGCTCTAACCTGCTAAGAAAAAATTGGGATTAGAAGAGGACAAGTTAATACATGTGAATCACTGATTAGGCTACAAAATTGCTTATGTCTTTTTTATCTACAGTGAATCATCAGTTTTTCATATTATCATTGGCATTTGTACTATTAGAGATGCATAGATTTTCGAAAATATTCGTTACTGGCACCTGTAATATAGATTATCAGCCTTTTCAAGAGAAAGAGGAATCTGTCCAACAAGATAATGTGAAAATAGTTGTGATTTCAATGTAAAAATATAGGGCTAGATTCTCAGCTGACATAAAATCTCCATTATAATCCATGCAGCTAAATCAGACTCATGATCTGAGGAATGTTTTATAGCCTTATATCGTAACACACATACTAATGAAATGAGTGCATTAATACTGCTAATTCCAAATTTTCAAAATTTGTGAGTGACACCACCCAAAACTACACTTCAGGTGTTTTTTAAAAGTTATAAAGTACACTAGAATCACATTTTCAAATTTGACATGTAGTCTTGAGGGCTAGAAACATGCCTTATATTTTAAAATCAAAGCTGAAATTCTCACGTAATCGATCTCAGTAAATAGGAATTTGCACAAAAAAACAAACACCTCGAATAAAATTATGAGAATTGATAATAATGCTATTTTTTAAAGTCCAAAGCTCCCTGAGTAGAATTCTGGAAGAGTCCATCAAGTTTCAAAGTTTACCAAAGTTAACACTGCTATTTCGTTTTTGTTTGAAATTGTAAAGGATCTGTGCAGTTTTTCAAGGCTGGAAATGGGATACCTATATGGTAATTCCTATGCCTGGGAATGTGATTCATAGGACATGTGGTTGAGTGGGACTGGCATTCACTGTCATCACAGAGAATCAGTACACAGCTTTACTAAGACCAATTTCTGCACATTGTAATGCCAAATGCATCCTCTTACAAACAGAGATAGTTTCTCTACGTTCAAGATATATACATATGTTCATATAGGAGATGTTGCTTCTCTGTCTCTTGTGAGTTTTTGTAGAATATCAAGTCCATATCATTTCAGTCCTAGTACTTTCTGGCATTACAGTGAAATCTCTCTAAAACTAGTTGTCTAACTATTCTTTCCAGCTCTTCAGACTGTTTCTAGATCAGAGATGTTTTTAGGAAAATGTTGAAATGGAAATGGGCACGTTGGATACTTTTTGTCACAACTGGTGACATAAAGGAAATAAGAAATGACTCATGACACTTGTTGAAAATAAGCAAACATTTTATTTCATCCACTGAGGCCAACATTTTCAAAGCTGGTCACCTAAAATTTAGGTTCCTATGTTCAAATCAAGTAGCCTAATAACAGTGGTTCATCTTTCAGATCTGCTGAAAGCTTAGCCATTCCTAAATATGACAGTTATGCCTGCCAAATTCAGCTGTATATGTAGAATTTATTCCTTTGATAATTCCAGTCACATCAGCATCTTCATACTTACTTATTAGGACAAGTTTCTATATCTATAGCTACTTTTATCTACTTTTATCCATACTAAAAAAATCTCGGTAATGACACATTTGTTCTTCCTGACAGGACCAGAAGAGAGACTGTTGTGATTATTTCTTGTGGAGAATGTTACAACCAAGCTAAATTTAAGATGGCTTTTCTAGTTCAAGTTTCAATTTAAAACCTTCATGAAACCCATGAAATGAAAACTTATTTTATTGACACACACAGGTAATTTAATCTGCAGTTTTAAATGATGTCATATAAAGCTTCATGGTAAATTGTTAATGCTTGTACAATACTTGGAAAAATTAAATCACTGTTTAAGGATTAAGTTACCTTTAAATGAGTTCAATATTTAGGTTCACAAAGTCAAAAACTACTTGCCAACAGTGTAGTATTTTGCCCTGATGTAATTGCAATTAGGGTGTGTGTGTGTGTGTGTGTGTGTGTGTGTGTGTGATGGAGCTAACTGTTTTGGGATATTCCTTAGTGCCAAATTTAGAGAAATTTCAGCTTTCAACTTGGATGGCTTATGTAAGCAAATAGAACAGGAGTCTTGAGTTTGGTGAAGGAGTGGCGTTGTATGAGATGGATGCCAGGATCTAAGATATCTAACGAAACAGATGTAACCTGGGCGGTACTCCAAAAGGTACCCCCTCTCCAATTGAAGGGATCGAAGCAGGTGCACAAGCGCTGTGGGAGGTGTAGGGACTCTCCTCCCCCTATAGAGCAGAGCCAGACCACCACTGGAGACTTAACCATATACCTTTTAATGAGGGAATAATACTGGGAACATAACAGGCATAATCAGGGGGTACAGTGGACACTAGAATACCCCAAGGGGGTAGGATTCAACAAAGGTTAGACACTTAAAATCATTGGCAAAAGACAGGGTTAACAAACTATAAAACACAAACAGCAGAACAAACAATACTGGTTGGGGAAATATAAAAAGGCACAAAATACAAAATGTCAAAGGACAAAGAAATATAGGGCTTAGGTACCTGGAAAGGGAGAAAACACAATGGCCCCTTTCCACTGCAAGAGGAAATTCTCCTTGTTAGCTCACTCATCCCAAGTCACCAAAGCTGGGACTTGCACTTGGATCTCCCATGTGGTAGGCAGGAACGCTGCCACACAGCCACCAGTGCTCGTATTACACCAAGCTGCTAGGGGTCTTGACCTTCCTGGAGCCGCAGCCTCACGCTGAGCTGCCTGGCCTCTAATTGGAGGAGCTGGAAGCCGAGCTGGGAACCCCTCGGGTCACTGCTGAAGCAGAAAGCCTCTCCTGCTGGCCACAGCCTCTCGCAGGGGATCCTGGTGCCCAGCAGGACGCCTCTCCTGCCGGCTACACGCCGTGCTGCTGAGGGGCCCCACGCTGCCAGCAGGTCCTGCTCCTTCAGGCTCTTCTGGGGCAACTGCTCCCGCCCCACTGGCTCAGCTCTTGCCAGCTCTTTGAAGCTCCTTCCTCGTGGTCCCTGCCCGAGTCAGCCATGCTGCCCCTTTTATCCCCCTCCAGGTGACCCCAGAGGCCAATCAGGGGACATGAGGGGTGAGCCTCTGGGGCCTGATTGGTGAGGAAAGGGAATCCCAAGTCCTCCAATCATCTTTTACCCCTTCAAAACCCCTGGGCCAAATCATTACCAGATTGGTGAGGAAAGGGAATCCCAAGTCCTCCAATCATCTTTTGCCCTTTCAAAACCCCTGGGCTAGGTCACTGCCAGCTAGCCCGTCACACAGAAAAAAGCATCACCACTGGTAGGGTTACTTAGAGATGTCAGACTAATTTGGCTGCACTAGATTTGTCTGTGTTTAAATTCTTTGAAAAGTTTACTGATAGAGCAACCAAGTCGGAAGACTGAGAAGTTCTAGGAGGCGGAATGTGAAACAAAACTAAACAGGCATTGTCTTTGCCCAATTTTAAAGTATTTTCAAAACATTTGTACAATAAATGATTCAAAACCCTTAAAAGAGAAAGTCCTATTTGAAATTAGTAAAAGAAGGAATGGTGGTATTATTACTTATTCATAGGACCGCCGTTCCTTCTTTTACTAAAAGAGATAGGAACTGATCCACAGGGTGAAGTGGCATGGCTGTCCTGCCCTTTCAGTCTGGACCGCCCAGCAGGAGCTTCTGGGGATTTTTTTAAAAGTTCCAAAGCAGGTGAGACTCTGCACTCCTTTCTCCTCCATGCTCAGAAGCATGTTTCTCCCTCCCTTTTCGTCCTTGTTCCCCGTGACCACTACTTCTTTCCCTGTTGTTCCAGGGTGGGGGAAGCTTCAGAGCTGCTCCTGCACACTGTGGATGGGCTGCATAGGGGGTGGGCTCAGCTGGGAAAGCAATAGCAACAGTAGCAGCAGTGATGGGTGAAGGATTCTCCCTCCTCGTGCCTACTCCTGGAGAACCAGGCAGGGTGGGGGAGCCCACCACTCCACCCATCACCACTGCCACTGTTCCTGTCCCAGCTGAGCTCAGATCCATGCAGCCCTCCTGGAGTGGGCAGGAGCAGCTCTGAAGCTTGCTCCATCCATGGGACAGCAGGGAAAGCTGCAGTGGTGAAGGGAGAAGGGGAGGGGAGGAAATATGACTGACCACAGAGGGGATGTGGGGGGAACTGCTTTGGAGATGTTAAAAAGTCCCCAGAGGCTGCTACAGGGTGGTCTACCTGCACCAGTGGGCACGGTAGGAGACTGGGAGCAGAGATGCAGCTACCCCTGCAGTGGAGGTTGCTGCTCTTGCATCCCCTTTGCCAAATCTTGGATCTGCCCTGGTAATTACTTTTAATATTTTGGGTATGAAATGTTACTCTGATTTGCTTTTTTGCCTTCTAAGGCAAGTAATTCTTTTCCTGCAAGTGTGGCCAATTTATTATTTTGCATTATATCATTTTCCATACAATGAAATGACCTCAACATTTTTTCATGAAGTAGCCAGGGCTGTGGTTTGAATACAAAATTCAATATATTTTTTTAATAATATGTTCAATCTGTGGATTGCATTTTAAACAAGGTGCTTCTCTTAATGTTCTAGTTTAACAAAATACAAAACCTAAATTGACTGTTTTGAAGTTCAGGCCTCTTCCCAGCTAATCCTTATAAACAAAACAAAAATATTCAAAGATAGAGACACTGACAGTGCTTAACAGAGCAGAAAAACTGTTCTGGCTATAGCGGAGTAGATTATAAAGCTGAATCATTGCAGCAGTTCTCATTCAGTGAGAGCAGCTTTGTCACTCTAAATGGCAGTGTGTGACAGGATGCTATACAATGGGTATTTAGTGTCTGACTCACCATTTGCTTTATGAATGTTCAGCTGGGGGACAGAATTGTCTTACATTCTGAGTTAGAATTGTAATATGTTTGTAGGGTGCAGGTCATAATCCTTTTTCTCTTCATCTCTTTGTAAAATCAGGTTTGGATTTTATTAAAATCAATGTGGCAGCATTCAGTTGGTGTTGTAGATGTAATGGAAAGGACAAATGAGAGGTTAGGATTTTTGCGGGTGATATCTTTTACTGCATACTGTTGGGAGAGATGTAGTTAAGCTTTAGCATACCAGGTACCCTTCCTTTGCTTAAGCACCAAACTTCCTTGATACCTGAAACCTTATCTGTTTCCCTCCTAAATATCCAATAAAAATATCACCCAAAAATCCCTACTTCTCTATTAAAATCAATACATTTGTGAGAGATTTTGGGAGAAAGGCACTTCAGACATGCCTAAAGGCAAGATTGTGCCCTGTTGGTCCTCTTGTATGTCATGTAGAGTGGGAAGGGTATAAGGAGTCCTGTTGTCCTTTCCAATCCTATAAAGCAGCAAGGCACAATGACTTTGTCCTGCAACACAAAAGTCCCAAATGTGGGCAGGAAGGAGGCAGGGAGCCATGGCTACTCAGAGAAAATAGTTCCATCTCTTAATGGGGGATAAAACTGGGTGGACTATCAGTGGAGTTGTGCAGGTGGTCTAGGCTTCTATAAAGACATCATTGCACTAGAAAACATAGAAGAAAATATTTTGTCATACTTAATGCTATCAGATTCATTTCTTTGCTCAGAAAATGGATGACTGAATGAACTGTGAACTAACAGCCACAGGTTGTCAGTTGTTCTTGCCAACTATGAAAATAAACGAACAGACATTACCACCCCTATAAAATCTTAATGTAGATAAAAGGTTTCAATAATTAAGAAGTGGGACAGCTCCCAACCAGCCCCCGGCTGCTCAGGGAAATCCCGCCCTCCCCACTCCCCCAGCTGAGGGTTGGCTGGGAGCTGCCCCACAAGTAGGACAGCTCCTGGCCAGGTCCCAGCTGTGCAGGGAAGCCCTGCTGGGCATAGGATTTGTCCGCATGTGCATGGGGCCAGGAGACAGCTGCCACTGCAGCCAGCAGAGCTCTCCTGGCCCCGCGCACATCAGGACCAGCCCCCATACTCCTTGCAAGCTCCTTGCCAGGGAACTCTCCCTGGCTGCTGCTGCAGGCCACTGGGAGCAGATTTGCTCCCAGCAGGGAGCATGTTTAGACATGCTCTTAGGGAAGGCTTATTATGCAGTATTTTACTGCACAGTGAGCACGTCTACACATGCAAATAATCTAGGAGAAATTTACTCTACAGTAAAATACTCTAGAATAAACTCTCCTAGGCACATGTCTACATGTGCAAGGACATGGGAGAACATTTGATGCTCATAGCAGCAGTGTGCTCCTGCCCCTGTGGGCCCTGCAATAGTCCCATGCAGCAACCACAGGGTGCCCTAGGTTTCACCTGGGTGCTAGTCCAGGGGTTGGCAGGGAGCACGGGGCCAGGAGACAGCCCCCAGGAGCTGCCTGCTGCCAGGCGAGACTCCGCCGCCAGAGCCCAAGTGGGACAATGTCCCCCTGCCCTAGAAGCAGGCAGCTCCCAGCCCTCCACTCCTACAATCATGATCGTGGGATTGGGAATGGAAGATTCTTCTCTCCCAGCCCTAGCTCCATGGTCGTAGGGCCCAGGCAGGGAGATCCTTATCTCCCAGCACCAACTCTGCAGTTGCAGGGCCAGTGCTAGGAGAGAAGAATCTCCCAACCCAGGCCTCTCGACTGCAGAGCTCAGGCTGCAAGAAAAGGATCCCCTAGTGCCAGGCCCGCAACTGTGGAGCTGGTGCTGGGAGACAAGGATCTCCCAGCCCAGGTCCCACAACCATAGAGCACGGGCTGGGACAGAAGGACCTCCCAGCCAGGCCCTGCAACCACAGAGCTCGGGCTGCAAGATAAGGATCTCTCAGCCTCACGATTGCGATCATGGAGTTGGGGCTGGGAGGTCCCTGCTTCCAGAGCCCTGCGACTATGGACCTGGCATTGGGACAGAAGGATCTCCCAGCACCAGCTTTGCAATTGTGGAGTTTGGGCTGGGAGAGCCTTACCTCCCAGCCCAGTTCTCACAACTATAGAGTTCGGGCTGGGAGATAAGGAATGCAGTCCCACGATTGAATTTGCGGAGTTGGGGCTGGGAGCTCCCTGCTGCTGGGGCAGGGGGACATTGTCAGCAGGGGCAATCTTCTGCCTTCTGCTGCCTAGCTGACTGGGAGCAAATGTGCTCCTAATCAGGCCTATACACATGTACTACTGTGCAGTAAGTAATTGAGAGTTAATTTACTATTTGGATTTGCAAATTTACTCATGATTCAAGCCAATTACTGAGCAGTAAGTAGCTGCACGTGTAGATGGTGACTCTTGCTGTACATTAATTGACTCTAATCTCAAGTGAAGTGTCTGGTGCAGACGAACCTAGTAAGCCTTTTTAGCATTAAAAGCACGTGTAGATGCACCCACAGAGTGGGTAACTAACTGCAAGCTAAAACTTTAAGTGATACTATGTTAGATAATATATAAAAGAAAAATGTTCTTCTGAAGAAAGAGAGAGAGGGGATGTGTGTGAATTCTTTGCAGATTATTAATCATATTCTAAGACTGTCAGAGATGAAGTACTAAAATGGCTGGTAGGTACTTTGATTTTGGCAACAAATTTAGAGTGACTGGGTGTGTCTACATGTGCACACAACTACACCGTTGTCACTGTGCAGTCATTTAGTACTTGTTAAAGCAAGTATGAGTCATTTCCCACCCTACTTCACAGCGGCATCATGGTTCACGCCTGCCGATGCTACGTCATCGTAGTGATGACCTATGTCACCATAGCTCATTGCTACAGCGATGTAGTATCTTGTGTAGTTGCGTGCGTTGTTTTTTTACCTGATGATGGGGCTGTGCTTTTCCGGGGTCAGCAACCCTAAATACCAGTTAGATTACTTAGGAAATTTACCTAAAATAGAACAAAGTTTCTTTTACTCTCCTTCCTTTTTCTTTAATATTTATTTGGAGTTAGAAAATTGTCATCTGTGCCAATTCTTTTTTCCTCCAACCATATGTTACAACATTCCTCTTGTTGAGGAAAAATGCCAAATACTCTCTTCTTTCTGAACAAGAGCTACCAATTTTGTTACTGAAATACACCATGCAGGTAAGCATATTTTCATTGAATCAAATAAAATAGATATAGTGAGTCAAATTCCTCTTTGGTTTACTTCTGTTAAATTCACAAAATGATAGTTGGCCTGGGCTTTGATCCGTAGTTGCAACTGACAGAAAAGAAGGTGATGTATGTGAAAAGTAGTGTGTAACATTTTTCTTATAAATAATGTAATTTATTATAAGTCTGAATCTGTTCACTCCTATTCTTCCCACTAAGGCTTATAATAAAGTATCTGTCCTTCCAGAATTGTACTCATCTGAGCTGAGGAGGGTGGAAGGTTGCAAAACAAACAGAGCAAAATTCCTACCCATCTGTTGAAAGAATGTGTTATTTGCGCTATTTAAAACCTTGTGTCCAGATAAACTGCGTCTTTGGATACAGAGGTGTGTAAAAAGTAGCACAGGAATACCGGGTTCAAGGCTTATGTTTATATGAATATAACACACTTCTCTGAATGAAGGATAATTAATTGCTGGAATTGTATAGCCCCTATGTGAAAATTAAAACTATGCGCTGATAGAATTCTGTATGCACAAAAATAGCTTCATTTTTATGTTTATAATATAACTGATGGAGAAAGCTCATCCCTGGTTCAAACACTTGCAGTTTCAATGAAGTCAGTTAATTTGCTCCTGCTTACACTGGGGGCTGAAGTTAATTTCAGTACTTCAACAAGTTTAATGCAATCACACATCTGAAGTGATGATATGACTACAACCAAGGAATAGCTAATCCCCTGATTTGTCAGAACCAAACACAGAAATAAGATCAAGAAAAAAATCAGGTCTGTATTCTTAACTCATTTTCTTGAACAGTTAAAATAAAGTGTGAACAAGAACAAGGGTCTTTCTAAAAGTGAGCTTAATATTTGTAATACCTTTAGTGGTAACATAGATCTGACACATTATATAAGGATTTTGTAGAAAATTAGAAAATAATTTATATAGCAAAAATTATATAATTTAATTATATTTTAAATAGTAATTCATAGTTTCATAGTTTCATAGTTTCAGGGTCGGAAGGGACCTAATAGATCTTCTAGCCCGACCCCCCACCAGGGCGGGAGAACAACCCAAAAAAAAACAAAAAAACAAACAAAACCACTCACCCTAAAAACAAAAACGGGACTCAAATGAGTCCAGCCAGGTAAGTATCCAGCCTCTTCTTGA
>NW_005841871.1:1141476-1202947 GCF_000455745.1 Alligator sinensis
CCCCGGATCTTGACCCAGAGCACTTCAGCTTGCCCTTCCCCTGACCCCATTCTGCTGGCAGAGGATGTGTAGTGCTCCTTGACAGAGTGCCACCCCCCCGCCCTTTTCTGCCTTCTCTATCCCGCCTGTACAGCCTATAGCCCCTAATGTTAACTGCCCAGTCATGGGATGAGTCCCACCATGTCTCTGTTAACCCTACGACATCTGGATTTGAACTAGCTATTCTGAGGGCGAGTTCTTCCTGTTTGTTCCCCATGCTACGAGCATTGGTGTACAGGCATTTAAGGCCTTGCAAGACTGTGTGCCCCCCCACCCCCTGATTAGCCAGACCATCAGGACCCCTGTTACTTACCTTTGCACCCCTTGCCCTGATGGCAAGACCCCCATTACTTACCTTTGCACCCCTTGCCCTGAATTAGAGCAGACCCTTAGGGTTTAGCTATCGATATAAAAGCCTGTAGAAGAATGTTTCATTTTTGTTGTGCTTTTGGAGTTTTTATAACCCCTAAGTATTACTATATTATCATTATCATTATTACTACTGCTACTACTACTATTATGTTCCACTTTGGAATGTAAGACAAGATGATCTATAGAAATCCCCTCTTCATTATTTTTTCCTGGCTCTGAATGTTTGCTCATTTCCTAGCCAGAGAATGTGTTTTTCCCCTCCTCTATTTGACCTCCATTCAGAGACAGATGGGAGTAAAGACATTATTAGCATGGAAACATAATTGGAAAGAACAAATGCCCTGGTAAGAATGGAGTTTTCTACATGCACAAAGACTCACCTCTTGATGCCTGGGGAGCATTAAAGTAAAAATTAAGGTGCTTATGGAGTTTACACATCCCTAGAGTTAACAACTGAAAAGGGGTTTTCAGAATTATGTTCTTGGATATAGGTGGAATTTAGGCACCTATGTCCCATGTCAGGTGCCAGAGACCTAGTCCAAAGTCTCACAGGGTAGGTACAGATGGTCAGAGAGGTATGGGGGAGGTTAGATCTCGTTAACAATGGCCATCCAATCTAACGTGGTTCACCCACATGCGGACCTTACACTTAGATTCCCTAGTTAGATCGGTCTAAGTATCAACTGTACAGAAGTTCCAGGAAGGCTAGAGCGGTCAAAAATGGCTGACGAGATCTAATTTAACTGTACCTCTGAGGTGCACAATAAGTTAGATCAGGCAAAGTTAGAGCGATATAACTGAATGTCTGCACATGACCAGAGCACAGGTCCAGGGCTGGAGAAATCCAGCCACTCACTCCAGCTCCAGGGCTGTGCTTTTCCTACCACCCCCTGCCATTGGTCTATTTTTAGCCCCTCAACCCCTCCCCTCCACCCCCAGACAGAAAACACCCTCCACAGACCAGCTAGCCCCCCTGGAGCCTGCCAAACCCCCAATCCCACAAGCTGCTCCCAGTGCTGGTTTTACCAGTGTTTGCTGGTGCCAGGAGCCCATCAATGTAAATTGGGGCAGGGGGAGAGTGGGCAGACTCAGTGCAGACTCGTTCACTGGGGAGGGCTGTTTGTTTGCATGTGGGGATGGGTGAGGAGGAGGGTGGTTAAAAATAGTCTGTGGTCAGGGAAGGAGAGCGCAGCCCCAGTCCTGCCAAATCTCCCCTCTGGGCTCCATCAGCCCCTCTGCAGAGCTACTAGTTCCCTCCCTCCCCAATCCCACCCTGCCCGCAAAGTTGTCAGGCGCCCAGATCTGCCTGCCACATCCTCCACCCCAGTTTGTTTCAGTTGGGCTCCTGGCACCAGCAAACACCAGGAAAACTGGCCTTGGGAGCAATTTATGGGATTGGGGCCAGTTCAACAGCTTAAGGTGGGGCTGGGGGAGTTGGTAGGATTGGAAAGGCTCTCCAATCCTGCTAACCCCCCAGATCACCTCAAGCGCCGCAAAGGACCCCGCTAGCCTTTCCAATCCTGCCCCTGAGGCCTCCACTAGCCCCCCAAACCGCTTCATGGACCCTGTCTGCCCCCCCCCCCCGCCCCTCTGCCCACCCTTCTCCCTGCTCTGATTTACCTTAGATCTGCCTCTGGCACCTATCTAATCATTGAGTTAGATTAGGGACAAATTTTAATCCTATCTAACCCCCTGAATTTCTCAGGGTAACAGCTGTACAAAGTCCTAGTCCTCAATTTTCCTTTTTTATCCTGTCTTTAAATTGAAGTTTCTAATATCTACTAAAAACACTTGAAAAGGACAGTCAAAAAGTATCTTGTTCTCTATAGGAACTAGCCAGCTGAATCTGATATTTTTAGGGGCTACATGACTAAAGGCTGTTAGAATTATGATAATGTCTTTATAACTTTCCGGGACAGGAGGAAGCCTGGAACCTCATTTAAATCCATCAAATTACTCACCTAGCATCATTGGCCTATTCACTATTTAAAGACAAAAAACTTTCCATAAAATGTTTTGAAAAGTAAACTTCCAGCTACCATAGATTTGAGTTTAGTTTGAAACAAAGGGGAGCTAGCATCTAGTTCTTTGTATGCATGCATACACTTGCATGAATGTGAACACTAAATTGCCAGAGTTGCATCTTCAGCATCTCCCAGTTTTGTGCTTTAATTTCCCTCCAGAAAAAAAAAAATTTCCAAATGGTTCTAGTGTCCTGTCATCTTTCCTGGACGCTCGGTGTCCACCAACTCTCCAAAGTTGTATTGTTTTTCAATCCCTTCTGTTTTTAATAAGTGCAGATCAGCTCTCCTACATCCTTACTTACTGTGGATTGCTCTGAACATATCAGCTGAAAATTTAGTGCACATTCCATATCCTTGCTGTCCTTCCTATAAAATGGTATCTCAGGGTGCACTGAAAACCCTAGATGCCATCTCACTTGTTCTTTGTACTGTGCCATTATGGTGGCTTCTGTTTTGGTCTCCTTTAATATATTACATCCCATTATCCTATTTTCTTCCCTAATTTACTTCCAGATATTCAGCAGATGGGTTATGTTTCTCTCCCACTGTTTGTCTCAAGTCTTTTCCCTGTTTAGTTGGTTGTAGTGCCCTGACCTTTTAGAAAATAATCCCTTTTGTTAATTGTTTTCCTTATCTTCATTGCTTGGCAGTTTTTCTCCACTAAATTGCACTTATCAGCCTATAGATCCTTTTAGGCAGGACTCTTTCTAATCTCTTCCCTATTTTGTACTGACCAGCATGCTTAATTTTATAACTTCAGCAAATATCTCTTTCCGTATGCTCATTTCTAAGAGCTGCTGATATGCTGTACCATCACTGTGGCCCTAATTGTCACTTCACTGCTAACTGAGCTGTATCCATTTACTTTTTGACCTTGGTCACTGAGCAGGCTACTTTCTGGCAGTAAGTGCTGCTGCTCTGTGACCTCCATTTGAGGTATTTTTTTAGCCATTTGAGAAGTTTCCAGCAACACCTTTATATACTAACAGTCTTTATGTGGGTCTTTTTTTCCTTTTTGGTAGCACTGTAATAAAAGCCTTCATTAAAACTGAGCAAGCTCCACTTATAGCAACCCTATTTTTTCTTCATTACTGCTTAAACTCTTAAACTAGATTTTTCTCTTATGCTACTCAGTAGAATAAAAGGGTCTGGCAGACGTTATTTTTGTCATGCTATGGATACTGTATAATTTTGTTGCACTGCAGAAACATATCAAGAAGCATGGCCACATGAGTAGAGTCCCCTGGCTAGAGAACAATAAAGTTGCCACAAAGGCATGCCCTCCATCCAGGTGAAAATAAGTGGCTGCTGGTTAGCTCTCCCCCTCTCCTGGGACCTGTCACTGAGCAAACTGACGGGCTTGCCTTATCATCTGTTGCCACCACGGTGCTTCAGCACCAGCAGCCTTTTAGAGCTGCAGTGGCAGATGGTCTCTGGTCTGCAAAATTTCCTGGCTCACATGTAGCCCCATTCCCCTTGCTGCCTGGTGGTGCGTTAACAGGCAAGGAGTCGCAGAACTGCCTTCAAATCCCATCGCTCTCGGTCCTCAGGCCCTCTCTCCCCCTTGAAGCAGGGAAGGGAAAATGGAGCATTGTGGGAAACCGTGACCTGCACACAAGTGTTAAATATATGGTGGGAAAGCTTCTCATGACAAAGAAGTTGGTGTTTGAAATTGCAACATTTTTGTCCTCGGTCCACCATTTTGGTGTCTGATCGGTGATTCTTTTAGTGTAATAAATACTATGACAATGTGGTCATTCATTGTTTGTTCTAATGAACCCACCTGTAAAGTACAAGAAATGTTGACTCTGCTAGAGCCCTAAGATACCACTCCCGGGATCCAAGTCTGGTGTTGGAGTGTGTCTCTGTGAGAATTAAGGCGTGAATCAGGAGTCCTCAAAGCCTTGACTTCGCAGCCAGTAGATGAGTTGGGTTGTGTTGATGAGCAAAGAAACCTACGCAGTTTTTAGACCTTCTGTAAGTTCCTTTTGCCAGGATCAAGTGGGCAGCTGAAAGAGTTGTGACCTACTGAGTCAAAATTACTTCCTGGGTCAACAGCACTGCCCCTTCCTTATGGCTGAGAATACATTTTTAGTTCAGCTCTACATTTTAATCTCTTCTGCTTCATATGCTATAAAATCATGATGCAAGGTATAGCTTATAGGCTACCCACACTATAACAGCCACAGATGTCATTTTTTCTAGAGATTACTCAGGCATGAAAGTTGTAAAAAAAAACCAAAACCCCAAAAAACCATTCCAGCACACATTTCATGTATATGGTGAGAGGTGCTTCACAGAGTCTTCAGAACACAGTGCTGACAACTGTAAATGTGACTAGAGTTCAACTGTGATGGCTTCTGTGCCAACTGGCTTGAAGGGGGAGTTAATGGAACATTATGCATATAGGGACTGAGCTCTAGAATAAGTGACAACCTTGTCTGACACTCTCAAGAGAGGCTGAACTGGGAGTCAGAGGACCTTAATTTTACCATATACTTATCCTGCGATTTACCTACTTAGAGACGTTAGGCAGTATCCTTTTCCCTTCTGGGATGTATCTGACCTCTGCATGGAGCCGTAATTCTGGGGTGGAACGCTATGGTACTTATTAGGAAAAACAATAATAATAAAGAGGAAAGGACTTACAACTGTTAAAGCAAGGTAAAGGAGGGAAAGATTGGAGACTTCTTTACAGGATCCGAATTTTCTCTCTGTTCATCTCTACCGACAAGTATGGGCTCAACAGATTCTGGATTCTTGTCCAGTTACCTGGACTAGCTTTTATAATGCCCTTGGCCCTTTGTGACTTAACTGTTATCTGTCTTGAACTCTTATAACCACTTTTGTCTCTCTCAGCAGTGCTCCCTTCCTTCTTCCTCCTCTTCCTATCCTTTAATTTAAATGTCTTTATCATTTTTTATTTAGTACCCCTGCTCTCTGCAAAATCCATTCAGAGCATCTTACAGCTATGGCCTACAAAACCATATGCCTCTCTGAATTAGTTAGTCCACCAGTTTTAAACCTGGGGGCTGCAAGCGGTTTCAGGGGGTCCATGCTGCCTCCTACCTCCTCTCCCCTCTGGAGTTGAGCCGCGGCCTGATGGGAGTGGCAGCAGCAGCAGTGGCAGCTGGGTCATGGTGGCAGGGTAGAGTGGGGGCCTAGTATGTGAGCAGCTGGGGGCAGGAGGAGATGAGGGCAGCAAGGCACCCCCCCAGTCTGCACTGCTGGTAGCGTAGCTGACACAGGGGTCCCAGTGGTGGCAGCAGCGAATGTTGCTGCCCTTCTCTGCCCTTCCACGCTGGGTCCTGGCCGATGGGCCACAGAAGTGGCTCCTGTCCATGCCAGTTTGGCCAGGCTGCAGCCCTGTGCCTGCTGTGGGCACACAAATCTGGTGGGGGGCATGTGCTCACCACACCCTCTGACATGTCACCTATCCCCTCTCACCCGCCACATCTTGCCTTTACCTCCCCTGCATACTGGATACGCAGAAAAACAGTTGTTGTGGCACAGGTGAGTCATAGAGATTTTATAGCAAGTATGGGAAGGCCTTCAGACAAAAAAGGTTGAGAGACCCTGAGTTAGTCTGTAAGGTGCCACCCTGCTCTGCCTAACATGGCTAAGTACTACTCTCTACCTTGTCTAAAATTACAGTCATAGTGATCCACTTCTCTTGTGACTATGACTTTCTCATAAGCAATTTACTGATAAAAAAAGTTTTTAAATGGTCTGACTCACTAGGTAGAGATCAACTTTAGAAAAATTTTTGACTTAGAAGTTGTTATCATAGACTGCTCTATGTGAGAACAGAATAACAAGAGTTACATTGTATTTTGTGCTCTTAACTATTATATTTGCTCCAAGAGTCAGTATGGGGTAGAGGGTGCAGGAAAAATAGAGCAAAGCTGGAACAACCTGAACCTTAAAAAAGACAAATAATTTAAAACTAGTATTCACACGACCAGGATTTTCCATCTGTATGATACTCTCATTGTGTGCTAAATTCCCTACTATACTGCCTACCATTGCTTTTGCCAAAAGAAAAGGACGAAGGCAATGTACTGAGCACAGTATCCTTGGTTAAGTGAAACCCGAAACAAAGAGGACAGGTAAGGGATACAATGAGTTTATTACTTCAGGGACCAGACTTGACTTTAAACTGTAAAATGAACCGAGTCAATCATCCTTTTCTGCATTGGCATTTAAATTGGAGGTATTTATCATGAAAGTAAATTACTGTCATCTTGTATATACAACTCTAAAGCAGTCTTGGCTGGATTACTTTGAAAAGGTGAATGGATTGACATAAATTTAAATCCATAACCCTCTCCATCTCTATGAGTCATCAGTGGCAGGAATATGGTCAATCTCTAAGAGCGTTCTTACCTGTGTTATTGTTACCTTTTTTTCTGCTGTACTCAGCTTGCTTAGTGGGGTAACTGCCACATCTTTGCTTTTGGAGAGCCACAGCCTCTTGTTTTGTGCTGGTGATACTAATCATGGTTGTTCAATCTTTACTTAACCAGTGTTGAAAACCTCTTGCCTTTGAGTGGGATTTCCCCTTCACAGTAGCCATGCTGTGAGGTGGCAGGGGAGCCTCCTAGATTATTTTATTACATATTTTTTTAAGTAAAAGTGTAAATAAAAATTAGTGCAATTAGTTTAATGATTTGACTGCCTCACAAGTGTTATAATATCAAAATACAGGTTATTTATTTAGAGTTCAAGCTCTTGAAAGGGAATGAATCTGACAATATAGAGAAAAGGCTGTGAATTTTTTGAAAGCTCCTGTACTTTTCCTGCCTATTAATTTTTGTTCCTTCTGGATGCTGTTTTCTAGCAAATTGCTTTCTGTATCTCTGCCAAACTGAAAACACCAGGGGAAAAGCTGAATAGGCTAAATTCTGATGTAATTTATACTACCCTGCTTATCTTCAAAGGGTCTGCTTATATCAGTAATGCCAGCAATGATTTGGTCCCGTAAAGACATCACATGATTATTCTACAAAATAAAATACTATCTTATAATTTTAATGTCAGTTATATAAGTTGCACTTGATACATGGTAGCAGGTACATTACTATAACTTTAAACTGAAATAATTCCGAAATCAAATATGGTGATATAAATTATAAATTGCCTATTCAGCACATATCTCATTCATACTTACGGCAGGAATTTGTTATTCAGTGGGCACATCTACACGAGACGCTAGCTATGCAGTAGCCAAATAATATTGCTCAGTAGCACATCACAGCACCAGCCATGCTAATACACTGCACAGTCTTATTAGGCTACTGTGCAGTAGCATCACTTAAAAGGCATTCACTGGTGCTACTGCACAGTAACTCTGGTCACTGCACATTTATTTAGTATTTGATTATACAAGTACTAAATAAATGCACAGTAATCACTGTGCAGTAGTCTGTCATGTAGACGCGCCCAGTCTGCCTTGGTTGGAAGATGAAATGGTCTTAAGCTACAAACACTAAGTGTAAACCCAAATTTAGATCCTGAATTTTCAGAAGCTACAGACAGCAGGTAGAATCTAGGACCTTTGGAGTTCAGGTTCCACCACAGCTCTAGACAATTTGTGAAGAACATTAGTTTATTGAACATTCGATTCATAACATGAAGTTTATTGAAATATTTGCCACTGAGACATTATTATGGTCAGACTAGTTTTACTATTCTTCAAAACACTTATAACTGACTCCATTCTGTGCAATCAGTACCAAACTAACAAAAAATGTTTTACTCTGTTTCTATCAATAACTAATGAAATACAAGGCTATTTCTTGTAAATAATAAAAAATAAACCATTGTAAAGGGCTGCTTCACCTGGAATTAGTCATTTTTTCAGTCTTTTCTGTAGTATCTAAGAGGTATCAACTGTTTTAGTTGGTCCTCAAAAAGTGCACTCTTTAAATTACAACTGCCCAGGTACTGAGAGATTGGCACGGGATTATTTTTTTTTTTAAATGCATGTTTTCAATTACAGTGTTTTCAATGACAGTTACATTCATTACAATGCTTTGATAAGATTCTATAGGGAAATCTCAAAACAAACTTTAAATGCCAGACATGTCATACATTACATTCTCATTTTTGGTCACTCAGATCTAATCAGTTCTACAAATAACAAAGAGAAAAGGAATAATTGTATTTAAAGTACTTTATGTTTTTATTATTTAAAACATCTATGGCAAACTTTCATCACATTTCAAGCAGAACAAAATATTATTCAACATGTACTGGGATGTCAGAATGTGTTAGGGTTTGACTAGTGTTGTAACTGTGATTGTCCAGGTAATACATTAGGGGAAAAAAGGAGTTTTTTGATAAGATATTTTATTGGACCATCTGAGTAGTAGTTTCTTTATGACAAGGCTCTGCCACCCTTGCTGAAGTTAATCAGTAGCTTTCTCCATTAGTAAAGCTGTTAATTTTAAAAGGGGCTACTTCTGAACTAAGATGCTACTTACTGGGGACATCTATATGTGCATATTAATAAAATACAATAAACTCCGGTATTTATTGTGCCAAAGTTTATTGCTCCCAGATGCTGCATTTGAACGTGCACCCGGGAGCAACCCTGGCTGGAAGGAGGCCCAGGGGGGTCAGCCTGCCAGCCCAGGGATGCTCCAATCCAGCTCCGTGTATTGCAAAGAGGCTGGCTGGGGCACAAGGGTGCTCCAGAGCAGGGCCAGGCAGAAGTTGGCCCCTGCCCTGAAGTGTCATATTGAATGAAATAGTTTGAATGTTTGTAAAGGTTGCCCATTAGCCAGTTTCAGGAAGAAGATAGGATTTATCTCCTTATCTAGCTCATTGTTTTGGGGCTACGTGAAAAATGTCCTGACTTCACTTAAAGCCTTAGTTTAAATTGTATCTTTAGAAGTCTTTTACAAAGAAAGCAAATATCCTGAGTTCCGAGACATCAAAGCCTAGGGCCTTTTAACCAGACTGGTTAAAAAAAAAAAGGTATTTACAGTGATATGGAAGAAGTCTCCCCAAGAGTAATTTAAAATGCTCAACAAAGGTAATTTCTGTTGAGTAAGATCCGAGCCCAAATTTGGGAGTTGTGACAAATTGAGTAGGAGGAGCCCAATGACGGCAGCTCACTCAATAAAAAACTGTAACTTACTGTCCCAATTTGGAGGTGACTTCACTTGCAGAACAACGAAGGAAGAATCGCAAGTGTAGCCCAGACCAGATTGATCACCTGACCCAACCTCTCCGTGAACACGAATCTCTTAGTTCACGCTGAAGCCGCGGAGCACCTGAAAGGGACTGAAGGAAGGGGACTTAGTCCTATCACTGCTGAGCCCAGCTTATTGAATTGTATTGCTGAGGCGAGCCCATTGAACCGTACTACTGAGGCCAACCCATTAAATCGTACTACTGAGGAATGAAACCATATTTTGGTATTTGGCTTCTCGGAATTCTAGGATTGTAAGTATATTATGAAAAATAATAGTATTGATTCAAATTTAACTTTTAGTTGTAATTGTAGTTGTTTTTGTAACACTAATTCTTATAGCATTGTTTGGGAAGGAAGTGCATTCGGAGCATTGTTTCTGATATATGTAATTATTGTGTTTTTAATGTTTGTGGTGTTTCTTAAAGCTAAGCAGTGTTATATATGTAGCAAAGAGTTTTAAAATAAAATTGTGTTGTATGAATTAAGTGTGTAATCATTGTGAAATCGTGCAGTCAGCTAACTACTCCCCCAGCCAGTGCATCAAAACGAATCAGTAAATTGTGTGGGATTTTCTCTATTCCATAACCCACTAGAGACATGAAGCACCATCATGCCCCAGCCAGCTGCATCAGTGTCTACATGTGTAGTGCTGCAGAGTAAAACTGTCCAGCAGGGTTAATTAACTTCCTGAGGCCTAATAGGGCCACATGTATAAATACCATGACATTACACCAAGACATTTACTGTGGAGCTAATTAGGCAACTGCACAGTAAACATCTTGTATAGACATGTCCAATGGGTGCATTTATACATGCGCTTTACTGTGAAGTAGACTAATTAGCTCTGCAATGAAGTGTCACTGTCTACCCATGCGCCGTATTGTCAGGAACAGTACAATCTTATGATTGTGAAAATGAAGTGAAAATGGTGACGTTGGGCATAAATTGCACTTGATCAGCCCAGGAAGCAGGGGGCCAAACCCCTGCATACCACCTAGCTACATAGCTCCACACGTTTGGCACTCTTGTGCCCCAGCCAACCCACTGTCCTCTGCCACCATCCATAGCCTGGGGCTGACCCTCTGAGCCTATTGCCAGCCTGGGCCTGCTGTACCCTGGCTCAAAGTGCTGCTTTTCCCTGGGAGCAGTGTACTCAATCTCAAGGTGCTTCAGAGTTTATTGCTTTGCCTTAATTGCACATGTAGATGCACCCAGTTTAAGGAAGTTTGAGAGGAGAGTCTCTTGACTTTTTGTTGTTAATACTGGTCTGTTGTTAACAGAACTCATTGACCTTATTTATCTCCTCTAGAAAGAGATATTTGTAAATACAGGTAGTAATATCATTTGCATAATGTACGTCTTCCTGTTTTCTAGTATACCTATAGGTCATCTCTCTGTGTTAGATGCTCTGTAAATGTAAGACTTTTGAGACTTCTGTAGGGTTCTATTTTTACATGGCAGTAAGATCTTGGCTATACTCCCATATATGCGTGGGTGCCGCAGGAGTCATATGACCCTTGCCACATTTCTATTAGAAGGGAGCTCCAATGACAGAGCACTGCTGCAGTTTCACTTCTCTGCTGCAGTAGCTTCAAATTCACTTGTTCAACAGCCTCTTTGGCTATACTTCTTGCAGATTATAGGTAATTGGAGTGATGATGTCTGGCAGTATTTCTTGTGTCACTGATGCATAGGACTGAATTAGTGCTGGAATGCCAGAAGATACAGGTACAGTGTGATGACTCCACATTCTGGGGCATTTTGACCAAACCTTAATTGTTTTTCATCTGAAATTTTCTGTAACAGAATTGCTGATAAATTTGTCAGAATGTAGCATTTAAATCTAACTGCTGCAGAATGCAGACAGATAGTTAAATATGTGCACTGTTTTATTTAAATTATGCTAAATATTCTTGTTCATTGGCAAGGCAGAGTTGCAAATTATGAGGACAGTGCCACTTGATTAACTGTACGTTTCAGATTGATAGTGGAATCAGTGATAACACTGACAGCTTCCCAACTTTTTAAATGTAACTTGTGTTTTTAAATTTAATACTAAATCCTAGTTTAAAAAAAAATTAGCTTCATGCAACTATATTGGGAGTGGTGTTCCTAGATCCCTACTCTGTGTAAATGTACAGCAAGCATATACACATCCAGTATTTATGTTACTCCAGTCATATTACTTTGAAAACTAGCAGAGATTTACATTAGCTGAAATGCATTTGTAATTCATTTTATTTAGTAACACATATAACAGGCTTGCTTTTATTAGCATCCTTGTTATGTTTTGTATCTTAAACATGAACATATGGCTAGTTTTGAAGCTGTTGGGTACTCAGCATTTTGTATTATGTTGTGTATGTTGTGCGGATAGTAGCTTACTTTGCATTGTGTTAGGTAAAATCTCCCTCCCTGGTCCCCTCTCCTCTGCCTGGTACTTAGGAATCAATTGTAATGTCACACACTGCTTCAGTCAGTTTTTTTTTTGAAGTATCTGCTGTTTTATGCCAGCCTGTACTGTAGTTCTTGTGACTTGATTATGTTCTGTAGGCAGTATTAAAGAGACTTAAAAGCCTTCTGTTCAAGAGAAAAAAGTACTATAGCATTTATTAGAAACAAATATTTAAAATATGCATCTAGTAAAAGATAAACATGATTATTATCATCAATATATTACTTAATTTTAATTATTATCATTAGCCACAAAAAATACTACAAGACTTTTCATTGAACATGAAGTTCTATCTTGTTTTTTGGCAAATTAGTTGAACCATCAGATATTATGCTACATGAATTATGCAAAAGAAATATTAAGGCTGGTTGGAAGGAAAAATTGGAAAGAGTTCTTTCAAAGACTTGTAGTGAGCACTTCAGAAAGTATAGTTCTAAAACACTAGTATCAAATAATAATTTGGGAAGTGGGATAGTTAGTGTAGAATGAGCAGTTGTATTCCAACCCCCTAGAGATGTATGTGAAATTTGAGGGATTATGTTGTATGGGCTATTAACCAGTGAACACACTTTAGGAGAAACTTGTCTGCCATATTTTCTTGCATATGACACACCCCTGAATGTAACACACATCCTGTTTTTGGAAGGCCCCAAGAAGGAAAAATAGATCTTAGCTTGGAGTATAGATAAGCAACTGAGGTATGGAGTCTCCAGGCCTGGGGCCATATGCCAGGGATGAAGCCATGCCCCAAATGCGAGATCACATGCCAGGTTTGGCTGTGGACTTACTCTGCATGCTGGCCTGATCTGGTGCACAATGTCATGTCAGCCAGCCAAGGGGCTCCCCAGGGATCTGGAGATTTGTCAGTGCAGGGAGTGATGACAGCATTAATTGCCATGGCTCCCAGAGCATCTGTTTCTAATGTGTCCTTCTACTGGGATGTTTTTTATGCTTTACGTAGTTCATTAGGCCTCTTGGAGCTGCTCTAATTAAAGCATGCCACCCCCCCACCCCCCAGTCTTGGAGTATGGGTATAGTATAAACACCCTTAGAGTAAAGTGCAAAACTTAGACCTCTTCTAACTCAGGCTTTTTGAACATCTGTACCTAGCCTGAATCTTAATATCTTTGGACCCCACTTTTTATAAAACAGGACTGGTAGGACCACCTTGACTCTCATGGCTGTCTTGAAAACATTTTCTTTATTCTGTATGAAGTACTCATATACTGGAGAGAGAAACACTCTTAGAAAGGCCATGAAGAAAATTATAAACCTTTACATAAATAAGGGGCTAGTATACAGCTTCTCAAAGCACCCTGAATACCATCATACAGCATCCTATTTACACCCTCGTCGTTCATCCTAAGAATGAACCTTCTAGGCCATGAAAATCTGCCACTGTTGTTGTTCCAAATGAGAATGAGTTCATACATATCAGTCCTACTCCAATTATCCAGTTATCCCCATTTCTCCACTCCATGATGTTCTTGACTAGTCAGTCCCATAGTCTGTACTATTCTCACCCCTCCCCTCAGTCTCAGTCTCCCTTCTCTTCTTCTCCCAGTCTCCTTGCATAGTCAATCCCTGTTGTTTCCTGTATAGTCCTGGTCTGTTTCTCTCATGCTTTCCACGGCTAGAGACAGACATTGTACATAAGCCAGTTTAAGTAATCAGAAACTGGAACCTGAAAAAGAACAGATGTTCCGTGCACATATGCCAGTTCGAAAATGGTTGAAACCGGTTTGAGATAAACCTGGCTGAATGTAGTATCAGGCTTAACTGATTTGGGTCAAACCAGTTTATGCAGTGTCTGTCCCAGACCCCTTGCTGGTTTAAACTAAACCGGATGCCCCCAGCATCCCAGCATGCTCTTTGGGCTGGGTGGGGCTCTCCACTCCATAGCAGGGCTGGCCCCACCCCTCTGCTCCCTGGCTGCAGCTCTTACAGAGACTGCAGGCTACTCACCCCCCGTCCCCTTCACCACTCCCTGCTAAGCAGGAATTCCCCCCTCCCCTCTGCCTTGCTGAGAGGTGTCTGTGTATTAGCTAGCAGACCACATGCTGGCTACAGTCAGTGCTGTGAGAAACAGGACAAAGGCAGAATCAACAGGTAGCTGGTAATGTGCCCCTGTTGTTTTCTTAATGGGGTGATAAACACTGAGTTAGGGGTGATAAACACTGTTATCAATTCCCTGCTGGGCTGGTTGTGGTAGGCGGGGGCAGGTAACCCCTCCCTAGTCAGAGCTTCCTGCTAGGTCCTGATCATACCCCGCTCCCTCTTGGCTTAGTACAGTGGAAGGGAAGGGAGGGATGCTTTAGCACCCCCTGCCTTCTAGCCTGAGCCACTGCAGGCATGTGTCTACGTGTCTGGGATGTCTGTGCAGTTACAAACTGACTTAAGCTAGCCAGGTTAGACTAACCTGCAAAGACTGAATCAATTCAGGCTCAGGCTTTTTGAATGTCAGTCCCTAGCCCAGTTGCTTGTCCTTCCCTGACTCTTTCTCCCACATACCCCATCCTAGACTCCCTGGGCTCTTCCTGTATTTACCTCCCTGGCTTCTTGTCCTAGACTTTGCCTGGCCAGTTCCATATATCTTTAAGCATGCTTAGAGAGAATAAGACTTAGCAGTTTTGGCTGTTAAACTGTTGTAAGTCTCTACTCAGTCTGTATGAACCGTAATTTTTTAGTCTTGCTTATTTGTCAAATTTATGGTAATTTTCACAGGAAAAGCAAAACTCATATCCATGACATGCAAGCTGCCCTTCTGTCAAATTTCAAATATTTGCTTCAAAGCTCAAAAACATTAGGGTTCAGAAAAAAGGCAGATAGAATTTATTTATTTATTTTTAACATTTACAAGCACATGTTTCCTTACCTTTCTCTCAGAAATAGAAAACAATTTTGGCTTATACTCCAGTTTTTGGCAAAGTAATTCAGTGGAAACAGATTAAATCTGATGAAGTTAAAAAAAAAAAAAAAAACAACTGAAGAACGGGTCCTATATAATGGCAAGCGGTGCATCTTTAATAATATGTCATGTTACCAAGATCTTCATAGTACCCCTTATGCTCTAATTATCCTTTTCTTTTTTTTCCTCAGATTTGTCTGTATATTACCTACATTACGATTGCCCAGTCTTGTTGTAGAATTTAAGGATCAGTGTCATCCGAGAAAGCCATATACAAAGTCAATTACACAAATATCCTGTAGCTAAAACAGTACTATTTTAATTAATTATTTAATTCATTAAAAATCCTGAATTATTTATTATTTCATCCAGGTTCATTGCATTGCCTACTGAGCAACTGGCTGGAGTGGAGATGAACCTGTGATTTCTGTGACTGGAAGGTTTTAACATTAAAAATATGTGGATACTGGATGCCTGGCAAGATATTCCCAGTAATGTTCCTGGCATCAGACAATGCTTGCCTGGCAATAATGTGGAAATATGTTCTGCTTGTGTTCATTTCTTTATTATTTATTTTTGTCCTTATATGAGCACAAGTGTAGCAAATTCTTCTTAGGCTTCTCAGACCTGCAAAGATACTAAGTGAGAGGGTACTGTTGACAGACTGGGGGAAGGAAAGTTTGGGGTCACACACACACAGTGGACCGCAGTGCAGGAAGGGCTTTCTTTATGTTTCTACTTGGTAAGGTTTAAGTCCAGAGGCAATAAGTTTTGCTAAATAAAGCAGGGTGTGTCTACGCTTGCAAATGCTGCAGAGTGGGTTTACTCTAGAGTAAATCACTCTAGAACAAACCCACCCTGGGCAAGTATCTACACATGTGGGGATTCGGAAGCAGATTTGCTGCTCCTGGCAGCAGTCTGCTCCCAGCCCCTCTGACCCTGCACCAGCCCCCTGCAGCAGCCAGAGGGAGGTTCATCCTCCACCTGGGTGCTAGTCCAGGGGCTGGCAGGGAGAATGGGGCCAGGACACAGCTGTCTCCTGGCAGGGGCTGGGAGGTTGCTCCCTGCCCCCAGGAGATGCCAGCTGCTGGGTTGGGCTCCAGTAACAGAGCCCAGATGTGGACAATATCTCCCTGCCTTGGCAGCAGGAAGCTCCCAGCCCTGGCTCCCCACTCAGGGGCAGGGCACTTGGAAAGAGCTGCAGGGAAGGGGCAGATCCCAGTCTTCTGCCCTGATCCACCAGTGGGGCAGCTATCAGTGATCCCGGGCTGGGCAAGGATTCCCCACCCAGCAGGGGGCTCACTGGTGGCTGCCCAACCAGCAAATCAAGCAGGGGGGTCACTGCTAGCTACCTCACTGGCAAATTGGGGCGGAGGGCTAGGACCTGCCCCTTCCACGCAGCTCTTTCCAAGCCGCATGCCTTGATCACCTGATCAGGACACAGGGCTAGAAAAAATCTGCAGGAGTGGAACCTGCCACTGACCAGGACAGTTCCTGGCCAGCCCCAAGCTGCACGGGGAAGTTCGCACGTGCAGTGTGGAACAGGCTGGGTACTGCCCAAAATAGGACAGTCCTCAGCCACCTCCAGGCTGCACGTGCAGACTTCACCACACAGCCCGGGGCTGGCTGGGAACTGTCCCAGTCAGGACAAGTCCCAGCCAGCTCCAGGCTGGGTGGGAAACACTCCCCATGCAGGGGGCTCCCAGGCTCTGCTCCATGATCACGGGAGCTCGCTGCTGCAAGGGCAGGGGGACATTGACCCTGCCCAGACGTTGCTGGTGGAGCCTACCCAAGCAGCAGGCAGCTCCTGAGGACAGAACCATCTGCCACGTGCTGCCCAGCTGACCAGGAGCAAATTTATATGTCTGTCTACACGTGCTGTACTGTTCAGTAATTACTCAGCAGTTAACTTGCTACTTGCATTTGCAGGTAGCAAATTAACTGCTGAGTAAAACAAATTACTGCTCAGTAAGGGTCAGCACAAGTAGACGGTGACTCTCACTACGCAGTATTTAGCTCTGCTGCATAGTAAACTTTCTTGTGTAGACGTGCCCACAGTGTAGGAAAAGCATATGATCCGTCCAAGTTATAAAAACTTTAATAAAAGTAACCAAATATAGTTTAAAAACTATCATGGGTGACTGGTGCCATCTGAGTCAGGGGTGGGGCACAAGACCCCCCAGTGACCAGTCAGCGACCCGGGGGGGGAGGGGGGTCCCCGCAGTTGATCACGCTCACCTGAAAGCAGCTACTTCCGGGAGCGCCACAGCAGCTTCATCCACAGCTTCATTCTGGCCGGTGTTCACAGGGGGAGCACTGGCAATCCCACCTGCCCCACCCCCGCCCGTCACCTAAGCGAGGAGTGCAGCCTGACAGGGGGTGCACCAGCGCTCTCAGGGGGTGAACGTGTACCCCTATGCATCCCCTACATGTTGCCACTGAAAACTATCATCCTGAAACAATAATAAGCAGTGACAGGGTATGCTAGCAAATATGTTGATGTTGTTTTCTCATCTACTTTGATGATAACATTTAACATTTAAAGACACAGAAGTTGAAAAATGATATAGACAGATGTGGCTAAAAGCTGACTTGAAATGCACGTAGGCCAAAAATAATTAGGACTTGAATAAAAAAAAAAATTATAATCAGAAAGAATAGGCATTTGTCAATTATTTAAACAATATATTTCATAACAAAGCTATTCAAACTTAGATTGAGTTTAGAAATATCTAATTTTCCACTATTTTGTTCTTTCAGAAGAAAGAAACAGTGTTTAAAACCATGCAGAGAAGCAGTTGTAGTCATAATCCCAAAGGAGTTGTATTTCTGCTCTGGTCCATAAAGAATTGCGTATAAAATATTGCTTAACTCACTTATGAACTGAGAGAAGGATAAGAACACCCTTAATTTTTTTATTCATTATGCTTTTTAACATGACAATTTTTAAATGTCAAATGTGTCCATGCAAGATCGGAAAAAAAAAATCCTGGGGAAATGTCATAGCTTTTTAGTGTTTTGTTGCATAGCTGATTTATAGGTTGAATACCATTCCTATGTAGTTTTCATTTTAATTCTTGGCTGGGAAACTATTCTTAACTAATGCTGAAGCATAAAAAGTGTTGCAAAAGTGTTCTAAAGAGCCACAATACTTTCTTTTAGAATAAAAGAGGTTACTGTGTTGGATTCCCAAATGCTATACAGGTTAGACATATCAGGGAGCTGTGCTGAAGAGATGGCCCAAACACAGATTTCTGAATAAATGCTGGCATTCAGCAGTAAGTCTTACTGCCCCTAAGGAGCTGGGACCGTAAACAGAATGCAGTTGTCAATAACCTTTTTCACGGTATTTCTTTTTAAGTAACACTGCATAGAAGAGCCAGGTAAGTATCCAGAGCAGAACAGCAGTCACCCTCCTCCAATGCCAAATGAACACACCCTTTAATAACAATCTGTAAGAATTTCCTAGAAAAGATGTTCATCATTATAAAGCAGAGGAAACATCTGCATGGTTGACTGCATTAATGTCTTTCTGTTGCATGAAAGATGCCAGAGACAGAGACAGAGGACAGCTCTTTCTCAGTGAGGGCTTTGTTAACTAGAACCACTGCCTTTGACGAATGTCTAATTTAAGAACATGTTTGGAACATAGTAGGCTGTTCTGCACAAGATTTAATTTCACAGGAATGAAGCAATTCTTAAAAAAAACAAGCAAGTGTGTTTCATAAGTCACAATAAATAAACCTATGTACAGTGTGGGAAATGAGTGACGTGTACATGTGATATTGCATCTGCATTCACTGTCCTTTCCAGTCCATTACTCCTCTAGCAGACAACAGGCAGTAGTTAGACTTGCAGTCTCAGGGAGTCCTGGGCTCTTTGGGACCCCATCTTATCAATGATGTATTGAAATCTTCAAAATAACTTAACTCCTTCTCTGCAGTGCAGCATGATATGAAGTACAAGCTGCTTCCTGTTGATCAAGCTTTGTGGCGATAACTTGATGCTTCTCTGCTATCAGGACGTGTAATTTAAAAGGTCTGACTGGCTCATATCACAGATTTTCCTTCCTTTTTTCTCCCTAGAGACTAGAGTTGGTCAGTTTTTTCAGGTGAAACTATTTTTTAGCAAAAATAGGGTTTTCAACCACATTTTTTGTGACCTGTTCAGGAAAAAAATATTTTTTATTTTGCAAGAGCAGTTTTTCAGTTTTATCCATGACACAAATTTGTTTTATTAAGAAATGCTGTTATATTGCCTCGTGTCCCCTTTCTGCACTGTGAACCAGGTTCCTCAGCCAAACTGCATCTTTACTAATGCCTCATAGGGAGAAACCCCAGCTATGCTTGATGCACTATCCTGGGAGCTGGGCTGGCCTCTTCCCTCTGCTCCCTAGCTGGAGCTTTGGCAGAGACAGCAGGCACAGCAATGTCTCCCTGGCTTTTTCCTGCTCCCCCCACTGCTTAAGCAAGGATTCCCCCCCTCCCCTCCCATAGCACGGATCATAACCAGCATGTGGCATGCTAGGTAATGCTGAGAAAAAGGCAGACAGGGCGGTATCCACTTAGGGCTTCTTGGAGCTAAAAGAAGAGCTTGAACTAATGAGAGGCTTTTGTTTTCTTGATGGGCTGATAAACACTGTGTTACTCGCTGTGCAACTCCCTGCTGTGTAAGTAAATACTGTGTAACTCCCTGCTGGCTCCGTCGCTGGTCAGGAGCAGTGAGGGCCTAATCCGAGTGTCTTGCCGGGGCCTGGTCACACTCCCCCTCATCTCAGCACTGTGGAAAGGAAGGGTGGGCTGCTCTAGCACCCCTGGCTTCTAGCTTGACCCACAGCAGGCATATGCCTGCATTTCTTCAGTCCAGAGGGGATGTCTTTGTGGTTACAAACTGGTTCAGCCTAGCCAGGTTAGGCTGTCCTGCAAATATTGAATCAATTCAGGCACAGACTCTTTGAATGTCTGTCCCTAGCGTCAGAAGCAGAACAGCTCTATATTAATACATTTCAGTATGTTATCAGTATTTTTGCAACAACATCACATTGGTGGCACATTCAATTTGTGGTCTACTATCATATCACTTCCTAGGTCTCTTTCTCTATCACCATAGCCTTAGCCAGTCACTGCTCATTTTGTGTTCATGCATTTGATTGTTCCATCCAAAGTGCAGTACTTTCATTTGTCTGTATTGAATTAGATCCAATTAATTTCTGATTATTTTCTCCAATTTATCAGTGTCCTTTTGAATCCTAATCCTATCCTCCAAAGTGCCTGCTAGCAACCCGGCAAATTTAGTATGTGTGCATTTAATTTTATCCTCCAAGTTATTAATCAGGATATTTAATGGTACCAGTTAGACATCACCAGTTAGACATCAACCTGCTGATGAGAGTGCACCCACTTTACAGTAATTTAATCTAGACTGTATTCTTCTCTCTTATTTTTGAGAATATGTAACAAGGTTTTTGATAGCATCTTCCATCATAAAGTCAAGATATATCATACTCACTGTTCTCTTTCCATCCCAAAAGCCTACTACCTTGTCACAGAATGAAATTCAGGCTTGTTAAACATGACTTTCTCCTGAGAAATCAATTCTGGCAATTCCTTTTAATGTAAATTTGTAGACGCTTAGAAATCGATTCCTTGATGGTATGCTTCATACTCTTTCCAGCTATTGAGATTACACTGGCCAGTCCATAACTCGCTGGGTCCTCCTTCTTCCTTTTTTTGTGGGGTTGGGGTTTTTTTGGTTAAAGGTGAGCATTATGTTTGTGCTTTCCAGTTGTGTCTGGGATCTCACATGACCTCCATGAGTTCTTAAAATTAATAGCCAATGGATCTGCAATTACCTCAGCCAATTCCTGGAGTGCTCTAGGATGATTTAACATCTCAGTAAAATAAATCATTCCAGTTCCTCCAAGAACGGAGTCCTTCTTTAACAGCTGGGAAGACATAGTGGTTTGGGGTAGCTCAAAATAAAGAAAAGTTTAATGTGGAAGGTTGGATACTGCAAGCTTAGGGCCATCAGCTAATGTGGGGTTTGTTTGGTTGTTTGGGGGTTTTTTTGGTTTTAAGGTGGTTCTGACTTACTTGATCTTTCTGTGAAGTTTGCACTTAGAAGTTTGAAAACAAGACAGTGGGGCTTTGTCTTTCTGTTGCATTACAGATGGTGTTTATATTGTTTTGTGTGTGCGCGTGTGTGTGTGGGGGGGTATGGAATAAGTACATATAAAGCTCTACTAACACAGAGAAAAATATGGATGAATATACATTGGGACTGATATTTACAGTCCTTATGCAAAAATTTCCACTGACTTAAGTTGGGCCTTTCAGATCTGTGGAGAATGCAAGATCGTATCAGGCAGGACAGAATGTTAAGAAGGTTTGTGCAAAATCACCTGTTACTCAGTCTTGCATGAGTTTTAAAGAAAAATTTAAATGGAGCTTAGAAAGGTCTGTGAGTGAGTTTTGTGAAACTGTTTTGAAAAGATATAATACCCAAACCTGGCAGCAGATGTATTTACTAATGTACAGTCAATATACTCGATAACAGCAACAAAAAATAATTGGGTAATAAAGATTAACCAAAACGCTCTCGAAGGTTGCTCTCTCAATACTGCTCAGTCTACATACTAGGTTCTCACTATCCCTCTCTTTCCCTCTCTTCAGAAGATGCATTGATGGGCTAATGTTTTAAAGTATTTACGTCATGTGTCCCCAAGCACAGACTTGCCCTCTCTGCTTTTCCTGACTTTCCACTGTGCACTCCTTACCTGCATTTGAGGATTAGACACCAAAGTCTGTGGATCTTACCTATTATATACTTAAGGAATTAAATGCTAAATCTTGAAAAAAGGAAAGTAGAAAAAATACTTCAGCCTAGTATTTTAATTAAGGCACTAAACTCCCATTTACAGTTTATCAGATTAAAAATCACTAAATGCAGGAAAAGAAAAAGCTAGTGTTTCTAAAACAGTAATAAGAGCTATTGGGTGGAGAGACTGACAAGCTGCTTTGCTGGTCTTAGTTTAACACAACCACCAAAAAAATCCTCTTGTCAGTATATTATGCAAAAATCTTATGTAGAAAGCTACATGCATTAGCATTTGGAGTATCAAATACTTGAGAAAATACAGACATAACTATTAGCCATTAAAAAAAAAAGAGTTCTGAAAAAAAAGTACCAAAAAACATTAAAGGGAAAGGCTTATTAGGATTCAGTAGACCAAACTTCCTTTCATAGGTAATGTTTTGAACTACTGGCTTATTTAAGCAGTCATAACATCATCACCAGGCTTATATTTTAGTTGTAGTTATTGTCTTACTTTAATACAGTATCACTGCAAAAACTTTAAAACTGATCTGAAAATTGCTTTTAGAAAAGAACTTGCCAATGGTTAATGAAGTGCTGAAGGGGCCAAGGAAGAAGAAGACATAATTAATTGCAATTTTTACAATACCTTTTCCCCTGTAGTTATTTTCCTAATCTATGCACAGGTGGAAAGGTGTGTTGAGCCATGCTACATGATAATTAATTGTCTTCATCACTCCATCTTTAGATTAAAATATTATAAATATAGCTTACATATATATGTAAAACTAATCCATGTGCCATAGCAAGTTTTGAATACAACATTTCACATAATACATTGGAATTTCAGTTTGTATAAACAACCAAATGAGTGTAATTTCTGTTTGAAATCACCAGATGGCAGCACATTTTTAATTCATTCAATATTTTGTTAGTCTAAACAGTGCCCATTCTGTAATCGTTATGTACTTCCTCCTCTTCGTTCAGTCAATAGACATTTTTCTGCACAAAACCCTGGTTAAAAAATGGGTTTAGAATTTCTACTTGTTGGTATAGTGCAGATGCTAACGGGCCTTATAATATCCTTTCACAACAGAAAATAAAGCTAAAGTTTTGACTTTTTTAACTTGAAGAATGCACAGAACCATTTTTAAACAGAGTAAAATTTAAACTTACATACACTGAATTCAAATGGAATAAAATTTAAACATACATTTATCTTCATTGCTACAGATCTTGAAAGTCCACTATATTACAAAATCCACAGAGATACTTTTACCTTAAAATTCACAAAGCCACAGAAAACCAAAGTTTACAGATGTGCTCCTAAATTTATCTTTGAACATTTTAAACATAGGTTTTTTTTTCAAAAAATAAGCCTAGACTCTTAAAGCTTGGTCATACAAATCTTCACTCTGTTAGTAATTCTTTCATGAATATTTGTAAGTAAAAGTTTGAAGGCTTGGTCTTTTAGGACACCTATACACATGATAGACCTCTGCTCTGACACGTACTAATTAGCACATGTCAGAGCAGACTTGATTAATTGAGTCTGCAGTGAGTCTGCTAGAGCGTGCTAATTAGTGCGCTCCAGCACCCTCTGCGTCACTTGTATTCAGTGTCCCCACATTCAAAATGGTGGCAGGGGCACTTTAACTAAAGCTCATTCATTGTGCCCCCACTGGCATTCTGAAGTATGGGACGCTGAATACACATGACACTGCAGGCGTTTTAATTAAAGCAGCTCTCAGATCACCTCTCTTTAATTAAAGTGCCCCCTCCACTCCAGAGCACGTTTATAGACACGTTTAGCATTTAGAAATGGAAAACGCTTGCTATCTCAGCTGGCCCATCTCTCCTCCAATGGAAAATTCTTTTGAAATATTTGCAGTATAAATGAGTAAGTTATGGCATACTTAATATGTGAACAGTGTAGCTATTCAGGTGCATATTTCATAATCAGTGCCATGCATCAAACATTGATAAACGTTTTGATATTTACCTCTGGGAGGACAAAACAGCATCTCTTTTTTGTTCTCCTCTGTTCTAAAAAGGTTAATTGTATCTGGGCATCAGAAGAAAATGCCTAGATGCTTTCTTTAGCATGAAACCTGATTTGCAAGTTTGCCTGGTACTTTACATAAGAATAAATATAACTGCAGTATCTTTAGTTAAATTATGACATATTAACACAGGAACAATGTAGCTATTCAGGTGCAAATTCCAATATTGGTAATATCTGGCCTGCTAGAAATTTTTCCAGTATTTTGATTAGCAAACATTTTCTTGTATGTGCTTGACCCTGCATTATTATACAGTACTTTCAGTACTTGTGCTGTGAACTTTCACCTTAAAGATGTTGCATTTCAGTGGTGATCCCTACATTTTTTTGATCCCTGCATAATTGTATTCCTTTGCAAAAATGAATAAATCTGCAAAAATATAAGCATGCTGGTCACTCAGGGCACTGTCACATGCGAGGGGAAAAAAATGTGCTTTACTGGAAGCAGCAGTGTATTACTTTGACCCAGCCTTGCAGCGTCTATATAGATTGGGTGCTTCAGCAGGGCTTTTTAACACTTTGAGCTAAAGCTATTTCAATCAGCTATTAGATAAAAACACCAAAAAAGCCCCACTAGAGTGCTTGATCTATATAGGTGTTGAGAAAGCCAGGTGCAACTAATGCACTGCCTCTTCTGGACTTGCTCTGGGCTCAGCGTGGGAGCACGCCAAGTTTAAAGTAAAGCACCGTTTTGTTTGGTTTTTCCCCACATCTGCAAGCAGCCTCAGACACTTGTGTCTTCAGGATCAGTCCCTCTATTCACAAAGCATTGTGGAATACCTAAGAATGGGTCTTACTGTATAATATATTGTATATTTTTCTAATTGGTGTAATAATATTAATACCTATATAAAAAGTGCCATGCCAGTTTTTAATGATGAAATAAAAAGAAGTCCAATACAGCAACTTTATTATATATGACATTTAATCTTCACAGAAGTTAGGGAATACAAAATTATGGTTCCCATTGAAGATTAGGTCATATATACATTTTGTTTAACTTTCTAAATCAATCACTCAGACTGACAAACGTATGTGGTTTGAGTGTTAGAGTGATGTTGTAGCCATGATGGTCCAAAAATTATGCCACAGGCAAGAATTTTGTGGGGTAATATATTTTATTGAACCAGTTGCGTAGTCATGATCAAGCTAGACAAGGTTTTGAGTACAAGACACACTTCATCAGGTTTGAGGAGGGAATGATTGTTACGAATGCTGTGAAATTGGAAGGAGCGATTCACAGGGCTACCAGACAAACAACTGGTAGAACAGCAACTTGATTTCTTGGGAGACCAAGACCTATCAAAAGGGAGGAGGAGGGTCATTATCGCCTGTTGTGTGTTGGAAAAAAATCAGGAATAAGGTAGATTATAGCATGTCATAAAAATCAATATTAGTATTCAGCCCTTGGTTCCTAGTGTCCAGGCTGCTTATGAGTTTTGGTTCCCAAGTTTGCCTTTTAAAGGTATTTAGGTAGATTCCCATTGAGCACAAGAGCAGTGAGTTCAGAAAGGGAATGGTTTTTCTGTCAAAAATGTCCTCCTACTGAGATGCGTGTGTCTGTCCTTGTAACGGGCCCGTAGCCCAAACTAGAGAGGCATAGGCACTTGGGCTCTCCATCCCTTTTCTTTCCTTTCACTCCCTCCCTTGCCCTCTTCTAGGATCTGCCGGGTCATCCTATCCCTTTGGGATGTCCCCATGGCTCCCTTAGGTGTAGTGCTTCCCCTGCCCTTTTTGCCTTCTTGTTCTCAGTCTCTCTCTTTACCTCTGCCCTTTCCCCACTGCATTATTTGGTCACTGTTACTCACATTTGCTGGGTGCTGCTGCAGCCCACTAGCAAGCTGAGGATTTTGAAACAAAACGGCTGCCAGGATCAAGTGCAGTCAGCCCCTGATGTCCCAGGAGTGGAGGTAGAAGAGTCAGGTGACCTGCATCACCCTTTATAAACTCAAGCCTCAGGCCAGAGTCAGTCTGGTAGCAGGAGTCCCAGGGGAAGGAGCTATCTGCAGAGGGGCAGAGGAACTGAACTCAGAGCCAGGGAGAAATGGCTCCAGATGACAGCTGGGTGGAGAAGACGGGCAGCATCATGTTAGGAGCCAGATAAGTTCTGGAACTTGTTTATTCTTTTGGTTTTGGCTTGAAGAGTGCTGCCCCAGGGCAAGACAAACCCGAGGCAGATCATTTTTTTTTCTTTTGAGTCAAGTTGACACCCAGGAATGTGGGTGATCCTTGTCCCCATGGTCTGTGGCTATAGGGAAGGTGGAGACCATGGAAAAGAGGTGCTTGTGTTGTACCCCAGACCTCTTATGCAATTGGGAAGGCAGAAGACAAGAGACTGGGCAGTTAGCTCTGGGTCCAGTAAGGAGAAGTCAGCCAGGACTGAAAGGCAATGGTATTAAATGTGGTGGCAGGCCGGCAGGCCTGTGATGCACCCACTGCATCTAAAGCTTGTGGCCCTGAAGAGTGAGCTCTGAGTCAGTAGGTACAGCTAGAGCCTAATTGGGCCAAGGCCAGGAGGGCCCCAGCCCAGACACAGACCTAAAGTCCAAGAGTCTTCTGCCTACGAGAGGCCTTTCCCTATATACTACTTCCATCAAGTCATGGCAGGTAAGAGTACAGACAAGGAAGGAAGAGCCAGAAGGAATGAGGGGTGCCTGTACAAGTGTGGGGTAGCTGCTCCGATGCACTGTAATTACAGTGCATTGGAGCAGACTTGATTAATCGAGTCTGCTGGAGCATGCTAATTAGCATGCTGTCGCAGCCTCTGCGTCTCATGTATGAGCATCCCTGTGCTTCAAAATGACAGTGGGGGCACTTTAACTAAAGTCCATTGAGCAAGCTTTATTTAAAGCACCCCCAACACCATTTTGAAGTGTGGGGATGCTGATACATGAAATGCTGTGGACGCTTTTATTTAGAGCAGCTCTTGGAGCCACTCTAATTAAAGCACCCCCCACTCCGAACACTCAAGGAGTCTAGTGGGAAGAAGTCCTGAAATGTGGGTACACCATGCCAACACCCCGGGCGGTGGATAGTCCTTTATTTTTTTCTGAGACTACATTCTGGTGCAGAGTTTGCTGTTTAGTTTCACCCACGTTATCATGGGTTATCACGAAGGTTATGATAGTGATAGTTATCATGAAGGTTTTTGGTACATTGGGTCAGATAGATCACATTTTAGGAAAAGTATGTGTAGAATGTGTGGATTCTGATGGGTTCATTGTGGGGAATGCTGATTGTAATAGCAATGGAGATGCGTTAACAAGTTATGCATCTACTGTTAAAGCAAGAGTGTGTCCCATTTGATGTCATTTGAGCAACAGGGACTTCATTTCTGATGATGAGCTGAGCAAGGTTAGGGACTTGTTTGAAAGCAGGAGATGCAGGGCTGGGAATGTTTCTTCTAAGGTCTGATCTTTGTGGTGTATAGGCTGTAGTTTTGATGATGCTTCTAATTGGTTCCAGTGTAGCTTGGTAGGGAGGTTTCTTTTTGTATTGTATCAAATTACTGTTGGGTATTTGGGTGGCTTTTTCAAAGATACAGTCTATTTCTCTACTGGAGTGTCCTTGTTATATAAAGGGAGATTTTAGGCTTTCCCGGTAAGTATCACAAATGTTCCCCACAGAGAAGAGTTGGTATCTGTGGGCCTGACCATAGATTACAACTTTTTGGTTAACTTGAAATGATTGCTGGTCTTGTGGACACAAGCATGGTGGGTCCTTACTTTGTTTTACATGGTAGATAGTAGGGTGCAGTCCCAGATGTGGATCACGGTGTTAGACAGCTGACTTTAGTGTAGGAAGGCATTCTCTTACTAAAGGTAAAGACGACTTATAGCCAGTATATTTGAGGGTAGTGTGCATAGGATGCTCATGTAAAGCAACTGCTTAAGTATGTTTGTGCTTTGTCAATAGTGTCCAAGTATCTGTGTTTAAGTTAACTGTGGCTAGGGTTCAAGGTTCATATCAGCTAACCCAAGTTCTTTTCTTTTCATTTCACTTACTTGTATGTCATATTTGCCAAATATCTGGCCAGATATTTGGCATGTATGCAGGGAGTTAGAATTACAGGATCTTTTTTTACGTTAAACATGAGTCTATATATGGCATTTTGCTGAGTTATGAATGTGTAAAGTACGATAACAACTCATTAGATTCTGTGAGATTTCAGTACAGAGACATTCAATCTCTTTGTCACTTCTTACTTACTTGTAAGCTATATTTACTAAATATCTGGCAGGATATTTGCCAAATATCCTTTACTTTTCTTAGTACTTTTCTTATCTTTTACTTTTCTTAGATGTCAGAAACAAAAGTACCGGTTCCTTTTTCTTCATGTGTTTCTCTCTTGTCCTCCATGTGTAGGAAAAAAGATCATAGGAAGGTTGGGCTGGAAGAGGCGTCATGAGGTCATCTAGTCCAGCCCCTGCTCAAGGCAGGACCATCCCCGACTAAACCATGCGAGCCAAGTGTCTGTCTAACTTGCTTTTGAAAGGTTACAAGGATGAAGATTCTACACTTTCTCTTAAGCCTGTTCCAGTGTTTGACCATCCTCATAATCAGAACGTTTCTCCTGGTATTTGGGGGGGCAGAGGCAGCAAGGGGAAGGACTTCTGATGGCAAAGGCCAGGGGTTAGGGGGCAGGACTTCTGATCCCAATGTGGTGACCAGGGGGTGGGGAAACTGTCAAGGGGCAGGGCTACTGATGTGGCCCCAGGTGGCTCACCAAAACTTAAGCAGCCCTCCACCTGAAATAAATGCTCTCCCCTGATCTAGTCTATATTTCTTTAGCATATCAATGAGAATGTTGTGGGAGATGGTGTTAAAATCTTGCTGAAACCCATGTATGTCACATCCACAAAAACAGGCCTTGGCAGCTGGCCTGGCCTCTGCCGGTCACCTGCTTCCATGCAACACAGAATAGCTGCTGACTGAACAAGGACTTGAACCCTGGACCATTGCAACAAAAGTCTAATATGGTACAAAATGAGCTACCTGGGCTCCAAAATCAGAATAGGGTTTCAGTGAGTTTCATACTCTTGACCCCTGGTTTACAGAGCTAGGGAGCTAACTTCTGAACTTTGGAGCACTAGAGTAGCCTTCATAATCTCTCCTTGAATAATATCTTTAGCTGGAGCAGATGATTCTTGGGACCTGTTCCACTCGTATCATTTTACCTGTGCCCTTGATTTCAAGAAGTGTTGGAAAGCATCCCACATATGTGCCTGTAGCTAGGCTGATTGTGTGAATTGCTTGTGTCTGTACTGTAAGATGAATGTTAGTAGAGCTTTATGGCCCTGATACATTAAATAGAAACTTTAATAAGTGTAGAATCAGTTCTTTTCTAGAGATATAGTATTCAAATAAAAGAACACACACACACAATGTGTTTGTGCACATTTGTGAATGCATGTAATGTGTGTGTATGTATGTATGCTTTTATCTAGATAACATTGTATAGATGAGTTGTGCCCTGGATGTGAATTAGTAAGGATAGAATTCTTGCGTAATACATATGGTTTTTATCTGGATAATATCTTTGCATAGGGGGTGACTGTTCACCTGTTGCTCAAGCTAGGTGATACAATATTTTTTTCAACTTCATATGATTTTTTTAAATAACTGGGATCCTTGGAAACCAAAGTCTTACTGATTGTTTTTTGATTTTTTTAAAGTGAGACTTGGGCTACCAAGTGCCTCATTCCTTTCTGAATTTGAGACTTTGGGCACATTGATACCAACTTCCTACCAAGACTGATACCATCACTGAGAAGCAAGCCCGTCCCACTTAGTGTTAGTCAGTGCTTGACCAAACCTGCTTGTTAGGTAGAACAGACACTTTGAGCATTCATTAGCTGTTGCACAACTCTCAACTGCTTCTGAGACAGCTTCATGTTTACTCTGGGGCACGCTTAGGGATCTCTTAAGCTAGTGGTGTTCACAGTTTGGCCTAACAGGCCAAGTGAATGGTGTAGTGCTGGACTATGGGCTGGATCAGACCTTGCACTGCCCCTGAATGCTGAGATCAGACTTCAGGGTCCCCACATTGCCTCTGCCTGGCTGGTATTCGGATCCAGGATGCTGCCCTGACTCAGCCTGGCCAGGATTGAGTGCCAGGACCCTGTGCTGCCACTGCCTGGCTCACTGCACCGGGTCAGGTCTCTCACTGTCCTGCATGTCGAATCTAGTGTGCAGGCCCATGGGGCTCCCCACAAATCCGTGAGGAGCTCTGTGAGCTGGACGACACAGCACTGGGCAAGTGAGTGGGCTGGGGCAGAGCACCCCTGTCTTAAGCCATCTATTCTGTTTGTGCTCAGAGTAGTGGTAGAAGGCTAAGCTGAATTGTCAGTGGCAGTCCCTACTCTTGCAGGGGCATAGTATAGACATGTTCATCTGCTCCTAACGCACGTGGGCACTTTTGAAAATATTACCTGTAGTCTTGATTGCAGCAAATTTGCCATACGTGGCTATTATTATCCAAGTGGGTTTGTAATAAAAAAATTTAAAAAAAAACAAACCTGTCCTAAATGGTGCTTGGAATTGGAAGCACTAAGCACTTCACAAAACCGTGTTCCAGCTGAGCAGAACACATCCTTGTGTCTTATCTGATAATCTCACTGACTATACCGTTTTCTGGCTATTGATATCACAGAGCCATGCAGCTTTGGGAAAGCTGGCTGAATCCTGTTGTGCCTCACATTTCACCACATTACTACCAAAGTAGTTGACTCCTTGTCATGAGTGACAAGGAAAGAGACAAATCCCATTGTGATTTTTCACATCCCTACAATCTGAATTTAAAAACTATCAGAAGTCATCATAGACTTGTTAAGTTGAGAGCATCTGCTCTGGGTGTGAGGATAGAATTCTGTCCACATAATTTTCATAGTCATTTTTCTCTAGCTACTGTATTAATATAATTTAATTGAATCATTTGGAATGAATCCCTGTCTTGGTGTTTTGACATGCATAGAGGGAAATGCATGATGACTTAGCAAAGTTCTATGTGAATGTACCACAACACTGAAGTATTGTTATAGCATTTAATGCCTGTAAGTTACCAAAAATGTCCAGGCTTCCTGCCATGTACAGTACATAAATGTGGGACTCAATTAAGCAGAGGGCTAGGTGGGGTCAAAACTCTATTGATTGCTCTTCAGGTTCTCAGATTTTAAATGAAAAAACTTCTCGTTCTTATTTTGCAAAAACAAAACAAAACAAGACCCATACCTAATATGGAGATGTCTATGAGTTTGCAGTGCATCTGAAAAATACATTTGAAGCATGGATGTACCAAGAGTAATCTCACTAGATAGTGAAAGCAATTTGGCCTGTATGTCATATGCATCACATTTTGCTGCAAATGCCAATTTTTACTATTTGTTACTATAATAGGAACACTTTTATCTAGTTTCTCCACCAGATGTTATGAAGGGACCTCATATTCTTATGCATCTTGTGTTTTCTTACAGTTTCTCAACCACAGGCTGTTCATAGCCAGCTGGAAAAGCCATCAAGTACTGCAATTCTCTGCAATAACTGTGGGAACCCATGTAAAGGAGAAGTGTTGAGAGTTCAAAACAAATATTTTCATATAAAATGCTTTGTTTGTAAAGGTAAGTGTTTTTTATTATCACTGTTTATTATGTATGGTATGGCATCCAGGCTTGAGAATGTGGCCTCATTGTAGCACACCTATGTAGTCTTATGCTGCAAAAAGTTTGCAGTTCTAAGACCATGAGCCTAGAATACATTTCATTTGAGTGTGAAAGGTTATTACAGAAACATGGCTTAAAGAGGGATAGGCTGCAAAAGAAGATTATGGAACATCGAATCTAGTGTGAAAACTAAAGTTAAAAAAAGGGAAAGTAACTTGCAGAGATTGGTTTTGTGATGAATTTGTAGGATAATTTGAAAGTCATGATGTTCTAATTTGCTTTAAATGTGGAAATAAATGAAACATTATTTACTATTTAGCAGGCCATATGTCTAGTTGTCATTTTTTGGGTAATTTACTGGAATTTTATTCCCAGGCACTATATAGCATTATTTGTAAGGCAAACTCCTGCAAGGCTCAGCTGAGGTTTAGAGATCACTGTGCTATAAGCAGTGCACAAATATAGTAAGAAACAGTTCCTGTCCTGGAGAGCTTACAATCTAAATGGAGAAAGAAGAAAGGGGAAAAGAGATGAAGTAAGGAGTCATGTATGCAACTGGTTTCCTGACTTTAGTGTTCTGTCTTTTAGACCATACATGCTGCTTGCCTGGTCTTTAATTCTAGTCAATGTACAGATGAGCACATTTCAAGCTAACAATACTGCTTTCTCTGCCAACTACAGTTAGATTTGTATCAATCATACGGAGCAATGCTTACAGCATTTAATATTCAATACCTAGATTAGTTAGGGCTGTCCAACTGGCATGAGGGGTTAACTCTCAGGCCCTGGGATCCTGATCTGGGTGCCACTCCCCTCCTTCCTCCTCCCACTTCTGCTTCCTGACCTCACCTGTGGGGTAAGGGCAGAGCAGTGCAGCCCACAAGGTCCAGCAAGCCCAGGAGCTATGAGGACCCCACATGGCATGGGAGCACCCACGTGGTACAACACAGTGGCAGGTCTATGCTGTGTTGTCATGCCATTCAATACATCCTGCAGCCAGGGGGACCTGTGATCCTAAGCCATTCAGAAGTTGGACAGCCCTGAGCTATGTATACTGACTGCATCAATTACTTTAATAAAGTTGATACTGGATCAGTTTGTGTAAAGTTACATGCAAAGATAAGTAAGCATAATGCCCATACTCAGTTATCTAAATGTATAGTCATGTTCATACTAAATAATTATTATTAGAAATAAAGGACAGCTCTTATGTAAAGTGGATGGAAATATATGTGTAATTTTCCAAATTGCTTTGAGGCTGTGTTAATTAAATATGTGCACAATATGTATAGCAAATTTCACTCCTAAAGTACCTTTAGTCATTTGAAGAGCTGAAAGAAGTTAATATGTATTTGTTCAAAATGAAATTCTATCATGTTTCATAAAACTTCAGTATTTTTATGCTTTATATAGCTATCTGATAATATCTAAGGATATGGGTACACTTAAGAATTGCATCAATATTCTATCCAGGAAGAGCACACACCAACTGCTGAAGCTTCCGGTTTTTGAACCCGAAAGCTTGCTTAATAACTATTCTCCAACCAATTGGGTTGATCTAATAAAAGATATCAAATTCACCCAAGGAACCTTGTCTATCAATATTCCTTGACATTGATAAAAGCTGTTCATGTGCAACTGTTACAACTGCATGATTCTACCGGCTTCTCTAAGTAACCCCACTTTGTTAAGCTAACTTAAGCAACACATTGTATTAGCTGCTTTACAGTCCTAAACATGATCTTTCCCTGCCCCTTTTAAAGTGGTTAAAACATACCTTTGTCTTGTTGTTGATTTCCACAACATAACTTTTGATTTCCACAACTGCAATCCCAGCAGAAGGTACCAGAGGGAAGCAGAAAAATTGTCCTTCTTCCATTCCTCCACTGCATGAGATTTTTCCATGTAAGCATGACTTTGGTGACCCTTCCAAAAGCCTCTTCCTCTGTATCAGTCATCTTATAGCTGGAGGGAATTTTTCCTCCCAGGGGGACCTTTGTCTTCCTATGCTTCTAAACCCTTCTCAGGCAAGGTGGTTTTGTGGTATATGCAGGTTTCCTTTCAGTGAGCAAATTCCACAAAGACGTTTTATTGCACTGCTGACATTAATCTGAAATCAGAAGAAAAATCTAATGGCACTATAAGGTGCCATTGGAGTCATTTGGGTACTGAATACCATTTAGAATTCATTAGCAATTATTTTTATTGAAACAAGTCTTCTAACTCAAAGCTGAGATAAAAGCTGCAAGGTCATCTTTTTAATTTAGGTTTATACAAAATTGAGCCTACTAAAGGGGGGATTCTTTCATGAATGAAATCAGTAAGAATTTTTTCATTAATTTCAATTGAAGTGGATTAAGTCCCTTGATTCCCCTTTTTATTACTTTCTGGAGTGATTTGTAATTGTATGTCTGTCTTTACTCTCCACATTATAAACATCTATTTTAAGAAATGGATTCAAAATATGGTACTTTTACCTTAGAAAGACTGAAGTGGTAGAATGACCATGCCAACTCACCTCCAGAAGAACTCACTCATCGCTTCTTAAGAAATGAAATGACCTACAACTTCTGAGCTTTCTACTAAACTACAAAGAAATAGGATGTGGGTGTTTGTACAATTCCATTTAGTGAAAGCAATTCTGGTGTTACATTTGGATTGGGATTTTTCTTTGTAGTTGTTTTTTCTCATTTTAAGCAATCGCATACTCGTTTAATTAGAGTAAACATAGAATGCTTTTCAGACAAATGTAAGTTTTTTGTTCATAAATGAAATTTTACAGGTAAAGATTCTGGCATGAAAACAGAGATATTTTGAACAAGACTAGAATGGAACACCCTGACATGTTCTGGCTTTCTGTTTGGAATCTGAGAGGAAGAAATAGAGAAAAATGTCTAAAAAAGAGGAAGAAAAAATTATCTACAAAACTTTCAAATATTTTTTCCTGGTTATATGTCCGTTTCATCTTCCTGTCAATTGGGAAAGGCAGAGAGTCAATATTACAGTGGGTCAGAGAGTCAATTGACAATTGTCGTTTTCCCATTGTGAGACTTTTAGGGAATCTGGCTTTGTGTTGAATGGATTTCCTCAATTCTTATTCAGTCACTACTTGGAAAAAAACTCCAGTGTAAATCAGGTTTTGTAGAAGTGCAGTTGTAACAGGGTTTGAAATTAATGTCTTTGAATATCATGCAGCCATGTTGTTCATTAGGCTACATAGTCTTTACTAAGACAGATTTGGAAATGCTCTCTCACATTTCATTAAAGGAGTAAAAAATACGAAAGAGGAAGGGGAAAAGTAATGAAATATTGAACATTAGGGGCATAAAATTCAAATGAAGTATGTTCTCCAGTTCATTCTAAGGGCATCTGTCAGAACAGGTTTCATACAATGTGTGATGTTACAGAAAGTCTGGGCCTTATTCTGATCTCCCTGAGAGAAGTATGCATAAGTATGCATATGCAATGAGACAATGAAAGTATACAAATACACAACTGGAACCGACCTCAAGCAGAAGAGATTTGGCAGCATCACTTCATTGCCTTAGACATGCACATAATCTTACACAACATTAAACGTTGTCTTTATTACAGCTCAAGTTATTGATGAGTCTTTCTGTTTTTGTGGAAAGATGTCATTCTGTCAGTTACAGCATAACATTAAAATGCATAAATCATGATAGTTAAGAAATAATTAAGGAGTATATCAAAGCCTAATGTATTGGAAGCCCATAGACAAGCCACTGTGTTTTAAACAGTGACTTCTAGCTGTTGGCTCTGGATTTATGACCCGGAGACCTTGTTCTGGGGGGTGGGGACACTCTCAGACTGACCACAACCTCTCCATTTGATAATAGGCAAATGTATTGATACACAGTGATAACAGAAAAGAAGCAATACAAACAATCAAGCAATTCTATATATCGCTTCCAGTGGGGTGTATGAGACGGGCTGGTCATATGCCCCCCATGGTGGCCTTGGGGACCCTTCCCAGGGGACAGGGATGGGTCCCCTCTCGGGGAGGAGGAGAAAAGATGGGGAGGAACAGGACAAAGGAAGGGTTGAGAAACAACAGAGAGGGATGGAAGGGAAGAGAAGGAGGGATGCTTTGTTACTCTCAAGTCTCTGCTTTAGTATTCTCCTTCTCTCTTGATGACTCCTAATGACTCTTCATCCGTGGCCATCTCTGGCTGGCTGTCTCCCTGTGGTCACATGTCCACATAGCCTTCCGAGTCATCTCCTAATCTGTTCCCCACCCCCGTCTGCTCTGGGGCCTAGTAGCTGGTGTCACTTTATCTCGTGTTATGGGCAGTATGGTACATACTTCCTCGGTTCCCAGCATTGTTGGCCTTGTTGTGTTGGACAGCCTGTCCACCTCCAGGGCCATAAGAAACTTTGTGTGTGAGACTCAAGCTTCTTAGAAATCAGTTAACCTCTGCTACCCATCTTGACATCTTATAAATACATATGTCTATACCTATAAGCCAATTCCCCAAAAATAAGCCTTTAAATGCTATTTCTAAGCCAACACTAGCTGGCTGTAGAATGAAAATGTCCAGAGTACATTTTAAAGAAATGGTCCACATGTAGCCTTGTGTTAAGTTCTGCAGTTTCCCTAATAAATAAATTGGAAAACCTTTGCTTTTCTACAAAATTCTACTATACATTTAAACAAATATTAAGTGGACTGTCTTTAGTGTAGTTACTGACATATACCTCACTAAGGTTGCAATCTGAAACTCCAGTGTGAAAAAACAGACTTAATGGACAACATCAGCTTTACCATGTATCTATTCTTTAGGTCATTCTACTTAACCCTTAATCAAAACCCCTTGGATTGCTATAGTACTGTAAAAAAATGTTCTTCCAGTATGCAATAGTTAATGTTCAGGATATGCATGTAAAGTTGAGTGGGGGGCGGGGGCGGGGGATGGAGTTCTTCTTCAGCATTAAATGCTATAAATGGATTTAACTAAGCGTAGTATATCAGATTCTCAATTGGTATAAATCAGTGTAGCGCCATACATCAAAGTGCTTTCTTCTAATTTCAATTAATGTTCTTTTATACTGTGCTGATAATGACAGAGAGCCCTCGGGGTATGCTCCAGCACCCACATTGAGGGGCCTTACAAGACCAGAGCAGTATATATCTTAAAGAAAAGGAGAATCAAGAATAATAATTTCAACTGAAATGGATGCAGCTGAGAGAATGGACAGGGCTGAAGCAGAGTATTTACTAGAGTAGATAAAAACAACAAGGTATCTGTAACTTGGTAACAAGGAGTGGTGTGTTTACTAGATCAAACACATCTGCTGGGATATAAATAAGCATGTTACAAGCTACTATGTGTAATCTGAGGGATTTGCATTTGAACACAGCCAAGGGGGCTCAGGTTGCAGTGGGGGGAAGGCATTTACGGGAAATATACTGGTAAGATGAGTCCTAACAAATTTTGTAAAGCAGGGGTGGTTCATCCCATTTCATTCTCAGTGCCCACCATGTTACTGCTTCTGTCAACATACGATACCAGTAGCGTGTCTATCACTACCTCAGGCGTAGAATACATCAGTTCATTTTACCAAAAAGAAAGAAGCAATGGGGACAGTATTCCCAGGCTCATGGGACTTAGTGGCCTTGGACCTGGTTTCAGTTTCTGTCATACCTGCTTTTAAGGTGCATTTCTTTGGAGTCACACCAGCAAAAAACTTCTGTAATTCAGTGGTTAGTTCCTATTAGGGCTGTGAGAAACGGCACTGTTCTGTTTCACCTTGAATTTCGAGATTTTCATAGAACAGTGTTTTGTTTTGAATTTCATTTTGATTTGAAACAGCTGTTCTGTTTTGCTTCGTCAACGCTGTTTCAATGTTTCACTAGATTGGGCTGGGGATGGGAACTCAGCCCAGTTGGGCTGAGTTCCCCTCCCCAGTGCTAGATCGGGGATGTTTTGAGGCTGTTTTGTTTTGAGGCTGTTTTGAAGCCCTTTGTTTCGATTCGATTTCACTGTTTCAAGCTCAAAATGAATCTAAACAGTGTCAAATCAAAACAGCCGGTGAAATTTCACACAGCCCTAGTTCCTATGTTGCAGTTCTAACATATGTTTTAGATTTTAACTATTTTAATATGTATGAGGCTAAATGTTCAATTTCTTTTCCCTTTCTTTTTTATTCCTCTGCTTTCCCATGCTTGTTTTCCATCTCCACCTTCTCTGTCATACTTTTTCTTTAAGGATGCATATCCCTGTTGATGATGGCTGGATATTGACTTCAATGTGGACCCCAATAGATTTTAACAATTACTGTAAAGTTAGCACATGCATAAATGCTACCTGCCCCCAGAGCAGCAGGGGGGAGGATCCATGCTGGTGGGAGCTCTTCCCCCTCCAGAGGGGCAGCAGAAGCGCAGAGCTTGGCTGGGCAGGGTGTGGGTGTGTGGGGAGTGAGGCAGGGCAGGGGTTGTAGGCAACCCAACACAGTCCCCCCATGGTATGCAGCCACCACTGCCTGGCAGCAGCAGCAGGTGGGGAGGTCAGGGCACTCGCGCCTGGCACAGGTGCAGCCCCAGCCAGCGATGTGCGGGAGAGAGTGGAACCTTCCTTATACTTGAGCCTGAGCCTGCAGTGAGGGAAGCCCCACACTGGATCCAGCTGCTTCCCCTGGTCCCTGCTGTGCAGTTCCCCTACTCTGCTGGGAGTGGAGGGAGCCCTGCCTCCTGCTTCCCCGCAGAGTCCAGCACGGGGCTTCCCCTCTGTGAGTGCGGAGCTGCAGGCACGGCCCAGAGTCCCAGGAATAGAAGCGGCCAGGCAGGCTACACGGGGGTGCACTCCTTGCCCCCAGTGCAGTGCTGGCTGCCTCTGTCGTGGCACTATGCCATGCCTGCAGCTCCAGACACAGCAGGGAAGCAGTGGACAGGGCTCCCTCCACTCCCAGCAGAGTTCCCCTCTGGGGCCGGGCAGCCCCGTGTGCCCGGATGGCTCCCAATGGTCAGGGAGCCTCAGGGATGGGCCTGCTGGGGCCTGGCCTCTTCCTCCGCCCCTGCTCAGCTCAGCTTCCCTGTGGAAGGAGGGCTGCTCTAGCACCCTCGGGCTTCTGGCTTGAGCCACTGCAGGCATGTGCCGAATATCTATCCACTTGAAAACCAGTTTACTCTCTGTAGGTTAGACTAACCTACAAAGACTGAATCAATTCAGGCTCAGGCTTTTTGAGTGTCTGGCCCTAGCCTTATAGACTTAAAAAGGGGTTCAAAACCTTGTCCCCTGCACAGAGGTAGGATTTGCTATTCATAAACCATCCCAAAGAGTCCCAGATACCTTCCTGAAAACCTTCAAGGATTGACAGCTTTCTCATGACACCATGTTCCATCGTCCCACTGTTCTCACAGTTAGAAACCTTTTCAGTCATCTGGGACCCACCTGCCCTCCATTATTGCCAGTTATTGCTGTGTGTTCACAGCTGGGGGTGAATTCTACTGAGCTTTAACTTAAATTCATTCCAATATGTTAAAAAAATCTCTGTATTCTTTATTTATAATGGTCTTAAGCACCAATCTTTGCCTGCATTAATGTTGCTAGTCATTTTCTTGTGAAGGTATTGAACAGCTTCTCATCTTTTGCATCTTTTGTTAATATTTATTTATTTATTACCCCCCCACCACAACCACCCATCCATGTAAAGGTGCAACGGGATTTAATACATGATCCCTACAATTATGTCTCCTGCCATGCCATGCTTCCCCTGCAATGGCAAGAAGCAAGCTCCTGCAGCCAAGAGCCCCCTCAGCTGAGGGGCTCCCAGCCGTGGAGGCACCCCACACACCCCCATAGCCAGGAGATGCAGCTGCTGTGATTTCCCAGCCTCAGGGGTATGTGAACTCCGCACTGCTGGGAGAGATCACTGCTCTCATAATCTCCCAGGCTTAGGGGTGCATGAAACCTCTGGGGCTTGGAGATCACTGCTGCTGTGATCTCCCAGCCCCATGGAGAGGGTCCCAGTTGTTGCCATGCCCCATAGCTGCCAAGACCCAGCTGGATCCCAGCACTGGGAGGCACTCTGTGGGGACCCAGCATCTGCAGTTGCGGGACTCTGAGTCTTGGCAACTGTGGGGTGCTGCTGGAAGCCAAAGATGGCAGCTGCTGGGCCTGAGAGTCCCCTCAGTTGCAGGACTTCCAGCCCCAGCTGGGCATGGTGCACCCCTGTGGCTAGGAGCACTCTGTCAGTTAACAGGGTTCTCAGCTACAGGGAGACCCTGCTACATGTGCAAATTAAAGCTTGATAGCAGCCAGCTATAAAGTTAGTACACGTTTTCAAGGTCTAACTTGATAGCTGGTTGGCATTTTTTATTGTGTGAGAACTACTTTGCACCTGGTCTCAAGGTAATTGCACAGTTAACCAGTTAAATAGCATGCAGAAGACAGCAAAAAAAATTTACAAAACAAGTAAATGAGAAATCAGCAGAAAGAAAATAACTCATAAAATCAATAGAATATTAAAATAAATTATAAAGCAAACCCTGCATCCCTCCCCCTCCCCAAACAACTTTCCAACTTAGCTTGCCTGATAAGTGCCTGCCCAGATAGGAAGGTCTCACAGTGCTTCTGGAAGATGTCCAGGATAAGCCTCAATGTTGAGAGAGTTCCAGAGCTGAGAGGCAAAATATTTCATAATTCCTGTTGCCTGCGCCCACATTCTCCTTGATCTTTTCTTTTTATCTGACATATTGTAGAATCTATTCTTGTTCTCTTTAATTCCTCTTGACAGTTGTAACAGACTTTTTGCCTTTGCTTTCCAGGTTTTGTCCTTTTATATATTTCCTTAGTAACATGTTCTCCCTTCCATTGGCTATGTATGTGCGTCTTCATTTTCAGACAAGTAAAGGGCTCATTTTGCACTTATTTTCATTTCTTGTGGTTCTTTTGCCATAGCAATTTTTGAAAATGGGAAGTCTAAGTTTGGTTTTAGAGCTCGGTTTATTTGAAAAAGGAAGGACAAATGTTGCTGTTTGAGTTTGACACGCTTTCAGTATTGAGTTGACATTGTTGGAATATTCAGATTTTCTGCTCAGTTCCACAGATTTCTCATCTGACATGTTTTGCAAAACTTCAGATAAAATTACCTAGCAGATCTATGTTAGTGTAGATATAACTTATAAAAGGTCCCAATCTGAAGTGTGCTATATAAATAGCTCATAAATGAGAGACCACAAGTAATGTTTTCATATATTAAGCAGTGAGGATTGTTTATTTGATGATAAAATATTCATAGGACAACCTTCCCTGTCATGAAATATTTTTTTAATTTATCCTATTGTCTAATTAGTCCTGACTGCTGGGTATAAAAAACATTCTGCATCTCCTTAGATGTTCTAATGAAATATCAATAGTCATATTGCTATGCTAGCTAATGGTTGTTAAAGGGCATGCATTTCACCCAAGAGTTTCCTGGATTTAATTTTTAAAAATAAATGCTTAGTGAATTTATGTGATATAAATAAAGTGTGATGAGGTGGTGTGTATAATTATAGATGGTCCAAATAGTTTAGAAAAGGAATCTTTCTCTGAAAGCTATCTATTCATTAGAGGAATGCAAATGTTTATTTTTTTAAGTCCCCAAGTGGATTAACTTCAGTTTAAGGGTTAAAGCTTCTTGTTTTGGAAGGGCATTTTGTAATGGTATTAATTTCATTATATATATATATTTTCCCCAAAAGCATAAAAAGACTGTAGACACTCACTCTTAGCTTTATGCTTGGGATACTTGGTTTGCTTTCTTACTGATTTATTTTGCTTTTCTCTTCATGGAATGAGAAGCATTTAACTATATCTCTCCTTTGGCCTTTCATGGTCTAACTCTCAGCTTCTGCTGACTATTTATGGCCTTAGATCTAATTCAGTGGGGGCAACCTTTTTGGCAGGCATGCCACAAGGGGCGCAGACAGAAGTGCAGCTCCCAGCTGTAACTGAGAACACTTTGCAGAAAGTGTTGTGAGTTACCATGAGCCCCTGGACCAAACAGAAGTTCACTGTTGATTCCAGGGGGATGGGAATCTAGCTGCTGGCTGTGAGCCTGAAGGTGGTTTCCTCTAGTAATGGCCCCTCCTCTCTCCCAGCCTGCCCCTCTTTCACAATGGGAAGGGGAAAAGGGAGGAGGGGGAGCTTTAGGGTTCCTCAACCAGTGCTGCAAGGTGGAGTGGGTGAAATGAAGCCCCCTCCCACCTCAGAGGAGCTCTAATACAACTGCTCCACCCTCCAGCAGAGGCTGAAAAACCCCAAACCAAACTCCCTCTGTTCCCTTTCCTCCCTTCCATTCTGAAAACAGCTCAAGGCTAGCAGGCAGCACAGGCAGAAGTTACAGAAGATGCTCTGTTTTGAAACATCTTCATCTGACCCCTCATGCAATGAGACCTTCCTATTTCCACCTAATTGACCATTTTTGAAGTGGTCTGCAAATGTGCACTTGTGTTTGGTCTATAGACTGCTTTCTGTGGCCAGATGGGGCAAAAATTGTCATTTCCGTCTGTGCCCATGGTGAGCCCCACCACTTCCCTAGTGCTGCTCCACTCCCCATCTCTTGCCTGGTCCATTGCTTTGCTCTCTTCCCCATGCTGGATTCATCATTCTGATCTATCTCCTCCCTGTCTGATCTGCAAGTATTCTACCTGCTCCCTACCCTGCATCTGTTGCATCCCAAACTGCTTGCAGCTGAATATGACACTTGTAGTATTCATACCTCAGGTCAGACACCCCTGGCTTTAAGCCTTCAAGATAGTAAATTAAATATGCAGAAAGCCCAATGAGTGACATTTTAAAAAACCCCTACACTTTTAGCCTAACTTTTCACCCTTTGGAATCAGTGGTAAAATTCCACTGAATTTGAATTATGTCCAAGCCAAGTGTATTTTGAAAATCCCACTCAATATTCACCAACTAATGTTAAAAATTGAGTGGAAACCCAGAAAACATTAACGATGCTATGAAACTAAGGTAGGCTTTAACTGCAAACAACCCCAATTCTGCCTTTAATTAGACATGTGCCATCTCATTGACATTAAATAGTGTAACCATAAGCAGCAGAAGGCTAGGGCTAACAGGGCTTAGCCCCCCCCAAATACGGGGCAGCGGTGGCAATGCAGAGGGCTGCAAAGCAGCCTGGGTGTGGGCTTCGGACGACTGCAGTGAGAGGGGAGGGATGCATGCAGACAGACACGCAGCTGCAGCCTGCAGCAGCAGGGTGGCAGGCAGAGCACTGCCCACCACAGCTGGTAGGTCTGTGAAGGGATAGGGGCATGGGTGGACAGATCGAGGCCGCCACAGTGACTGAGGGAGTGGGGAAGGGACAGGGGTAAATGGGGCCCCAGGGCTGGGGTGGATGGTGGGACTGTTGTAGCCTGGGTGGCTTGTCCAGGGGCATGGCGGACTCCCATCGCTGCGTGCACTCTGGCAGAGGCATGGTGGGCACGTGACCCCCAAATTTGTGTGTGGGGCAGAAGTGGGCTTCCACTGCACACTAGGCTCTGCACCCTGCTGCTGCTGCCCCAGGAGTGGCACAGTGTACAACCATGTGCCTGCCACGTGCACTCTGAACCACACCCCCTGTCCACCTGGTGGCATCGCGCCACTTGCCAGGCAGCGGCAGTGGGGTGCAGCGCCCAGTATGCAGCAGCAGGGCACCTCTGCCCCACACACAAATCCAGGGGTCATGTGCCCACAATGCCTCCCCCGGGGTGCACACAGCAGCAAGAGCCCCCCCATGACCCTGAAAGAGTCACCCAGGCTCTACCACATGCCCTGGTCCCAGGGCCCCATTCATCCCTTCCCCTGCCTCTCCCCCACTCCGTCACTCACTGTGGGGGACTTGATCTGTCCCCCCCCCCTGCACCCCTTCCTTACCTGCTGGTTGGCGGGGTGCGCGCGCGCGCGTGTGTGTGTGTGTGTGTGTACGCTCATGGAAGCACATGCACATTCAACCTGCTCAAATAATATATTCTCCCCCTGCCTATGACTGTAATTCAGTTGAATCATTCAAGTTCCATTCTTGAGAGTTGGATTTTCTGATCTACTAAGATCACTTTGCATTGCCAGAGGTAACCGGTGGGAAATTCCCTCTGTTTGGAGACCCTGTAACTACATCAAATGCCTCCTCTTATACTTGACAACAATGCAGGTAAAATGCATACTGGAGCACTTTGCAAGTAAGTTTGGGACTGCAGATGCATGACGGAGTAAAGAAAAGAGGCTTTGAGAGAACTGCTTGGCAAAAAGGCAACACCACCAAGTTCTGTTATTCACTTTGGTTTTCTATGAATCATTAACATGATAGAGTAGATCACCTATTATATCCATGTCTCATTAGAGCAAGCCTTTAATTCACCAGTCTTTGACTGTGCTGTAATAAGGCACACAACACCTTCATGAAAATTTCATACCATGAAATATTTTGTAAATGTTTTCTAAAAAGCAAGTATTTTAATTAGCTTGGTAACAGATGGCAGTATTTCATTTTAAAGGCCAAAGCTATTATTAGATTTAAGAACTATAAAATTAGGTGACTGAAAACAAAGCACTTTATTCTTTTAATCTTTTTAGCTTCCTGGTAATTAAAAATAGCCAAATTGATTGCTTTCAAATTAAAACAGATTAATGAGTCTGGAACAGAGACTAAGGCCACGTACAGACTTTCCAATGTTCTAATCTGCAGTCACACCATTTACTTTAAGTGGTGTGATTTTAGTTCAGGTGCCAGCTGTACAGACGTTCACTGGTGCTGGAAGTCCACTTTAAATAAATTGGGGCAGCGAGAGGGGTGGGTGGGATTGGAGGGGTTGGTGGGGTCCCTGGGGGGCGGGACTAGCAGGTCTGTGGGGCATTGGTGGGATCCGGAAGATTGGTGGCAGGATCAGGGTTGGCAGGATCAGCGGGACTAGCAGATCTTTGGGAGGGAGGTGGTGAGATTGGGGGCCAGCAGGTTCATAGGGAGGGGAGTTTGCAAGATTAAGGAACTGGTAGGTCCGTGGGGGTGGTTGGTGTGTCCATGGGGGGTTATCTGTCCAAGGGTGGAGGGGTCAAAGGGCTAAAGATAGTCCTGTCAGGGTGGAGGGGGAGGGAAAGAAAAGTGTAGTCCCATGGCTGGGGTGAACAGCTGGGCTTTCCCAGTCCTGAGACTCCACTGTGATCATGTACACGTATTCCCAGAATCTGTAATCACATGGCTCACTTTAAGCCGCATAATCGTGGATCATATATCACGTTTGGTGGTGCAGGGTGTCATGCTAGGACCACAATCTAAATCAGTCAGTGGTGGGGGGTTTTGCAGGTCTGGGGGTAGGTAAGCAAGCTGGCAAGTCTTAGGGCATGAAGGGTGGGGAGGCTGTCCATCTGGAGTTGTGCTGGTACACACATTTGGGTTAGATCTTGCACAGGTTAGCCCAATCTACCTGGTGAACTCAAGTTAGATTGGGGAAGCCATTTTTTTCCTGATCTAACCTTCCCAAATGCCTGTACACTTTGGCACCTAGATCAACCTAACTCTAAGTGTAAGATCTGCACAAGGGTGAACTAAGTTGGATTGGGCAGCTGTTTTTACCTGATCTAACCTCCCAAACTTGTGTACAGTTCAGCACCTCAGTCAATCTAACTCTAGTTAGATTGATCTAAGTGTAATGTCTCTACATACCCTAAGTTTTCCAGTTTTCTTCGGTCTGTTGCAGAAACCTCAGTGAGCCAGAGGTTTACAGTGCTACAGTGCTATGACTACATCTCCCTCTGCCAGCATGCAGCAGAAAAATCCATTTTTTTAGGGCCATTGTCCTATCCGTGAGCCACCTTATGCTGAGGGAAATCCTCAGTATTAAAATACATGTTGAATCCCATAGAGCTGTGCACAGGGAACCCTGAAGTCTATCTTTTTTAATTACGACATGAGTTTTACAGTATTGGTGGATTTCACAATATTGTTCTCCACTTCTAAGGATGTGTCTACACTGGAGATTGTACCCATGTACTTGCTCTTATACAGAAGCATTTTGTGTTATTTTGGCCCACCAAATATAGAGTCCATATCGTTGTACTGTACATAATACCTGTGTCCTTAGTGGTGCTGAATACATCCTCTTGGCACTTCAGACACTTGATGAAATGATTACTAGTACAGTGCGAGACAGTTTGTCTGTCTTTGGATCTCTATTTGGAAGTGGGCTTTTTGTTTGTTGGGTTTGGGTTTGGTTTTTTTCTTTGCCCACCAGCATAACCAATTGAGGCATCGCTGACCCTGAGCACTGCTCACTTCTGCTCCTTGCAACATGGCTGTGAATGAATGAGCCATGCCTGCTTCCAGGTGAATTGCTTATGCATCAAAGAAGACATTTGTTGAGACTTTGAGTGCCATTTCAGGAGCAGAAGTTAAACAGAATCTGACAAGGCTCAGAGATGAAATCATTCATCACACAATTGACAGGCAAAGTGAGTGCTGCAAGGGTCACGTGATGCCTCATTTGTAGCCACCTGCTTCTTGTGCAAGTTAATTAGCAGTGTCTGGTGAGATTATATATAGAGTCATGCAAACTTGGGCTGCTAAATTGTCCTAGAATTTCTGCATGACTAAAGAGTTTTTCACGAGCAGTGCCAAGAGCTCTAGCACCAAAACATTCCTTTAAGAAAGGCTATACTAGCACACAACAAGGCTGACCTCCAGAAGCTGGCTAACTCAGACTACTACAGACCAATTATAAATGAGTTTAGTGTTGGCAGCTCAAATCAGGCTTGTAATTGTCCAGGTTTGCCAGGTGACTTTTACCTGGGGAGGGAGGCATAAGCAACACAACAGAAATATGGCTGCCCCAGATGATGGCAAACAAGTGCTTCTAGTTTGTCCATCAGAAGGAGCAAGAATTTCAGCTGAAAAGAATACTGCTCATTATTCTACAATCCTCAGTTGACCACAGAGGCAGATTAATTAACACAAATGTGGGAAATAGCAGGAATGGATTTGTAAGAATTCAAGGTCCTGAGAATCTTGTAACTGGTTGAAACAAGCAGGGGCCTTATTCCATTGTAATTACATTATGGACAGGATCTCTGTGCCCTCTGTTACTTCAGGAGACCTTGCCCATACGTTTCTGCCATGGTTCCTGAAACCATACCTTGATGTCAGCGGGTTAGGCAATAGAAAGTTAAATTTGAAACTTGGCAGTTGCAGAACAATCAGGTGCATGCTGGTCACCTATAAAGCTGTTTGGAAGCCTGTATGACCAATACCGTCAACATTGCTACGGCCTCCTGCACCTTGTACAACATCCGTGAGGCTTGAGGTATCTATTTGCAGAGGGAGCAAATGTGGAATGCTGATGGCTTTCAGGTATGCAGGCAGAAAGTCCACTCATCCTCACTGGCCATGTCTATACGAGACATTACTGCACTGTGGTTACTGCACATTTATTTAGTACTTGTATAAGCATGTACTAGATAAATGCATAGTAACCCAAGTTACCACACTGTAGCACTGGCAAAAACCTTTTCATAGAATCATAGAAAGTTAGAGTTGGAAAGGACCTCAGGAGGTCAGCTAGCCCAACCCCCTGCTCAAAGCAGGACCATCCCCAAGTAGATCATCCCAGCCAAAGCTTTGTCTAGCTGGGTTTTGAAAACCCCCAAAGATGGAGCTTCCACCACCTCTTTGGGTAGCCTATTCCAGAATTTTACTACCCTCCTAGTGAGAAAATTCTTCCTAATATCTAACCTTAACTTCCCTTGCTTGAGACTGTTGCTCCTTGTTCTGTCATCTGCCACCACTGAGAACAGTCCTAGCTCCATCCTCTTTCAACCCCACCCCCTTCAGTTGGTTGAAGGGTGCTATTAAGTCCCTTCTCAGTCTCCTCTTCTCTAAACTAAATAAGCCCAGTTTCCTCAGAAGTCAAGTGCTGGCAGCACCTACCAATGCAGCCCAGTATGCCATTAGCCTTCTTGGCAACAAGGGCACACCACTGGCTCATATTCAGCTTATTGTCCACTGTAACCCCCAGGGCCTTTTCCGCAAAACTGCTGCCCAGCCAGTCAGCCCCCAGCCTGTACTGGTACATGGGATTGTTCCACCCTCTCTGCATGACTTTGCACTTGTCCTTGTTGAACCTCATGAGATTCCTTTTGACCCAATCCTCCAATTTGCCTAGATCACTCAGAATCCTAGCCCTACCCTCCAGCATATCTACTACTCCCCCAGCTTGATGTCATCTGCAGACTTGCTGAGGATGCACTCTATGCCATCATCCAGGTCATTGATGAAAACATTAAACAAAACCAGCCCCAGAACCAATCCCTGGGACACTCCACTTGATACCGGCTGCCAACTAGACATTAAGCCATTGATTAGTACCCTCTGAGCCCGATGCTTCAGCCAGGTTTCTGTCCACTTTACAGTTCATTCATAGCTTGCCTGTGAGAATGTTGTGGGAGACCGCATTAAAAGCCTTGCTAAAATCAAGGTACAAGAGTTCCCTGCTAAGCAAAGCTGCTCTTCTGCCATACTTGCTATTCTTCCTGTGCATAGGGATGGTTTGTTCCTGCACTCTCACTAAGGCTTCTTTAAAGTACAGCCAGCTCTACTGAACTCCTCTCCCCCTAAGTCTGGCTTCTCAGGGGATCCTGCCCATGAGTTTCCTGAGCGAGTCAAAGTCTGCTTTTCTGAAGCCCAGGGTCCTTACTCTGCTGCTTTCCATCCTTCCTTTCCTCAAGATCCTGAACTCTATCATCTCATAGTCACTGCTGCCCAAGTTGCCACCCACTACTACATTCCCCACCAATTCTTCCTTCTTTATGGGCAGCAGGTCGAGAAGAGCTTGAGCCCTCGTTGGCAGCTCCAGCACTTGCACCAGAAAGTTGTCCCTAGTACTCTCTAAAAACTTCCTGAATTGTCTGTGCACCACTGTATTGCCCTCCCAGCAGATGTCAAAGTGATTGAAGTCCTCCATGAGAACCAGGACCTGTGATCAAGAAATTTCTGCTTGCTGTTTGAAGAAAGCCTCATCCACCACTTCCTTCTGGTCTGGCGCTCTATAGCAGCCCCCCACCAGAACATCACCCTTGTTGCTTTCTTGTAATGCTACTGTGCAGTACCCTAATACTACTACACAGTAATGTCACATCATGGTTTTTGCCACACAACACTACTGTGTGGTAGTATCAGGCTATTGCACAGTCACCATCTCATGTAGACATGCCATTGTAGCAGGATCTAGGGGAGCAAGGAAAATAATGGGTGCATTGTGTGTCCATATCCATCCTTGCAGTATGAAGGAACGATTAATATAAAGCTGTAATGTGGCCAGTAATGTGGTTTCATTTTTTTTATTCAAGTACTATTACACTAAGTAGTTTCACTTTTCTGTGGTGCCAGGCCTTATGTGATTGTGCAGTTTGTAAGGAGTCAGGAAGTCCATGTGACTGAAATCTTGCAGCTTTATTAAAATGTTAGTAGCCAATACTCCATCCTGCACCACCTCCATTCCAGCAGACCACTTTATTATAACAAATACATGTGAAAAAGAGAGCAGGCATACCAGCTGCTTGCCTGCAGTCAATAATAAATTTGTGTCTAGAATAATACAAGTGTCTTTGTGCAAAAGTTTTAAAATAGTGGTATATGCTAACTGTGTATGAACCCATAACATGTAGCCTTAAAGTGCAGGCTCAATAGTAGCTGCATTCTTCAGCATAAATAGTAATGTTGCTGTTGCTGTATTTTGGAGCAGGAGTCAAAGCAGGGTATTTCTGTCTTGGTCAGAAAATCAGCTTCCTCTCTTAATGCATGCGCTGCAGTCTTGGTGGGTGGGGAGAAGGTGAATGTTGTATGCAAGAAAATACAGTAAAGTATTGATGGAAGAGTGTGCGTGCCCATTCTGCTCGGCTTTCTCGATCAATCACACCTCTTCTGTAAGAGTGTTGTTTTCCGTACTGAAGCCTGGCATGTACCCTGGAATTGCTGGTAACCATGTGCAAGAACCAAGTTCAGGAAAGCTTAAGTGATATCAAGATTTAGAACAAATCACATTAAACAATTTAGATGCTAAGACACTGAAAATCAATACTTGTTGATGGACCTTAATAACAGTCCTGTCAAGTTCACAGCTATAAAAGAAGTGCATGATGTTCAGATACTTGAAAATTTTCCTCAAAACATTTTTGACAACTTGTTTTTCAATAAACCTAACATTTCATGGAAAATATCCATATTCATTACAATTTACCGTGGAGAAAAAAATAGTTTACCTCTATGTGACACATTTAAAACTCAATTTTCCTCAAGTCTTTGAAAGTTGTTATCATAGAAGTGATGGCATGAAAGCAACCAATATTATAACAGACATATTAAATCATATTTGGTTCTCTTTCAAAAATATATTTTTCATGCTCTAAATTGAATCACCAGTCATTGATGTACAAGAGGAGACATGATTGTCTTAATGAGCTAAAGAGCTGATCTAATCACAGTTGAGTGACAAACATGTAGACCATTCGGTGGCCAAATCTCCAAATCTGAATCAAATTGGGAGACCAATAAAAAGATCTGAATTGAATCGAAGGTCTCTGAATTGATTTGGAAAAGATTCGGAGATCTTCGGAGATTCGGGCAGTCCCTGCTCACCACTGCAGGAAGCTGGACCCAGGCTCTATGGCAGTAAGTAGGGGGTGGGGAGAGGTTAAGGAGTGGGGAGGGGACCATGGGGGGACCCCTGCCAGGTTCCCCCCCAGCCCCTCTGAGTGCTCCCCCAACCCCCGCCCACTCTCCCAGCTCTGTCTGGCTGCCCCACCTGGCCCCAGCGTCCCGGCTTTTAACAACATCAACAACAAAAATTGCCCTGCACTTTCCAGTTCCTGCCAGGTGGAGGGAGTGATCCCCACTGCCCCCACTGCCCCACGCTGCGTGGGAAGGCTCTGCCACAATCCCCCATCCCCTGCCGCTCTCCCCGGCTTTCAGGGGTTACAGTCTTGCTTGCCTTTAGGCGTTTGTTGCCTCATCCTTTTGTCATTGATATTTATGAACTGCCTTCCCTCCTTTCTCTGGTTTTTAAGTGGCTAGTTCCTCTCTTCCTGATTGGCTTTTCTAGGAAGTCCTCATTTCTTTTTTTTAGCTCTGTACTGTCCTTTCAGTCAAAAAGGACAGCATAATTGCCAATGTATGCTACAAATGCAAGGGAAGTCCCTTCTGGCTTTATATAGGAAAGAAAACATGGTGCAGGTTCTGAGCCATGAGATCCAAATTCCTTTTTAACACTGATCTGTCATAATTTGCCACTCCCATCAGTTTTTAATCATTACAGTATAAAACTTCCAGTGAGTAGACTTGCGATTCTGTTGCTATTGACTAAAAGCAAAGTGGTAGAATAAATACTTTGGCCTTTTTTAATTGACTTTTTTTTAATTAAATTTTAGTGAATTTTCTTCTTGATGACATTTGTTAAAATTTTTAAATACTTGCACCCTATATTTACTATTAATCTATTAATAATTTAAATTAAAAATATCAAGTAGGACCTCGAAGAATGTAGTGATGACATTTTCTGAATGGCATATTCTGTTTAAAAAAAAATCATTTAAAATTCCTGGATTGAATAATGCCTGAAAGTACATACAGATTGTCTTGTGACTTGCTTTGAAGTCTTCAGAACTGGATGTATTTTTTTCAAGAGCAATTGGGGTATAGTTACGCCACTCAATTTTGAAATAGTTCTTTGTTAAAGAGAAGCTATACAGTTATTTTATTTCATTTTATTTCATAGATGCTTCTCAAGCAAATCCCGGGACGTCATTCTCCCCCTGTATTCAGCCTTAGTGAGGCCGCAGCTGGAGTACTGTGTCCAGTTTTGGGCTCCACAATTTAAAAAGGATGTGGAGAAGCTTGAGAGAGTCCAGAGAAGAGCCACGCGCATGATCAGAGGTCAGGGAAGCAGACCCTACGATGACAGGCTGAGAGCCCTGGGGCTCTTTAGCCTGAAAAAGCGCAGGCTCAGGGGTGATCTGATGGCCACCTACAAGTTTATCAGGGGTGACCACCAGCATCTGGGGGAACGTTTGTTCACCAGAGCGCCCCAAGGGATGACGAGGTCGAATGGTCACAAACTACTTCAAGGTCGTTTCAGGCTGGACATAAGGAAGAACTTCTTTACTGTCCGAGCCCCCAAGGTCTGGAACAGCCTGCCACCGGAGGTGGTTCAAGTGCCTTCATTGAACACCTTCAAGATGAAACTGGATGCTTATCTTGCTGGGATCCTATGACCCCAGCTGACTTCCTGCCCTTTGGGTGGGGGGCTGGACTCGATGATCTTCCGAGGTCCCTTCCAGCCCTGATGTCTATGAAATCTATGAAATACTAGCCGCTTTGCACAGGCCTATTAAGCATATATATCTCAGCAGACAATCCACTTCTATAATATTACATATACACTAACATGGCCAATGGAAAAAGAAAATTTCTTTAAACAGTAGTTACGTTACTGAAGGGATTGGGATTTCATACACTCATAGAGCAGTTGTATAAAAATTTATACTTTTATAAATTAGTTCTGGGTTCTTTTATTATTTTCATGTTTAATAAATATTGCATTTATGGGAAAAAAATGACAATGTCCTTACCTTAATAAAACAGAATAACTTTATTTTAAATTGTTGTGTATTAAAAGAAAAATACAGAGGTGGATTTTAAAATGACACTTTATGGATTATATTGTATTCTTTGAAATAATCCAAAAGCAATTTTTTAAATCGTACACCTTTTTTTTTTTCCTGAGAGCTTAGCTGATATCTTTACCTTTATCTCTCTGCCTCAGTATTGTCACTTTCATTAAGAAGCCAGTATCTCTACTAGATAGTAGCCTCTACTAAATATTGTGGGGTTTTTTGTTAGGAAGGCAAACTACCAGTATCACAAAGGGGGCTTTATTCATGGATTCCAGTCCCCTGCTACATCAGGATATGACAAAATGTAGTCTGTTTCATAAATGGATTCAGATCCATCTTAACATTAGGTAGGTTTCTTGCCTGCTCTTCTAGAATACCTCTCTTCTGATAGTTAGAAGCTATCTTCTAAATTCCAGCCTAAATGTATTCCTGGCCAGTTTACACCCATTGCTTATGTGCCAACATTGTCTTAAGTGTACCTTGCTCTCCTCCCTCTCTGGTATTTATCTTTGTACTCCACCCCCAGTATGCTTATCCAATGTCCATCTTCCAAGGAGTTAATGGCTACACATCCTACATGCTACAGCAAAGCAAGACATGACACCCTCCCTTTGCCCCCTGGCTGCACATCCTATGGATTCCCATCCCCCAACACCACTGCACCACTTGCCTGCAACCACCCACAGCATATGCCTACAACTGCCCATCAGCACTGCTTCATTGCATGCCCATGACCCTCCCCACCACTAAACTGCACACCCACATGGGTACCACACTGCTACACCATGCTCCTGTGGTCCTGCCTGCCTCTTCACCCCTGCTGCCCCATGGGCCTGAGGCTTACCCTTGGTTCCCTGCATTTCCACAGTGCTTCACCCCTAACAGTGGTAATATGTAAGGTGTGCATGGGGCTGCGCGTGCAACATGCCCATGACCCCCCCCACCACTAAACTGCACACCCACATGGGTACCACACTGCTACACCATGCTCCTGTGGTCCTGCCTGCCTCTTCACCCCTGCTGCCCCATGGGCCTGAGGCTTACCCTTGGTTCCCTGCATTTCCACAGTGCTTCACCCCTAACAGTGGTAATATGTAAGGTGTGCATGGGGCTGCGCGTGCACCCCCTGAGAGCACTGGTGCATCCCCTGTCAGGCCACACTCCCTGCTCAGGTGACGGGCACGTAGGCTCTGGCCACTTTTGGGAGCAGCGCGCCCGCTCACCAGTCAGTAAGTTTTGCTGTGGGGGGATCCCCCTCCTCCCCCCAGTCAGCAAGATTGGCTGCAGGGGACCCCCCCTACTGGTCGCTGACTGGTCACTGGGGAGGCACATCCCCCCACCCCACCCACACTAAGACGGCACCAGTTGCCCATGACCCCTAAGTCAAGGGCAGGAAACAACAGCTGAAGGAAGGGAGAGGGACCCAGAGCCTGCAGAGTCTGGTTGTTGTTGGTGCTACAATTTAACCCTTCACAATCTGTATATGGCCTATAGGTTGAAAGTTGGACAGCCCTGATCCAGAGCAAACCTAACTCATTTTGGTGTGTGTTTACTAGTCTAAACAAGCTGAGCCCTTATCTCCTGCTTTAATAAGACAGGTTGTCCATACCCCTAGTCATCCTCGTAGCCCTTTAGTTTTCACAGTCATCTAGCTCTTCCAGTGTGACTCTCTTATCCTTTTCTGCCTTCACAATGCCTCCCAACCTGGTACACCAACAAATTTTATTAGCATGCTCCTGCTGCTTGTGCCAAAGCCATTAATAAAAATATTAAATGCAGTCTTTCCTGATACTGAACCTTGATCCTCTTCCCTAGCACTTCTCCTTTCAATGCAAGTGTGTTGTCATCATCTCCCCTTTAGCCAGATTCAGACCTGTGTTAACAATTGTACTAATCCCCATCCTCTTCAGTTTCACTGTACTTCCATGTGGAGCCATATCAGATGCTTTACTGAAATCCAGAGCAATTGGATCTGTCCTTTTTCTAGGAAATCCATCATCTTGAAGTTGCCTTGTGTAGGGTTAAAACTATTTGCCCTGGTGACTCCAAATCATTTGTGTAGTTGTATATTGCTAATTTGCCTTTAATCTGATTATGGAACTGTGCCTGGTTAGTTCTCATGTTTCACTATTTGGTCATCCTACTTGTCTGTTATACTTACCACTGTTCATTTGCCCTTCTCCCTAGGACTGTACATTTCATGATGGCCTTTTCAAGTCAATATATTAAAATTCACAATTTAAAATGATAGATATTAGAACAGCTTATTTGGAAAATAAATCTTAACCTTCATTTTGCTATTCATGCATACACATATTCTGCTGCGAGCATATGCACAGCTCAAAACAAGACGTGTTTTATTGACCAAATCGTGTTCCACGTTATTGAACTCGGCTGCTTTCAGCGATCAGGGAAACTGAAATGAACACAACGTTAAGAGAAGCTTGATAAGACTAAGCTGAATCCAAGCAGAGTTTCTGTTTTGAAGTCTGTCCAACACGTCTTGTTTATCTGTCTCTAATAAAAGGTGAGGGGAAGGGGAAGAAGTAATTTGACTGTGATTTCTTCTAAGAATCCAAAGAAAGGGGGAGACACGGGCACACATTTCCCCCTGGATATGGATAGTAAAAACAAAAGAGTTCTAGCCCTATTGCCATGGTGGGCCTGGAAAAAGGGAACTATTTCTGGGGTTAAATCCAATCTGTCTTCAATAGGACCAAGATTTCACCTGATTTTTTTAACAGCATATAAAAGTACCAGTCCTGTGAAACATCTTGTTATGGATGCTTTTGACTACATTTTGTCTTTTCATCCGCATTAGCAGCAGATACGTATTGATTTGTGTTTGCTTATTGCTCAGTTTAAATAGCACAACAAACCAGAATAGTGACAAATGATATATAGTTCAGTTATGCTTTTCTTCACTTCTACAAGTGCCAGAGGATGAGATCAAGTGTGTCCTGGGGAACATAGGAGAAAGAAACCGTACGTCCGTGGCTTCTCCATGTTTCCTCATTGAAATCCTGTGGCATCTCCTCCTTCAGAGACCCTGAGATCTGGGGCTCTGAGTAATGAGATTGCTGATTTCCATGAGAGAATGTGGTGGGGCATTATTTCTGTCTGAAACAGCACTAACTCTTGTGGATTTTCTCCATAGCCATTTGTGCAGCCAAAAATAATTGTGAGCTAGAGGAGGTACTCAGTCAAAAAACAAAATCGCAGGAAGGTGATCAGCAAAGCATTACAAAGAGTCCATCTCCTCTCCCTGATGATTCTCAGAAAGTAGAGACAGAATTATTTTCTACCCAGTGGGCAACGGAAATACAGCTTGCACCCAACTCTGAGTTACATAACTGACGTGTAGGAGCAATTCCATTGCCACCTCTGGGTATGTTAAGTGCCCCCATAATAGGACTAGGATGACCCTCTGGAGACTCAGAAATGTCTTGTTATTCCTTAATGAGGGAACTTGAGCCAGAACAGTGTTACTGCAAATACTACCTCAGTTTCAGAAATGAAGTCAGAGCAGTTGACAGGTATGTTGTTGTAACTTTGAAAAAGTATAACAGTCTTAATATTATAAAGATCCAGTCTGAGCATTAACATTTTAGGCCCCTTTGAACATGCAGATCCATTTGGATGTAGATAATCTTCTGTTGCTAAAATCTCTCACAGGCTCTTGGCTCTGTCCTTTCTCTTTTTTCTGGTAACATGACCTGGTTTTATCCTTCCAGTACTGGTGGGGTTTTATCCTTCCAGTACTTAGAGAGACCTTGGGGGTGGACTTGCAAAAGAGCCTTGGTAACAGCCTGTCATAAATTACTGGTTGTGTAATACTTTGGATCATAAGGCTTTGCATCCCTTATACATTCGTTTATCGTCGTAAATGTAGGTGAGTGGCCTCCCAACACAGTATGTGTCCTGGGAGCACAGCTTTCAACAGTCAGGCCTCTCAGAGTGTGGTTAATGTTTTATATAGAATAAAATAAGCCTGTTGACATGGACAGTATGTATGATGATGACCAATAGGGATAGCAATCTTGTAGGTATTCTGTGAATAGAAACCCTCAAAATATGATGCTTCTGTAGCATACATATATACTCTGATCATGTATGAAGGTTGATTTTCTTTCATGTGCAGCTTGTTTTTGAGGCTTCTGAATCTCTCTGTCTTTTCTCTCCATGTAGCTTGTGGATGTGACCTGGCTCAAGGAGGATTTTTTGTGAGACAGGGAGACTATATCTGTACTTTGGACTATCAAAGACTCTATGGCACACGGTGCTTCAGCTGTGATGAATTCATTGAGGGGGAAGTGGTTTCAGCCCTGGGGAAAACCTACCACCCAGACTGTTTTGTGTGCGCTGTTTGCAGGTATGTTCGCTAACTGAAAAGTGTATATAATTTGTATATTCTTTTTCAAGACAAAAGCCATGCATCCTTGGTGAAGCTGAGAGATAAAACAATCTCAACAGGCTATTGAGGAAGTGTCCCTCTCATGCAGTTAGTTTTACTATCGTGCCACAATTTATAAGACCTATACAGTACATTCATTGCTATCTGTATGTATTATCTCATGACCAGCAGTGAAACTTTCAAAAATATTTTGTGAACTTTGTGCCCAACTTTGCCCGATCCACTGAAATGTGAAGGATCTGAAGTTTCCATTGTGGTTGGAGCTCTTCTCCTCGCATACTGATGCTGCTTTACTTTTTTAGTGTTTACTAGACTGCCCTTGACAACTGGCCTTTGCAAATGCCATTAGCTGAGTTTTGAACAGACTGACCTGGAAGAGAACGTGTGCCTGTGCTGCAGTCACTATAGCCGTCTGTCTGTGGCAGCAGGGAATTCGCCATGGGCTGGAACTGCCAAGTACCTACACAGATACGTGGCCCAGATGATGTTTTAACATCCCTTTCAAACTGATTTTCTATAATTCTATAATACAGTGTTTAAAAGGAAGCCATTTTTATAAAATGCTTTATTGAATCCTACATTATCAGTTGTTTTTTCCATTGTAACCCAAGATATGTTCTTTTTTGGAGTCAAGTCTGTTGACAAAGAATAAAGATCAAAAAGATGTAAAGAGAAAAAAGTGGTGTTTCCCATTTTAGATTGCTAAATATTGAATTTATAATTGGCCATTTGAAGGATGACACTCAGCTGACCAGAGCCTTCTCAGTCTCACCATGCATAAAGATTTAATCTATAAACACACTACCATGTGGCAAGATTCTGGTGCCCTTTCTTCATGGTATCAATATTTTCTAGACCCAGAGTTTCTTCTTCAACTAAGGGAAAAAAAAGAGAAACTCTTTAATACTGGGGGGGTTTCTACAAGGTACAATTAAATCTTCAATTCCTTCATTAGGTTTTATAAATTAAACCTAATTTTTTTATTAGGATGTTCTCAAATTTAGCACTTGGCAGGCTGGTGCAGTCTACAGTTCAGTTTGAAACAGTTCCATGAAAGGTCAGGAAAAACTACAGTGATTAAACTATTTAACTTCTTGTTTCCTAACAATGTGAGCTAAAATTACAGCACAAGGAAGCTCTTAAGGACAATCTGCTACAGAGATTAAATGCAGATGTATTGAGGCTAAATTGCTTTTTAAAATGCAGTTCCCAATGATAGGACTTTATTCAAATTAAATCTACAATCTTTTTGCCCAGTTTTTCATCTGTAACACCAAATGCTTGGATTCAACACAATTTACAGGGAAGAATTCTCCTAAGTCCCCACCTCCCCTCTGCTGCTGCTATCTGAAATTGCAGAATAAAGATACAACCATGCTTTCTTCTTTCTCCCTAGGAACACATTCAAAGTACTCCTTTTCTACTTCCACAACACTCTGAGAGCACCACCAGGAAGCGTGGTCCTATCTACCAGCTCCCACTTTGCATGTACCAAAACACAGAAGCCCCTTTGGGGGTTCCCACAAGTTTTCAAGCTGTTTCCTGTATGCTCAAGAGTAGCAACAGAGGGTGCCCCCTGGGCAACTTCACTGCCTAATTTCTGGGTTTGGTGTGTGAAGCAGGAGTGGTTGGGTGGGGGCTTGCTCTCAAGAGTTTTGGAAAAGCTGTATAGACAGACACAAAAACAGAGAGGGAATAATTATAAGTTACAGGACAGTGCCATGCTAGCTCTGCATGTACTAATTCCCAAATTGGAAATAGTGTCCATGTTTTAGTGCAGTGCTGTGTGGGACCAATGAGCTCTTGCTGCAAGAAAGTTAAGAAGCTGTTGCTGCTGAGAAATGACACTGCAGTGCTATGGAAGCTACAATGTGCAGAGCTAGCATGGCATGCCTCAGGATTGCAGCCCATGTGCCATGCAGACATATCCATGCTATCTCCATCAGGCTCAATGCCTGAACGCATGTTTCAAGAGTGAATCAATTAGTGTGTCTCTGTTAGTTTCCAATGGCAGAGCTTACGGTGCAGATCAGCAAAAGAATCATGCTATCCTGTTACACAAGAAACACTGGGACAGGCCCTCTAATGTTATAAATTTTCACAGCTCCCGTCAAGCTGACCCCAGCTTTTCAAGCCAGGCATACTTCATGCTCCCTATAGAAACAGTTCTTATCCAAATACCGCTAACTTAGCCAAGTCACCCTTAGTGTCCTGGAGTTTAGAAACAGTATGATGGGGTAGGCAATAAACTGATGCCTATATCAAAGGGTTTGGGTTTAAAAGAAAACACAATAAAATTGCTTTCAGTAACTCAACCTGCTGATTTGGGGGGTAGGAGTTTAGTGTCCTCTTCCCTGGAATCAGGGTGCAGTTTGTGTCTACATTTTGGGCCTGCTATTAATTCTAGATGTAAGTCATAGCACACTGGACAGCTGATCACTTCCCCTGCTGTGGGAGAAGCCTTCTGAAAATCTGGAATTGAATGCCAGCTCTCTTTAGACATCTGATTTTGGAAAGGTATGAACTGGCAAGAACTCAAGTATTAGTCTGATTTACATTAGGCCTGATTCTGCTTCTCTTAAAATCCAGGGAAAGCTCCCATTGTCTGTAGTGTAACGAGACTTTTGATGCCAATACTAACAGAGGGTTTTCTGTACCCATCCAAGAGGTTTTTTAGGATTAATTGTTAAGGGCAAGATCCAAACCACTCAGATGAATAAGTGAGACTTTTGCTGAATCTACGTCCCTAAGTCACAAAACAAAGCTTCAGATCAATCCCACTTTAGTGGCCCCTACATCACTTAGACACCTAAATTCACTAAGTTACCTCTGTTTTAGGCTGATATATCTCTAGATGCCTTAATCTTCTGAGTGTTCTCAGAAATGATCCAGTTTGAGCACTTAAATGCTCAGTTCTCGCTGCTGCCTTCCATACCAACTTAAGAAGAGTTTAGGGAAGAGCCTAAACTGCTTAAGTCCCTGGAGAAGCACCAACAGCATTGAGCTCAGTTCAGAGCACAGTACTCATAGACGCTGTACCTGCACATTCAGGAAAGAGATAACTGTTGCAGATAATCTAGTGGTTAAACCACAAAATCTGGGAGCACTATCCATTTGTCTCAATGGTCAGCCAAGCATGTGCGATTTAGGGGGCCATTAGGAAAGCAAGCGAGAGGGATCCTGACCCTGTCACCCAGTGGTGAGGGCATTCCTTTGGACTGGAGGCAAGCTCTGGGTATTGGTCCCTGTGGCTGGATTATTTCTCATTTTGTTTTAATGTAAAGTGCATAAGTAATCTAGAGAGAAGGAACTAGAGTCTGTAGTTGTGTGGCAAGGGCATTGTCCTGGAAGATTAGAGATGAAGGTTTGACATCCAATCATGGTGAAGGCCTAAAATCTTGGTTCTTTACTTCCTCTGAGTGCTCTTACTGCTCTTACTGCTTGGTCATTTTGCAAAAAGTGATAGCACTTCCTTTGTCTCTGGTTTTAAGTGAAAGTGGCCATAGGTACTGCATGACATCTTAAAGTCAATGCAGTCAGTATACTTTAGGAATACTTCTTTGTAGGACACTCTGGTACCTCTGAGGCTAGAGACATCTCTGAAGGCCTGAAGTTCCAACGTACCCTGTGTTTCCTATTGACCAGTGTTTCTCAGCTTTCTTAGCCTCAAGGCACCCTCCGTGACACTGATGAATTTCACAGCATTTGAGAATCAAATGAGCTTGAATGTAAATTCAAAAAAGATATAGAGGGGTGCTTTGAGGCTAAGAAAGTTGAGAACCACTGATCTAGCTGGTAGGAGCTGCCACGTAAGAGCTGCAGGGGCTGCCATGCCCTGTTCTTTCCACTGCCCCTTCCCCCTTCCACCCTCTGTACCTGAGGGGGCAAGGGCAGCCACTGCCACTGAGACATATGCTAGGAACAACTCCTGTGGGCCTTCCCACTGCCCTTGGGAGTGTTGGAGGAGTGGAGAGAATGAGCCAGGCTGCAAAGTGCGGATATCTGTGCATCCACCTACCTGCAGCAGAGCAGGCTGCTGGGTGTGTGGGAGTAGCTAGTATGGGGGTTGCATGGGGGCAAAGGAAGGGGTGGAAGGCAGCAGAAGCCCCTGCAGCTCTTACATGGTGCCAGCTAGATCAGTGGTTCTCAACTTTCTTAGCTTCAAAGCACCCCTCTATATCTTTTCTGAATTTATATTCAAGCTCATTGATTCTCAAGTGCCATGAAATTCATCAAAGAAAAAAATGCAGGTGCCTCCAAAGTAGGTGGGGTAGGCTCAGGCCACTGCATGCAGAAGCAGAGGGTTTACCACCTCACATAGGAGCAAGGTGGTGTGGCACCCTTAACGGGCTCTCACAACACCCCACAGTGCCGCAGCACCATGGTTGACAATCACTGCTCTAGGTACTCACTGCTCAGCACACAGTCACTCTCGATTGCCCTTTGGCAGAGCCTAATTCTTTCTCTTCACTGCATAGGGTTCCTGTGAACAAGAAGCATAACTAGCTATTGCCTAACTTGACCTGCTGCTCACAGATTTGACCTGCTGCTTCCAGACAGGGAGAAACTGGTGGGGATGATAGTGGATGACAACTTGGGCAGCAGCGACCATGAGATGATTGAGTTCAGGATCCTGAGGGAATGAAGGAAGGATGGAGAGCAGCAGAGTAAGGACCCTGGACTTCAGAAAAGTAGACTTGGACTTGCTCAGAGAATTGATGGGCAGGATCCCCTGAGAGGCCACTCTGAGGGGGAAAGAAGTCCAGGAGAGCTGATTGTATTTCAATTTTTCAAATCCTAATTTTCTATGATTCTGTGATTTCTATTTTTAGTGTGCTGAGCAGTGTTGCTGAGAGCCAGAGCCT
>NW_005841871.1:1202957-1207962 GCF_000455745.1 Alligator sinensis
CTGTATGGTAAGGTTAATGTTGTAAACATCATCTTCTTGATTTGAATCACCCTCCTGGGGGAAAGTGCCTATGTTATACTCATGCAGAAGCTGAATTATAGATAAGAATTTGTATCTACCTCGGAGTGAATACCTTTATAGTGCATATTCTTTGTAGCTGCCAAAAGTAACTTTAGTATTTTTTAATTAACTGTTCTTGCATTGAATAGAAAACTAATGATTTTTGAATCATCACTTCTAATAGTGACAGTTGCAACGGTACTTTTCGCATCTTCAGAAAAGACAAGATTTTAATAGAAACTGGTGGGATGTTGAAGCAGGTGTTCTTTCAAATCAGTCAGAAAAAAACACAGCATAAGCAGCTGGAGCAAGGGGGAAAAAAAGCCAAGGGCAAAAAAAGTGGTCATATATTTTTCTGTACCTACTGATAATGCTACTAGTAATAGATTGTGATCTGATACCCCAGAACAGGGGCTGAATTCTTTGCTGCTCTCCACCTTGTGTTGAAAAGCCATTGTCTTCTATATAAAGCAAGCGTGTCAGTAATCCAAATTTTTCTTCAGGTATCCCACTGGGACTAGCATGCCATGGAGCACTTCAGTAAGTGAAAAAAAATGAATATACAATGAAATGATTGTATATTTGGAGGTTGAAAATTAAACCTTAACTATGGCCTAATGTGAGGTCATGTGTATTTTTTTCCCTCTATCTTGTTCTGATCATTTGGCTTTTAATTACCCAGGTTCTAAACTGCATATTCCTCTGACTACATAACAAGTGATAACTTATTCTATCGCTCTCCAGTGATGATTGTAGCTCAGCATAACTATTCCATCTTTAGAGATATTGCCTAGAGGCAGGGAAGTAATGAAGAGTTAATAGGGTAATTCAAAAGTTTGCAGAGGAATTGATTCCATGAGAATTCCAGTGGTGTCTGAATGACTTTGTTTTCATGGCTGCAGGGATTTAGAAGGGCTTGTGGCCAAAGATATTACCTGGGATGACAGTATGGAGGCAGGCATCATTTCTTAACAGGCCATAGTGAAAGCTGGGTCATCTGTGCCACTGAAAGCTGAAATTATATTTTGGCCTATTGTAAGGTTGTAAAACAGATCTTTGAGAGACGTCCGTTGTGTTGAGAGGTATAGGCTGGGAAGGCACCAAAGCCTTAACTCAAACTCTTCCACTGGAACAGGAAGAAAGAAAGCAGTTCTTTTGATGACAAAATTCTCTTCATTTCTTGAGAAATCTGAAGTTCTCAGATACTAAGTTAATGAGAGCTGTAGCCTGATCTAAACCTAGATCAGGTGTTTGGATAATGACCCAATTGTGTCAAATGAGAGTGTAGTGTAAGAGTGATGTTTTAGCCTTGATGGTCCAGAAATTGTGTGAGAGGAAAGGATTTCTTAGATTTTAAGAGATATCCCTAGGCAAGGATTTATTTTATTGAACCAGTTGGATAGTTGGGATACAATTAGGGTTCAGCCTCCTCTAGAACAACATCTACAGTACAGAAGTCTTGGTCCTATCAAGTACATTGAGACACATGAGGGAAAGTAACAACACTTTTGTTAGCACACTTTAACAGAAGTATAACACGACAACCTGCATCTGGATTATGCAGCCCTTCCAATGAAAGGAGTCTCAACAAAACTGAGATTGAGTGATGCAACTTGCATCAGCAATCCATCATCACCCTGGGATGGCACTACGCCAGAAGCCTCCTTGATGCACCATTCATCCCCTTCATTGTTATACATATTCATTCGAGAACATGTTCCCTTTTTACAATCTTTTGTAAAATATTGTAAATTTTCCCCCCTACTTTCTTAGGTATCCTTCCTATGTTACTGGTTAACTTCTCATATTTCATAACCATCATTTTAATTTATCTTTGGATAAAGCATAGACCGAGAGCACAAGATGCTGGAGTTGATGGTTCTAGAGGTCCTTTCCAGTCTTATTTTTTGTTTATTTTAATTAGTTGCTAGAGTATTTATTTCATTTACCTTCCACAGTGATTGGGTACATACTTCACAAAAGAATACTAAAGTAGCCATACGCTCCTTTCCATAGTTTCTTGTTCTCCCTTATTCATCCTCAGTCACCTGAAATTGCTAGTTATTTATCACTTATCCCAAACACTGTAACCTGCAATCACTTGATAATATTATTCATGTCAAATTGCCCCTGGCAGCATCTTAGGTCCTCGTTACACCTTATGCTGTGAGCTGCACAACTGTTGATTGATGTTAGTGCTAGCTTAGAGTTTGGAGCAGTCACACCCTTAGGCTAGAAACCTTCTCTGACTGTCCCCCACCTGCACAGCTGTGACTTGCCATTAGGGGACTGGTGAGCAGGGACAGGACTAGCAGCTACAGCTGTGAGTTGCCACTAGAGGGCTGGTGAGCCAGGACAGGCTTCTATTCTTGCTGTATGGGTGGGAATGAGAGATCCTGGGATAATGGAGTACTTCATCTTGAGTGGTGCATCTGTAAGGAGTGGCCATACCTTAATGAAACAGGAGCTGGGTAGTATGGATCAGAGATAATCCTGCCCTGGAATGGCATAACTTTGAGCCACATAATGACTGCTTAAAACTAGAGGTTCACTGATACATAGGTCTGTATTGCATCGGCACTGATAAAGGGAAAATTAACATTATCAACAATCGGCTTTTTTGGGCTGATGTCCCAGATAAATGCTGTGTGCATGTGCAGCTGCAGCATGCATGCGGCCAGCTCAGCAGCTTATAGAGTAGCATCAGGTTGGTTAGTCTGTTGGTGGGGAAGGGGCAGGGGGAGGGAAGGGCATGGGGTGGCCAGATTGAGGCCCCCACAGTGAGGGAACAGGGGAGCTGGAGCTGGGGCAGGCGCTGCCTAGCTGGGGTGGGGCTCAGGATGGAGCTGTGAGCAGCTGGTCTGGGAGGCACGGGTTGGGGGATGTACCCCTGGGGCTGGCATGGGGAGATGTGTCCCCTGGATCTGTGTGCAGGGTGAGAGTGGGTTGCTGCTGCAGGCCAGGGGCAACACCAACCTACTCCTGGTGAGGGGGCTGGGCTGGAGCTGTGCTCAGGGTGGCTGGTGGTGGCACTGCAAGGGGGGCTACCACAAATACTGGGGTAGCCACAGCCCACCCCATAGCCCTCCCTCCCAGCACCATTGCCACCTGCCCCAAGCGCAGCCCTGGCCCAGCCCCCTGTTGGGAAGAGAATGGCACCACCCCGGCCTCAGCCCACAGCAGCAGCCTGCCTTGCCCTGCACACAGATCCAGGGGGCATGCGCCCCCCATGTCTCCTCCAGAGGTGTGCACAGCAGTGGGAGCCACCTCCCTCCTCACCATACACCCTGGGCTAGCTCCTTGCTGCTCCATCCCATGCCCCAACTCCAATTGGGCAGTGCCTGCCCTGCCCCAGCTCCTCCCCTCCCTCACCACGGGGACCTCAATCTGCCCCTCCCATGCCCCTTCCCTCCCCTCACCCTTTCCCCCTCATTAGACTTGCCAGCGGGATGCTGCTCTCCAAACAGCCGGGCTGCATATCAGCAGTCAGATCGGTATCAGCCACTATGGCTTATTAATAATTGGCCATTGGTATCAGCCAAAAAATCTTTATCGAAGCACCCCTAACTTAAAATCACTTTAAGGTGTTAACATGTGGACAGTCCAGGGGTTAAGAGCTCCAGGAACTGCCCAAACTTATCATATAACAAGGCTCTTACTTATGCTTAATCTGTTCTGGCATAGGCCCTGGGCTCAGTATTTCACTACTTGCTTGTCAGCAATACTGTGCTTCTGTAATACTCCTCAGACTTACCAGTAGGCTCCAAAACAGGGTGTATATATATGAACCTAGAGGGTTAGTTTTATCTTATTGCAGAGTATCCACAAAAAGCTTATGCCCTACATAAGCCACATGGGATTTAAGTGATTGAGACATCTTGCATATACTGTCTGCACAGAACTGCTACATGTATTAGTCTAATCATAAAAGGATCATTAGTACCTGCCTGGTTTTTAGGTGATTATAATTATGAGTAAAATGAAAATCATGTGTTTCATATATATATAATATTATTTCTTTTAAAGAATATTTTATGTGCATGTGTGTGTGCACACACTTCCTCTATACATACTAGTAATTAAGCATCTGGGAAATAATTGTCTATGAAATATTAGCTATGGAGTGAAGAAACAGTTACTTTGTACTAATTTGGGAAACAACTAGGATGCAGATTCTCCGTGAAAATTCTAGACAATTTATAGGGCTTGAAGTTATGGCTTTTTACATTTCATTATAGAATAAGGTCTTTCTTGTTGTGTAACATCAATAGAAATAGAACAGATCTCTGTCACCACTGTGGAAAACAATGAATGCTGCCAGGCAATCATGATTTTTATGCACGTATAAAAGGTTTTCTTTGTAAACTGCATGTAGATTGTCCTCCCTGAATTGCACTATTAGATGAATACTACCTTTTCTCCTCTGATTCCTCTCCACTTCTACTACCTACAAGTAATTGAGCAGCTAATCCTGATTATGCAGAGAGACTCAACTAGAAATTGAGCACCATGTAAAATAAAACTATTTGTTCTTGTTTTCATTATCTTTATAGAAGCAATTGCTCCATCGTTATTTATAATGCCTTTCTCTTTCTAGGAGAAGTCAGGTATTTCTTTATTTGCTTTAAAGAACAGAAGATGATAGAAGGCTTGAAGTTAAAGTTGAAGCAATCCATTTGTTCTGAGGGGCCTTTACTTTAAAAGGTGCTTGACACCTACAAATTATTCTGAATTTTAAAAGGATTCTCTTCAGGGTCAGATTCATGCATAGGCAAACTGGGCACATGTCTACGGGCCTGAGCTGCAGAGGGGCCCAGTCCTTCCCTCTGCAGTGGCACAAATGGCCCCGGCCTGCTCCTTTCCCTTCCAGGTGGGGCTGCTGCTGCCGCTGTCCCTGGGATCTGTGTGCCTTCCCTAGCCTCTGGCTTTCCGCAGGCACCAGTGT
>NW_005841871.1:1207993-1218782 GCF_000455745.1 Alligator sinensis
GAAGGGGTGGGTGCTGGGAGGGGAGCGGCTGCAGCTGGGTGGGAGCATGGAGCCTGTGCTTAGGGGGGCAGTGGGAGCACGGAGCTTGGGTGGGCAGGGGCAGACTCCACAAACACCCCACCATGGTGCAGAGCCCCTGCTGCCAGCAGCGGCAGCCCTTGGGATACTAGTGGCCTGCACAGGCCTGGGCGCAGCTCCAGCCAGTGCTGCCCAGTGGGAGCAAGGAACGCAGCCCTGCCAGCCGCCTCCCCTATGCTGGGCTCCATACTACTAGGGAAAGCCCAGAGCTGGCTGTCTTCCCGACCCCCTGCCAGGCAGGGGATGGGGAAGGCAGCTGGTTACAGAGTGCACCACTCCCCCCCCGGTAACACAGAGTTTCACGTGGGCTGCGTGAAGCCTGGTGCAAGAGAAGAAGCTAGCAGGGCTATGCTTTTTGCCACCACTGTGCAGTGCTGGCCGGAGCCATGCATCACGGGGCACTGGTGCCTGCATGGGCCCAAAGGCCGCCGCCACTGGCAGTGGGAGCTGTGTGCCATGTGGTGAGAGTTTCCATACCCCCCCACCCTCCCTCACACCCCACACACGCACACACTGCCCCCACAACCCACCTCCCACATACACAACCCAACATACCCTATTGCCCCCCCTACACACCTCCCACCCCAACTCTCCCCTTTTTTTTACATGTATTGGGCTTGTTTTGGGCTTGTTTTTAAAAGCAGTACTGCTTTTTTTTTTTCATGAGACTTGGCAACATTGCTCTGAGCCCCACTCCCCACAGCGGCAGTGCCAGGGTGGAGAGCGGGGGTCTTGACTAGCCTAGGGCCCACAAGTTTGTTTGCCTTGGGTCCTCTAAAGGGTTAATCTGGCCCTGATTTTCTTCCATTTTTGGAAGTGCCAGCTGCAGATACTAAGCACTTGTACAAGCCTGCTCTCCTTCCATAGGAGGCTACATCAGAGCGGGTCAGTGCTGAGCAATTATGTTAAAGGAATTGTCCAACTTTCTTACCAATACAGAGATTTTTTCTGGAGTCCATGGCAGATTTAGTGCATGGTGTGGTACTGCATGCACACCGTGACTTTGTGACTTGGCTCTTCCCTTAATTGGGTTCAGGTTATGCAAGCAGATGATGCTAAGGCTGCTCTAATTGAGCGTCAGACCTAGATGACTGCGTTGCCTTTCTGGCATTAAAATTGAGGAATATCTCACTATATTAAAAATATTGTTTATATCTCAATACTGTGCGCCCTGGGCAGCTTCACCTTTGTTCTCCTACAGTTAAAGCTTCTGTATCATCCAATAAATTAGACAGCTCTGTAGCAAACAGTGTCTGTCTCATTTTCACTATGTACTCAATCACCTAGGCCAAATTCTACCTTATTTACAGCCTGTCCGTGTGACTGCACAATCTACAAGTTAGAGCAGAATTTAACCCCCTATTCTCACCCCAAATCTTAGTCTAAGCCCTGATCAGAAATGTAATTTTGCTGAATATGTCATGAGATTGTGCTTGAACTAGAAAAAGCAGTAAGGGTAGTTAAAACAAAAATTATTAGTAAGGAAGGGGACTATAATAAAAGAGGCTAATAGCATGCCACAAACCATTTCAGAATATTGCATGAAACAAATTTGTAATAGTTGTCTTTCAAATACTTCCAAGCCCTGCCCCACCATGAAATATTCTTGAAATTAATTCTTGAATATTCATGAAATTTGTAATCATTGTCTTTCAAATACTTCCAAGCCCTGCCCCACACTGCATATTTTTAAGTTCAAGAAGCTAGTTAAAGGTGAACAAATAGTTGTGAAGAGCCATCGTGCACAATTACAGAAACACTACTCTTAACCTATGGGTCTGTATACCTTCCCGATCTCAATCTAGAGCTCAAAAACTCATACCTCTCTAACTGACCTTTATCGCTTTGTTTTGCTTTCTCATGTTTGTTGGCCTGTCAATTTGTGTCTGGTTGTTTGTGGAGGGGGGGAAAAGTCCATGTTGGAGATACTGGGTAAGTCCCAGACTTAGGTTTCATTCTGCAACATACTGAAGCATATACATGATCACATGAGTTATATATTGAAATCAAGACACTTACTAAATCAAGACCTTACCCATCTTTCCTTTTTGCCCTTTGTGTTTACAAGTTCCTTTGAGGATGTTTTTGGTTCCTTTAAGGACATTTTTTTCCTTTAGAGAAGGAAAGAGCGGGGAAAATGGGAATAGTCTCTGTATTTCTCAAAGCCTAGAGATGACTTTACTCTTCCCTACTTTACCACTCCCTTCCCCACCCCTACTCCCTTGAAGTGCTGTTTTATGGCCCTTCAGATCTAGAGATGTGGATAAAAACTCCTTTTGGTAGTTATCACTCCTCCTTAAAGGAAAACCAGGCTGATTCATTACAGTTTAGTACACAAATCAAATCAAGGATAGCCAACCTGTGGCACAGGTGCCACAAGTGGCACACAAGAAGTCTGTGTGTGTGGTGCATAACAAACTGGAGAGGGGACAGGTAGCACAGTAACAGATAAAGCAGATAGCAGAAAGAGGAACATCAGATCAGGTGGGGAAGGCAGGTAGCAAAAAGTAGAGTATCAGATGAGGCAGGGAGCAGAAAGCTGAGCAGCAAATAGAGCAGTGTCAGAGATCCAGCAAATGCATGGAATCCAGACCATGAAGCCTTATCATCCAGCCTGCCATTCTGCCTGTGGGTCTCATGCAGTGCATGGAGCCTGTTTGGCATTGGCTGCACACAGTACAGGCTGGAGTCAGTGCACATGAGCAGCATACTGTATGTAGGGCCAGTCTGGAAGCACGCTGCATGAAGTGCCTGTGTTAGACCAGTTCTTCATGATGCATCTGGATCCAGCCCTGACCAGGCCCACAGACTGGCCACATGTGCTGGATACAGTACACAGAGCTTGTCTGGCCCAGGGGCCACATGGACCATGCACCCCACACTAGCCTTGTACATCACATGTCATCACATGTCATGAGGAGGTGGGGCTGGCATATGCCACACAGGGCCAATCTGGGATGCATATTGCATATGGTGCACTTGGTCCAGCCTGGCACAGACACCATGCTCGGCACATGCTCTGGACTGACATACAGGGCTAGGGCCACCATGTGCTGCCTGCATTGCATGGGGCTGGAGCCAGCACACATGCTGCATACAGTCCAGGGCACATGCAGCATGCAGTACCCACACTGGACCAGCTCTGCACACTGGATCCAGCTTATAGACCTGGTCTTTGGGCCCAGTCCTACCCAAAGATCAACCCCACACTCCTCATTTGGTCCATGGGGGCTGAACGAGTTTGACATCCCTGAGGGAAGGGAAAAGGATTAGAATGGCATTTTGGAAGTGTGTGGGTCTTATTTGTGGTACACCTGCCATAAAGTTTGGCCACCGGTGAACTAAATCTAAAGGTAGGCAGAGGACTCCCTAGACTTTTTCAAACCAGCTTAGTTTTAAATGACTTTCTACTGTTTCCACTACTTCTTACTCTGAAACTGAGTCTGGTACTGATGTCAACCATGTTCCTGACACTTCCCAGCAGGAAGTCTAGTTGGATGATCTCAATTTAGATATAGAGGGGTGGGCAAAATATGGCCCACGGGCCGAATCTGGCCCACCAAGCAATTTCATCTGGCCTGTGGGCACCCACCAACTAATTGTACCCTGCCCAGCCCACGTGCCTGGCTCCTACCCTTGTGCATGGAAAGGCCTAGCCCAGCCAGCACACAGCTTCTGGGCAGGGCTGCTGCTGCCACTGCAACAGCTGCTGGGGAACCTGCTTGGCTTCCCTAGTGTCTAATACCTCATCCTCACCTCCCTGCTGCAGAGCTCCCTCTGGACAGTAGGTAGAGAAGCAGGCTGGGCGGGAGCATGGAGCCTGCACCCAGGGGAACGGTGGGAATGTGAAGCTTGGGTTAGCAGCTTGTGGGTGTGAGGAAGGGTAGGGGGACCCCCCCACACACACTCTCCCTTCCATGGTGCACAGCAGGCAGCGATCACTTGGGTTGCTCGTGGCCTGCACAGGTGCTGCTGCCCAGTGGTGTGCAGCTCCAGCCAGCACTGCATGTGGTGGCAGTGAGCGCAGCCAGGCCAGCCCACCTCTATCATGTGGGGCTCCCTATGGTGCACGTGCAGCTCCTGGTACTCACGCATCACTGGGGAAAGCCCAATGCGATGCAGGTCCTGGGACCCTACTGGGAAGCAGGGGGCAGGGTTTCCATCCACTTCCAGTGGAGTCATGGGACTTGTATGGCAGGGGGCAGGGAAGGCAGCTGGCTCCATTGTGCAGGGCTTCCCTGGTGGTGTGCAAGTGTCAGGAGCTGCACATATGCTGTGGGGAGTCCCACACAATAGAAGTGGGACAACCTGGCTGCACTCCTTACTACCACATGCAGCACTGGCTGGAGATGCATGCCGCTGGGCAGCAGCACCTGCACAGACCACAAGCGCCTGCCACCTGCTGCTACTGATGCTGCCAGAAGCAGGGGCTGTTCACCGGGGGGGGGTGTTTGGAGGGGTTCTCACACTCCCCCACCGTCCCTCACACCCACATCCTGCTCCCACAACCTCCCCATATATATACCCCCAATATACCCTATGCCCCCCACATACACAGCCACAACCTCTCACAAACACCACACATGCCCCCTGCACCTCACCATACACATACCCACACCTCCTCACACAATGTACAAAAGTAAGACTTTATTTTTGAGTTATTGGACAATCACCTCTATATACACTACACAAACACAAATCATGACAAAAATATTTTTGTAATACAATTAAAATATGTTATAGTAGGTGTTTGACTTTTAATATATGATCTGGTTTTTTTCTCGTTCCAAGATAGGAGTACTTCTGGGAACAAAGGGAGAGACTTTCAGTGGCAAAGTTCAGGGGTTAGGGGCAGAACTTCCAGTCCCAAGATGGCAACCAGGGGGCAGGCAGCTGTCAAGGGGCGGGGCTACCCTTGCAGCCCTTGACAGCTCACCAAAACTCACTAAGCAGCCCTCCAGCTGAAATAATTGCCCACCCTTGAAATATAGGCTCAAATCTTATCGCACTTTGACAACAAAGACAAAGTTTCCATTAACTATACAAGGTCAGTACCATCAGTATTTCATGCAAGGAATGCCAATAACCAATGACTGCTATAAAAGTTAGAGCATAGGTGTTCCAGTTTCAATTATGAATTATTGGGTGAAATTCTATAACCTTTGTTGTTCTGGAAGTTAAATGATCAACATGCACAATTCTCAATGTATATTAATATATTGAAATAATTTAAATGGTAGATTTTCACTATAAACAGTGGAAAAGTAGGTCAGTATTTAAATTAAACTAACATACATCGTTCTGCTGTCAACATGGTATTAGGTTATCAATTATTCTTTCTCATTATACATAAAACATGCAGATATATTAGCAACTTCTCTTTGACAGCTGAAATTTTTTTACACTACTTATTTCTTCATGTTTCCATTGCAATGTACACTACAGAGTACACTGACTGCATTGCATTGCTATGTACCCTATGGCATTAAGTACATAGTAAGAAACAGCCCCTGCCCTCCCCCCCAAAAAAATTCCCTATTACTTTGGTGCTTTCCTTTTGATTATCCAAGTGGATTGGGGAAAAAACTCACTTCTTACCCTTCACTTAAACATAGTGTTACCAGATTTGCCCATCACTTTGGGGTGTGCTCATTTATCAGGGGTATGTTTCTAGGGTCTTTGTAATTCTAGCAGTGTGCTGTTTGTGTTACTTGTTTTTTTATATGGAGCTGTATCTCTCCCTTCTGCAAGTCCTCACCCCCCAGTGGAGCTATCTCGCAGGACTTCGTTTCAATGAGGCCGGGTTCCTCCAGCCACCAAATCAGTCAAATACACACACGTGTGCACGCGCACAGGCGCGTGCGCGCACACACACACACGCGCACACATATTAACGTGACACGCCTGACCCAGCCAGGTTGATCAGCGTGTACAGGCTAACCCCCTCATATGCCAGGAATCAGTTCATTAAGGTAACCATAAAATACAGTCAGACACAAGCACACGGGTGAACAGAATACCTCTGAATCAGGCTGGGTGTCCAGCTGACAGCATTCAGTTCATTAGGGCACATCTGAGCCAAACTGGGTCAGTCAGCCTACACAAGCTGATCTCTTCATGCGTCTCAAACTCAGCATGTCCCAATCTTTTGCCCTAACTGTCCTAGTAGTGGTAGCCTCTTGATGAGCAGACCCCACAGTCTTTTGGGGCTTGACAGGTATCTTTGGCTTAGATAAACAAAGCATTGCTGCAGAGCAAGTGGGGAGGGGGAAGTAGAAAAGGAAAATATCACCTAGTTACCACCAGTATGACTATAAAAGTTATTTATTGCTAAGTATATGAAATGTATGATGGTACTAGTAGTAATAGACATGCAAGGGAAAAAAAAAACAATTACAATATTACCCTGGTTCACTTGAGTATTTGGGGAAACCTAACTCAAGCTTAACTAAAAAAATTCAGGTTCAAAAAGCTATGCCGAGAGAGAAAAAAATTAAATGTAGCTGGGATAATTTCTTTTTAATGAATACAGACAAGTATAATTGATTTCATAGTGTCTGATTCATGTTGTTAAAATGAAAGAGAGAGAGAGAGAAAGAAGAAGAAAGAGAAAGAGAGCGTGAGAGCTGGGAACTCATAGTTCCAAGGCACTTGGGTGTTTTTGACAGGCAAAGTTCCTAGCACAATCGTTGAAGGTTAAACAGGCGACCAAAAGAGACGATCTGTTTATCCCAGCTTCTCGAGAACAATAGTGGATGGTGTCAGAGAGATTTCTCCCTCCTGAAGCACACTTTTTGCTGCTTTAAATCTTTCTTATACCCTTAGTCCAGCCTTTTCAAAGCATTCTTTTATTTGTGTAAACCAAGAGGGGTCTAAGCCATAATTGACAGGGAAAATCCTGTTATATAAACAGTTTCAATTTAAGTGAATTACCTTTTTCAGTGACAAGGAGCCATCTGGTTTGGAACATCTCAAGAAACTGACTGGCAACCAGGCCTAGCTATGCTTGCACAGTGAAGTCAGCCTCAGTGTTTTGTATTTTACCTGTTGTGAATAAGCCTCAGTTTAGCATGACTTTCAGATCTTACTGTAGTCTTTTACCATACTTAGGGGATTACTTGGAGTGTTCATAAACTTTGTGGGGAGGACTTCCACCAGTCATCCCAGGAAAAATATGACAGCATATGTGGTCAGGACTCCAACAGGCTGGATGTTGTGATGAACCCTTAACCCTTATTCAAATGTTGCCCATACCCACTCTGACTCCGTCTCCTGCCTCAGCATTCCCTAACCCGGCAACCAAGTTTTAGTCAATCAAGTTTAAATAGGCCTCCCATACTGGGACCACGGAATGTACGGCCCGAGATGCCTATTGAACTTTTCTTCTGCTTAGTTCTGGTTAGATGAGGTGTGTGTGTGTGTGTGTGGGCAGAGGGGAATAGAAAAAGTCCTTTGTAAGTCCAGCGAGCTGGGTGCCAGGGATCCCTCAGGAACACAAAGCTGACAGGTAACAATAGTTTGGTGGATTATATTGGATTTAGTAGTACATAGGCTTGTGTGGGTATGAATTTAACCCAGACTGAGATGTGATTATAAACCATTCTATCCTCCACTGCACTGTAAAGTGATTTGTCCAGCTTCTCCTTTCCAAACCAACCTCTGCATTTTCTGTGCATGAGCAACAAATCTAGTAAGGCGAGTCTTTTGTTGTGAGGAAGCTAATAGAAGGAAGGAGCTGTAGTTCAGTAGAACAAGCAACTTTAGTTGCATCCATTTTTATCACTAGGGTATATTTGTCCCCAGGGACACTCTCATCCATTTTATTTCTGAACAAATGCATTCAAAAATAGCTTTGATATTATCACAGCTGACAGGATCAAGTGCTGGTCTGGATTAAATTGTTTCAAAAAGTTTTTTCATAAACTCATTTAACATTTTAACAAAATGAATGAGATACTATAAAAATCAATTATACTTGTCTTTATTCATTAAAAATAAATTATTCCAGCTAAATTTTAATTCCAAGAGTGAGCTTGATAGCCATCAGCCATCCCTGTTGCTACACTGGTTTTTGCCCTGGCTTTTGCGTATCTTTCTCCTGTCTTCAGTAATCTTTTTCTGAGTAGCTTTGATTTCTGCATTTGAAGTTGCCTATTTGATACTGCCTTTGATATTTTAGACTTTGAGTCATTAACAAGTCTTGGATTTCCATATATGAAGGAAAACTAGGCAAAATATCCAAACAATAATAATTTTTTTTTCCATGGGAAGGGATATTGTAGCTCGCTGAGGATGAGTAGATTTGCTGTAATGTTTTTATTTCTCCTATAACAGGCTGCCTTTTCCTCCTGGTGACCGGGTGACTTTCAATGGGAAAGAGTGTGTCTGCCAGAAATGTTCGCTGCCCCCTGCTGGTAGCAGCAGCTCTTTCCCAGTCCAAGCCTTGCGAAGTAAGTAGATTGTTAAAAATTATTTTTTGCAGTTTAATAAGTAAAGTTGTGGTCGGGCTCTGTGTGAAACCCCTTAACTGCCACCCTCTAAGGGATTGCAAATAGATCCCAGGTTCCTTGCTCCATGTAACTGTGACTTTAGTGGCGAGCTTCAAAAGGAAAGTAGAAGCTGCTCCAGTAGTGATTATTTAGAGTCAGCAGCTTGCTGAAAAAATGGAAGACCTCACAATAACCTGTGATGTTCTTCCTTAATTTGTTAAAACTGACCTGGAGGAGGGGAAACTGAACAGAACTGGAGTTTCGCTGTTTTTAAACTTCCCAGAAAGTGAATCTTCCCATGCCATGAGTTGTGTGAACCGTCAGAAAATAAAATGCAGTAATGCAATCAAGAATGTTACAGTTTGAATAGGAATCTGGTTATCAGTAACATACTGGGGGGAGGCAATCCCTTGCCTTATTGTGGGATGCAAAAGCAGCTGCCACTTCAGTGACAGCTGACTACGCTGCCACAATCAGAGGTGGTAGTGCCCCATGTGTCACTGGCTGCCCCAGGCATGGACCTGCCCTGCTATGCCTCTGCTGGTTATAAAAGCAAACAAAATGGAACAAAACAAAGATGGAGCGTAATGTTCCCTGCGACTTAATGTAATTCAGAAACATTTCATGAAACTCAGCAGTAGTCAGAAAGCTTGGCACCTCACAGGATGTGACCCTAAAATTAGAGAGACCCTGAGCGTTGTTTTCATCTCACAAGTTGTACAACAAAGCTGATGTTCCATAGGGCAGCATTGGTTCTTAGTGAAATACTGACTCTTGTTGAGGAATGATAGTAAATGCAGCTTGATTTGGGAGTAGGCGTCACACTGCTCTTGAACATTTGCCCGATTTCCTCTATCAAGAGCATTGAAATGGAATGGTTTCATAATAAATACTAAGAGGTGAGGATGTTTGAATGGCTGATTCAAAAACCAGACAGAGGATAGCTAACACCTAGCAGCTCCTGAAGCGACTAAATAGAGAGGTAAGGCCTTTTGTTTTTAATAGCAGCTAGGAATGCATGCCTTTAAATATATACACATCAGCCTAGATCAGGGGCGGACAATTATTTTGAGCAAAAGGCCACTTACTGAGTTTTGGCAAGCCATCAAGGGCTGCATGATAGGCAGCCCAGGGCAGATTAATATTAATTTTCTACATTTTTTTAGGGGCCCCGCTGGCCAGATAGAATGGCTTGGTGGGCCGCATCCAGCCTGTGGGCCACATTTTGCCCACCCCTGGCCTAGATGGACGTTGGCTGAGGAAACATAGTTTAAGTTACACCTCTCTGTACAAACAAAGCCCTGAAAGTGAATCTCTGCTTGTCCACTGCCTTGGTAGTTTGTCACCTTCCTTCATCAAAATTTTATGTTGTATAAAGAAGAGAAGCTGCATGTTCCACTTGAAATTTTATCAACAAAGGCTGATGCGGGAATGCATTGAAAAGATCCATCCTGATCCCCTCTTTGTCAGTATTGTCCACGTTTAAGGGAATGCTGACCCTTCTTGAAGCAGAGATTCTATGGCTTCTTTTTGATGGAACATCCTCCCTTTGATAGGATGTCACAAACCCAGCTTACAGTGGCTGAAGCCACTGTAAACCAGTAGCATACTAGCCTGCTACTGCTACACACATCCTGACCCAATTGGAAATAATATTGACTTTAAAGTGGCATTGGGTCGGGTCCAGGTTATCAGACAAAAGAAACACATTTAGTTATCTATAGATATCACAAAGTTGTTTAAGGAACTTAATATACTGTGCATATAAATAAGAAACTCTTAGAGCTCTCCTATATAAATAGGGTAGTTCAGTCAGCAGTAAGTCAAAGAGCTGATGGCTGTCCTCACCCCTAGGACAATTTAGAGCAGACAGTTCTTAGGAGAAAAAAAAAAAATGCCTTTTTCATGCAGTCTGCCTTCTAGGTTCTCAAATGGAGTGATTAATAGTTTGCAGTGTGCTTATCTGCAGGAGCACCTTCATAGGGGCCATTTGCAGGGTTTAGTTTAGATCTCAGCTAAATTAGCACCTCAGGCTAAAATCCCAAGCATTCCAAGTAGAGGTGCACCAGTACATCAGTCTGTATTGTATTGGCACCAATGAGAGGAAAACTGACATTATCAGCAATCGCCTTTTTAGGCTGATGTGGCCAAAAAGTGTTGATAAGTGATGCGTGCAGCCACAGCATGCATGCAGCCAACCTGGCAGCTTGGAGAGCAGCAAC
>NW_005841871.1:1218904-1238206 GCF_000455745.1 Alligator sinensis
AGCGGTTCATCTGGCGGGTGTGGGGAACAGAAGGATGCCTCCCACTGCTGCATGTACCCCCAGGGGAGGCATGGGGATGGCATGCTCCCTGGATCTGTGGGAAGGGCAAGGGCAGGCCACTGCAGGCTAGGCTCTTCCCAGTGGGAAAGTTGGGTCGGGGCTGTGCTCAGGGCAGGCAGTGGTGGCACTGGGAGGTGGGGATACAGGAGGCTACAGTGAATTCTGTCCCCTGAACCAGCCACTCATGGCTCTGCCCCACACTCTACCCTGCCCCAGCTGGGCAGGCACTGCCCAGCTGGGCCTCAATCTGCCCCCACCCTACCCTTTCCCCCACAACAGACTTACCAGTCAGTTGCTGCTCTCCAAGCTGTCAGGCTGCATATCAGCAATCAGATCAGTATTGGCCGATATGGCTCATTAATAATCAGGCATCTGTATCAGTGTAGATGTGTACTTTGCCAAATCCTGCTTCAGTGAGTTCAGTTTTCCCAATGTGGTTATTTCTGCATTGTTTTCATGAAGTAAATAAGCCAATGAGCACAGACAGTCACAGCAGGGTCCTCCAGGAGGGCCATGATCTCCTTAAGGCCCCCTCTCCGTGCCTATTCGGCCCAAGGGCACCCTCTATTCTCGCCCGCCATGTCTTTGACGTTCAGTATATGTTGGGAGGCTGCCTTACATCTCCTAGGCACAGTTAGCTGGGACCTCCGGACCCACCAGGGGTCTCCCTGCACACTGGGTGCATTCCAGGCACCCTAGCCTTATGGGCTACGCATGGCTCCTACCAACCCCTAATACCACGCCCCAAGCCTCGCAGATGTACTGGACGTTGGTCTGTCAACACGCCCACTTCCCTGGGCTTCCTCCATAGTCTAGCCCACTCCCGGGCCTTCTCTGTATGCTCTATGGAAATGCCCCCTCCCAGGCTCTCCCTGTGCCCACTCCGGGCTCTCTCTAATATGCGGCCCCTCACTGGGACTCCCGTTGAGCCCACTCTGGGCCTTCTCTAAAATAATCTAGCCCGCTACGGGACTTTCTAGTGGGTCTCTGGTCCTTTAGGCCCACCGCACTGCTACCCTCTCTTATCCGGGCTCACCGCGCTGCTATCCCCTTTTCTCAGGGACCACCGCAGCACCTTGCCCTGCTCCTGGGGTGCTGTACTGCTAACCCCTTTCGTCGGGGTCCACCGCAGCACCTTACCCCTGTCTGAGGTCTACCGCTGTGCTAGCCTTCAACCGGGCTTGCTACGCCCGTTATTGCCCCCTCTCTGGGGCTTGCTGTGCCCACGCTAGGCTCCTTAATAATGCCACCCCTTCTCTAGGGCTCGTTGTGCCCATGCTGGGCTCCCTAATAATGCCACCCCTTCTCTGGGGCTTCTCAATGTTGCCCCCTCCCTGGGGTTCAGTGTGCCCACCCTTGGGCTTCTCAATGTTGCCCCCTCTTTGGGGCTTGCTACGCCCACACTGGGCTCTTCAAACACCCTTCTCTGGGGCTGGGGTCTACACACCCCCGTAAACTGTGCCCTTACAGGCACCTGGATCCCCACGCTATTGTGGGTCTCCTATGAGGCCTCCTCTAACCCCTTATAGCCTCACCCTAGCCACCGATGTAATAAACAACAACAACACCACCACAAGCCTCCTGGCTACAACTTAACTTAAGGCTGCCTAGCTATAACAACCTTGCTCCAATCTCCCAGAGCCACCCTCCTTCACTCTGCTCAAGCAGTTCTTGCATTTCAGCCCCAGGAGCTCTTCTCCATCTGGCCACTGGCAGGGAACTACCAGCCTGGCTTCAGCCCTGGGCTTTATAAGGGCCAGGCCCTGCCTCCTACAGGCAGCTGACTCTCATTAGTTGTGAGTCAATCTATCTGGAGTTGCCCTGGCAACTCACAGCTGAGCTCATTATCCCTGCTAGGGCTTTTCCCCAGCAGTTTTCCCCTCTCTAGGAGCGGGACAGCAAGGTGCGCCGTGACACACACAAAGTGCACTTTCTTTTACCATTTAATCTTGTTGGATTTTCTTTTCTCTTACCTTGGATGTTAAGAGGAACTTGGGGAGACAATGGACTAAAACCCATTTCTTTTTACTTGCATAGCTCTGTGATTGAAGGCTTTAGCACCTATGCATGGTATGACAGTCTCTTTCTCCCTGTGCATGTAACTGTCAGAAAGGGAAGGGCTTTCATCTTTTAACCCCCATAGCCTGGTGGTTAGGCCACTTGCTCAGGAAGCAAGACATCTGGGTTCAAGACCAGTGGGGTACAAATGGGGATGTGAACCTACGTGCCAGTGCAGTGCCCTAGCCCACAGGCAAGGAATTATGCAAACCACACTCTAGTGAATCACATTTGCACACCTAAAAATGCTAACATTGTTGGCATCCTGAAACACCCTTGAAAGGATCTTAAGGCACCTGGTTGAGAATTATTGGCTTAATGTCTAGCCTGTAGTCTGGTGGTTAGAGCACTTTGCTAAGGAACAGGAAGTTCTGGTTCAAAACCCCTCAGGGTGAATATGACCTAGAACCTGGATCTCTTCTCCCTCCCTACTAGGCTAAAAGGTAGGAGGCCTCCCTCTCCTGCCGTAGCTTTTCTGTAACTAATATTTCAGGGCTTACCAGCTTATGCACATGCCTGGCCACTCCTGTTTCTTGCACAGCTGCCTAGCTAGAGCACAGTCCTACTGAACAATGCTCACATGGGCTTGCGTGCACAGAGATTAGTCACATAAGTGCCAAATACTGCAGTTGTGCAGCTGTATTACATGTCATTTAAGTCCACAAAGTGAAATAGGTAAAGACATAGGGCCAAATCCATCTGGGATTTCACATACTGCCATCAAATTACTCTCAAAACACCATTTAATCGTCATAGCTGTGCAAGTGTCAAAAATCCAAGACCAAGGCTGAACCAGTCAAGGGAGTTCTTTCTATAGACTTTGATGGGAGTTGTGTCATGATCTATATGTTCAAATATTCAGATGTTCTCTGTTACAGGGTGGTCAGGCCCTCTGTGGGGATTGGGCCTCCCCTACCTGTGACTAATTAAATGCTCCTCAGCTGAATCTGTGAGCTAGAATTATAGTGACAAGGTTGTAAGTCATCTTTTTGGTGGGGAGCTGCATTTGGAGTGGAAATGCTTAGAAGGGGAAAAAATCATAAAATCTTCAATAAAATACAAAAGAAAAAAATCTGACTGATAAATATATGAAGGCTGAACTAGGACAAATAATTTAAAAGAAAGAGCATTTGGGGGTCAGGAGAAGCTACAAAAATGTATCTTGGCTATATTCCCACTCTGTGGTGGTTGTTAGGATGAAGATGTTGGTTCCAGCACTGACAGAAATTGACCAGCAGATTCAGAAAGTTGTTGGCTGTATTTGAAATTGAAAGTCCAGTTTGACAAATTGTGTGATATAAGGGAGTTCTAAGACGATAAATGGCTTGAAAAAAAATGTTGGTGTTTTAAGAAGTTGTAAAACAACCTTTGCTTCCGGCAGTTGAGAGGAGGATCTGATAATCTCCCAGCCAGTTGTTTTGCTAGGTTAACTATCTAGCACTATCTAGCGCTATCATGTCAATTTGCTGACTTGCCTCATGAGATCATAATGCAAATGGTGCAGCCCTATCCATTGGCTTAGCCATCTCTGAATCCAGCTCAGGAATGTGCTCTCTGTTTTCAGCAGGCACTTCTTGAAGTCTGGTCTCCTCTCTTTTCAATTTGCATCTCCCTGCTATTATAATCCCTTGCTCTCTGTTGTCATGACAGGCCTCTCTGAAGCTGTACACCCAACATAAACTCTCAAATTGCCGTTATATATTTACCTTTTTTATTTAAAGGATAATGGTCTGGCTGTGTAAAATTCCTGACAACAGATAATGAAGCTATATCAAAATATATCAGGAAGTTGATCTGTGACCTGCCGAGTTTTATTGGCTGAAGTGAAATGAGTCAGCAAAGGTTGCTACATCAATGACAAGCAGACAAGGGCATTATATAAATAGACATTGTTGGCATAGTAACTGCAGTGTTTGTTTTTCATTATCTGGAATTTAACAGGAAAAAGTGAAGTTAGAATAAAAATACACCCAAAAAACACAGCTCCTCTGCCAACCCAAAGCTGCAGCAAGATAAAGAGTGAATGTCAGAATATACTGTATTGTACTAAGTCTATAAAAATAAACTCCACATACTAGATTAAAGTATATTATCAAATAAAATCCCTGATGTGTTCAAGATTGTAAACAAATTTCCCATTTTGTAAAAGAATCCATCCTGGGGTCAGTAGTTTCTTGTGGGGATAACTCCAGGCACACACCCAAGTGTGCTCTTTTCTTATTACTAGAGCTCCTGTACTCTGCTCCACATTGTAAAAGCTTTTGCACTAGGCTGATTTCCAACATCACTGGAGTTCGGCATAGCGGTTTTAAAGACATGCTCTTACTTCCCTAATTCTTTATAAATCCACCAAAGGCATAACCCTTTATAGTTGTGCTCACAAATAGCAGATGCAGTTACAGTTTTATTGACTGTAGGTGGTCTTATTATGGTCACAGTTAAGCAACTAAATGTAGTTTTAAAAAAAAACAAAACTTTGAATGGTGCTGAGGAAGTCTGCTTTACAAAAGTTTTTAATGAACTGCTCTGATTGCAGAATTATTTTATCAGCACTGATCTATCTAGATCCTTAGTGATTTTTGTGCAACTTTTCTTCCACAAAGGCCTTGTCTGTTTCCCTTTGCCATGTCTCTAAGTAGTTCTTGACCAAATATCTTCCTGGTTCTGCCTTTTCTATATCAGATTGTCAGTTTCCATCCAGATTTTATGTAGTAACATATTATTCCAGCTGAGCTGGCATAGAAATTAGAATGATTATTATAAACTAATGATAGTATCACTTTGCTATGTTTGTCACCAGATTTTCATTTATTCTGCATATATTAACACCATTAGAGAGATTCCCTTTTTAGAAACACATCATATTCTTTTACCTTGTTTAATTATTTTCCAAATGCTTTCTTCTTAGACTTCCTTCTTTAAGGCTTGATTCTATTTTATATGAAGCATCTTCCAGGCTCTTCACAGTCTAGATTTTTGTGCACTCTTCTCTCTCATAAGCAGACACTAGATAATACATCTGGTGAAACTCAAGAATGTCTTCTCTTTTTCTTTTTGATCCTTATTTCAAGGCACTCCGGGTAAGACGCTATATAAACTGTCCTCTATGCAAGTAAAATTATTCATCTATGAGTCTCCTGTGCAGTGGTTCTCAACCTTGTTAGACTCATATTATTATAGCAGATCAAAAGAGGCATGTGAAAACTTTCACAAAATCTCTCCCCTTTCTCTTTTCTTCATTGCAAGTCAAAAGTACAAGGACAATTTAAGGTTTCCCCATTGTACCATGTACTCCATATATGACTACATGCAAAAGCACTATCCCTTCATAGCAAAGACTTCATGGATCGATGTCCCTTTCGCTGTCTTGGATTTCAGTTCTGTCAACTCAGGGACATTTTTACAAGATTTCTTCCCCATGCTTTAAGCTTTTGGTCTGGTCGGTCCTCCTAGCCTAAGAAATACTGGATATATATACAGAGTCTGCTCTGGCCCTTTTTTAAGAAGATGTGTCTGGAATATGTGTTATCAAATTCCTTACTATTGCAGGCAACCACATAATCTAATTCGGGAGTGGGCAAAATATGGTCCATGGGCCAGATCCAGCCAAGGCATTTGTCCAGCCTGCAGTGGGTCCCTTGGCCCCACCCTTTTCCAGGGATGGGGGGCAGTCCAGGCTGTGGCGTATGTGGGGCTGGGGTGGTGCAGCACCCAGACTCTATTTCCCAGCAGTCCCAGTGGTGGCTCCTTTTGGCTTCTGCTACCAGGCACAGGCCCACTGCCTGGACACCCCAGTCCATCTGCCCCAGACGCACCACCAGGGGCAGGACCCATATAGGCAGGGTGTGCGGCCAGGTAGATGGGATGGAGCCACATCCAGGAACAGGATGGGTAGGCAGGGCTGAGGATTGGGATCACGGGGTATTGATAGTGTGGGGTTGAGGCAGATCACAATCTGCTCTCACACATCCCTGTGATGGGCACCAGTTCCACAGGCAAGGGTGTGCAGGAGCAGATTACAGCTCTGCCCGGGGCCCTGACCCCATGCTGTCACTGACCATGATAACTTTCCATGGGTTTCCCTTCAGTTCAGGTCTTCCACTGGGACCCGGGGGTGCTCCATGCATGATTCTGACATGGGATGAGACACAGGGCAATCCAGATGTCTGGGATTCAATCAACCCCTATCTGATCCCCAGGATGAGGCTGTGGGCAGCCCCTGGTCTCCAACTGAGGTCTGGGTCTGTCCTGTGACTGATCCCAACAAGGGATCACACATGGAGTAGCCTTAGGTCTAACAGTCATGTGTGCAGGCTAGCTGATCTTGGGTGCCTGACGCCCTAGGCTTTTAAACACTGTGGCTAAATACAAAGGTTCAAAAAGCCTAAGGCAAAATTGATTCAGTCTTTCAGGTTTTTCTAAGATGCATAGATTGAATAAATAACAAGCTGAAGTGATGTTCAGTGTCCTGGTGGCCAAGATAGGCAGAAGCCTGCACTTGCCCAGGCCAAGAGCCTGAGCATGCTCACATGCACCACGTCTCATGGCCATGCTGCCTAAGGCTGGCCATGGTGCCGAAGGCTGCGCAACCCAGCTCAGCAGCAGTCTAGGCCTGATTGGTGGCTGTACACATGCCCCTCCTATTATCAGCAGCGGGGAGGGTAGAGCCAACTGTCAATCTCTCAACAGCCCCACTTCCTTCTCAGCCACATCTCTGAGATGGGGATGGGGAAGGCACTCCTGGCCCAGCACTGTGCTCCCCCCAGCCAGGGTCTTCCTGGCATGTGGGAAAACCTACACCAGGGGTCTTTTGTCCCCCTGCAGCTCAGAGCTGAGCTGTGGTCAGCTGCCCCCTCCCCAGTCACCTGCCTGCAAGGAGGGGAATACACCTCTCCCAGCCTGGCATCAGTCCCCCTTTCCAGGATCTGCCTGGCAAGGGGGAAAGCCCCCAACAGGAGGCTTTTCACTCCCATGCAGCTTGGAGTTGGGCTGGGATCACCCCAGCCCTCCGCTTCCTAGTCCTCTGTGAGGTGGACAGGGGAAGGGGCAGAGCTATAGGGGTAAAAAGGTGAAAAGCCTCCTGGTAGGGGCTTTCTCCTCCTACACTGAGCAATCCCCTGCTGGGGCAGCCTGTGCCAGGCCAAGGGTGCATGCCCCCTCCCCTGCCTCTCAGACATGGGTGGCTGAGGAGGGGCAGAGCCGAGCCAATCTGAGCCCTGCTTACTGGGCTGAAGGGGGGTGGCAAAAAGTCCTCATCATTGGAGCTTTTTCTTCCTTGTGCAGTATAGCCTGGGACTAGGAGGGCCCAGGGGTCCATTCCTCTGCCCCACATCCCACTGAACTGACAGGCACAGGCAGGATGCAGGCTAGGGAGCAGAGTCTTTACTGCCTCAGCTCTGTGACATTGGGGATGGTGGGTGGAGCAAATAGCACAGCCCAGGGCTGCAAAGCATTCTGGGATGCTCGGAGATTGAGAGTTAACTTGCATCAGGAGGGAATCTGGGTAAGAATTTCCATCAACCAATTTAACCGAAATCAATTAACTCTGATGCTACATAGAACCAGGTTTACCTTAAACCAACTTCAGCCATTTTGAAACTGGTTTACCAGCACTGAACTTCTGTTCTGGTACAGGTTCAAACTGGTGTCCAATCACTTACACGGGTATATGTGTAACTTCTGTCCCTAGCTTGGATGTGGAGCCTGGCTAGATTGCAGGACAGAGCATTTAAAAGGGAAGTTGATAACAACATCTAAGAATACATAGGTATACTCCTGCATTACATAGAAAGCCATGCAGGTATAGATATATCAAGACAGTGCAAAAGAAGATAATTGATTTCACATATTGATTGAATTAGATAATATTTTACAATACCATATTTACTTGAATACAAGATGAGGTTATTTTTCCCCAATCAGCTTGGGGGAAAAAGCCCCTCATCTTAAATTTGCATTCAAGGAAACCTCATTAAATATATTGTCTATCATTAAACTGCTGCCAAAAGAAGCATGTACTCAGCAATGGTAACGAAATATGAAGTTGATTAAATGCATCCAACACTGAGCATGACTATAAAATGCATGGCCCTTACTGGGCAAACATACTGACATAGGATGCCTGTTATGGATTTGAATAGTATCCAAAGCCCCAGATTGATGAGTCTGGGACAGAGGATACTTGCCTGGTGGTACAGCTACACAGACTTGAACAACTGAGTTCTGCTTAATCAAAATTTAAAACTTGACTATTGGGCCTTGCCTAATAGAATTCAGAACTGATTTGGCCCTTGAAACAAAATTAAAAAAAACAAAAACCAAAAAAGTCACACTGATAAAAACCTACCACACAATACCTTAATGCAATCTATCTGAATAAGATATATGGCAGTGCCTGTTTGAGCACAGTGCTCCTCAGTGCCAACTCTTTTTCAAGTCATAGTGAGCCACTATATTAAATACATTTTACTTCCTCTTCACTCCCACAGCTAAGATGTGCCTTTCTTTCCCATTTCTAATGATTCCTGTATCTTCAACACCCTTAAGTGTCTAACAAACATCACCAAACAGGGCCCCAAACAGTTCACCCAGAATCCGTCTGTTGTCCTATCTCACAGCCTGTTGCATATGATTAGTGTGGCCCTATCCTCCATGCAGTGGAGCTGGACCAAGTTGGGCTGTGCCTCATTTTCCAATATATTTTTGGAACATCCCAGGACGCAATACCAGAACACCCAGTTCCAGTCACGAGCAGGGGGATAATTAGCACATGGATCCTTTGTGGGGGTATCTGAAGTGCATACACATACTGAGTAGTGCTGAGCTGTGGAGTTGCCATGGCTTGAAATGACGTTGACTCTGCTGGGGCCTAGCCCAATGAACTAGATGGTAAAATCACAAACCTTTTGGCTTTGGACTTGTATGCATAGTTTGTACTATATCTAAGTACAGAAGTGCTGCTTAATATTATGTTTATGGAGTGCTTGTTGTAAAGCTTGCATCAGTTTCTAAAAAAAGGTCAAATGCATCATTTCTGGTACTACAAACAAATTATTACAGGAATATTTATTTCAAGGTGAGTGTTTTCAAATTTGCCCCTCATTTCCATGTACTCAGGGAGAGTAAGGTCTGACAGTAAGGAGTAGAGAATGGGCTGCATGGAAAAGAAGCTGGGGGAGCAGAGGGAAAGGGAGCTACCTAATCCCCTAGATTTATTTTCTCTACTGTAGCAGTGGGAGGGGGATAATTCAAGGCAATCTTTCAATAATTAGATTCTATACCTGTAAAATTATAACAAATTTATAACAATATATATATATAATTAATTATTGGGGGGGGTCATCTTATATTCATGATCATCTTATATTTGAGTAAATATTGTATTACAATACAGCATTATTATTGTTGCTGCTGTTATTCTGGTACTACAGCATTAATTTAGATGCATTAAAATAATGTTTATGATTTTGCCTTGGTTTCACATTGCGTTCCCATGTATTCATTGCATTGTCCTCTGAGCATCTGCTGGCTATCCCACATTACTACTATCAATTATCTTTTGAAACCGGGAAACATAATTTTAATAAAATTTAACTATAATGGTCTACATTTGCAGTTGTATTATACCAGCATTTCACTGTTGTGAGTAAGAAAAATTGCGTGTTCATTTAGTAAAACACCAGTAAATCCTCATACCATAGTAATCAATTCTTTTGTGCTTTCATAATCAATCAAAACATATGATACATATCTAAGACTTTATCTTTTACAGATTGTGGGGGCTGCGGTTCAGAAATAAAAAATGGACAGTCATTGGTAGCTTTGGACAAACACTGGCATTTGGGCTGTTTTAAGTGCTATACATGTGGCAAGCATCTGAATGCAGAGTACATCAGCAAGTAAGTTGAAGAGGTCTCTGTTCATTTTCAGCATTCTGTTCTCTAAAGGCATTTGGTTCATCTATTCTTTACACATTGTACTTGCCATTCTTTAGAGAGTATAGTAGCACAGTTTTTCTTTCTTAACTCTTCAAGTTATTAGGGAAAGGAAAGAATTAAAATAATTAGTCTGTACCACAAAGAGTGGAAAGAGGATTTTCCTCTGCACCTCAAATATACTTTTTTTCTAACAACAAATAATTTAGAGATAAGATTGACTTCCAAATCTTTACCTACACTACGTCTGCTATTCTAGTCAGAGTTCATTTCTCCCTGACAGATGTATGTCAACCAGGTAAAATTGTGAAGCAATTATTTATAAGCCTTTCAATGAGAATTTAAGGCCATAGGCTTAAAACTATTCAGGAATTCAGGTTCAAAATTAAAAGAAGGTGCCTCACCATTAGGTCTGGGGGGGTTGGTACACCCTTCCCAAGCAGTAGGGACAAAAATGCAACCACTTTTAAAATGAGGCTTGATGAGTTTGCAGAGGGAATAGTGCTTGTAGTAGCAAGACACTAGACTTGATGATCCAGACTGTTCTGTCTAATTGACTTTTCCTCTGGTCTTTGCTCCTAATTTCACAGCTTGCATTGACAGCTAACGACAAAATGATATCTCAGAACACTATGCTCTTAAATAAAGTTCTGACAGACCTTATTGCCTAAACATCTTCTGAAGTTTTACTACTAGTCGTAGTAGTAGTTTAATTGTGCTGTTTGTTGTTTTCACAAAGCAGGTTATATGTTAAAAGGATATTATGCCCAGTTCATCCTAAAAGAATAAAATCAAACAGCAATAAAAAAATTCCAAAAACTATACAGTAAGAAATTCCTTGTACCACCATGCTTGGATAAAAAATGTATTTCCATATAATAATCCAGGAATACTGAAAGCATTGTTGTTGCCCTTGTATACTTAAATGTTGGGTAAATGTAAATATGCATAGCTCAGTGACTTTGATGGAGACATGTTAGCTTACACCTGCTGAAGATCTGATCTCACCAGTACTAACAGCTAAAGTGCTTTTTTTTTTTAATATTAACTTTATTTTTTCTAAATAAGACAAAAATAGTTGCTCCTGCTTTTCCCTTTTCATACAGTAGTTCTCAACCTTTCTTGGACCTGAAGCATTCCTAATGGGACGTGAAGCAGCCCTCAATAACTGTTGTAAATTGAGTGGCACTCATTTTCAAAAACTAATTTATATATTACAGTGTGTACCTCCTTACACAGCAGCTGGGCAATAGGGGTGAGGGATCATTCAGGCAGGGACAAGCCTGAGCCTAGCTTATCTGCTTAGCCTATCCTCATTCCTCACATCCCATTTATCTCCTCACACCTCTTGGCACTCTTCAAAGAATCTGGTGGCACCCCACCACCCTGGTTGAGAATCACCATTTTAGTCTGTCATCTTTCAGTAATTTTATCAGGAGCACTTATCCAAAGTAATTACAACTTCCTTCTAAGAAATTAAAAATGCTTTCAGATCTTCTGACCTACATGCGAGGCAACAAATATTTTTTTCCCTTTTTAACCAATGGACTTGGCAGTTTAAGTGACTTGCCCCAGGCTACCTGCAGTGTCTATGGCAGAACCAAAACCTGATCTCCATAACCCCAGTGGGAAATGCAAAGCCAGTTTCCTTTCTCACTAACCCATTAGAAATAGGTTAGAAGACAGTGAAATGAAAGTCCATCTGAAGTCAGTGAAGTAAGACAACAATAAAATGAATCCTTTCTAATCCTTTTTAACCAAATAAAATAGCTTTATCAAATTTTCAGATGAACAATGGTTCTTAAATTTGGCAATTCCTGAATAAACAAGGAAAATGTCTGGTGAGAATTATTTGCTAGAAATCTGATGCAAATATAAAAAGACTTTTTCCTGCCATATGGGCATATACAATATGTATTGTTTTTATTCTTTCTCCTAGATTTTACATCTGTGTTAACCCAACTTTGATTTTATTCATTTAGCAAAAAAAAAATGCCTGACTTCTTACGGATCATATCCCAAGTTCATTCATGAAAAATGATTCCCTGTAAGATTTGTGCCAAATATTCCAATGAGAAATAGTAAATTTTATGAAAATATGTATTTAGTCAAAAATCTTCATCTGTCTATATTTTTAATAACTCTAATCCCAGTTCCTACGTGATACAATTTTGCAGACGTCAAGCTGCAGCTGCTTGGAGGATTTTTTCAGCTGTAAATTTATTTTTGTGTGTGGTTCCCCTGAACAAATAACTAAATCCAAGTTAATTCTTTTCTCTTATTTACAATCTAAAGCTAAAGGTCTTCCTTTGGTTCCACAACTTTCCTTTGTTTTCTAAAGATTTTGCATCATATGATGGACAGAGAACAATTTAAACCATTCATGTTATCATCCCTGGAAGTTCCTCACTAATACAAGGATATCTCCGATCCACTTGAGACAGGATGAGGAGAATAGAGAGCATGTGATAGTAAAATAATAACAACTGCCTCCTCACAGAGGTGTGAGGAGAACTGAATGTTGTAAACCATTTTGAAGATGAAAGGTGGTAGAGCCCTGATCGTTAATAGGGGTTTAAGCATCTAATTCTTCTGGAGGTACCAAAGTCCCATTGTTTTCAATAGAAGTTATGCCCCTAAGTGAGACTTAGTTGCCTAGGTACCTTTGATGTACTGGACCGTTGTGTTATCCAAATGAAATTGTGTTGTATTAAATAACCACTAAATATTTCTCTTACATGTATTCTCTCTCTCTTTCTTTCTCTTTATTTCTCTCTTTCCTGCCCCACTTCCTTCCACAAACTCGCCCACAGTGTTCTATAAACTGTGGAAATAAGGCGATTTAGTTTTTAGGTTAAGTATAACTCCTTTGATGGAAACAATCTAAATACTCTAGAAAGGGGGCCTTAATTTAACTCTTTAATTCAGATTAGCTAGGTTCTGATCAGTTATTTAGGGTCTGATATAATAATCCATTTTAGTTAATGAGAAGATATATAGCTGTGCATTTTAGAACAAAGCTGAGATTTAAAATTTCCATTTTGTGCTTTTGTAAATTATTCATCAACTTAAATCCTACAAATGAAACCATGTGAAATTCTGCTGCTTATTGCATGCATAAGGCTATTGCAGTCACTTTTCTGCCACTTCGATGGAGCTCATAGTCGCTCTGTTTTCTGCAGAATAAATTCTAGATAGGACAGTGGCTCTCGTGCCTCTCTTTGAGAGCTCCCAAATCAGAAGAGAGCCATTAGGATTAGCCACATCACTCCACTCTGAAATTCAACATATTCAAATGGGCAAGTATTCCCCTGTAAGCCAAGCTAAAAGTAGGTTTCGATGATAACTAAAAAAAAGCAGAGAATAATATGTGGACATAATTATTTCTTTCTGAGTTGGAATATGAAAAATAACCTCAATGAGTAAAACCATCAAAACAAGTGCTGTGATGCATTTGAGTGTAAGAAACTGTTTGCTGCTTTTAAGGTAAAAGATGAATACAGTGAAGTTAAAAAGTGGGATTGAGGTAAATTTGGAGGGGACAGACTTGGTGTCCCAGGTGTAATTTTTTGTTAATTTAAGTGAGGACAACAGGGAATTGGAGATGCGCTATTTACCAGAGCACCCCTGGGAGCAACTAAGAATAATGGGTGCAAACTAACGGAGAGTAGATTCAGGTTAGACATTTGGAAGACGTTTTTTACAGTAAGGTTGGCCAGAATCTGGAATGGGCTTCCAAGAGAAGTGGTACTAATCACCTAACTTGGAGGTCTTCAAGAGGAGGCTAGATAGTCAGCTGGCTGGGGTCATCTGACCTCAGTCCTCTTTCCTGCCAGGGGCAGGGGGTTGGGCACAATGATCCTTTGTGGTCCCTTCCAACTCTACAATCTATGAATATTTGGTTCTTTACAGAATTAGTAAGAGGGAAAAGATCATTTCAGGAGAAGCTGTTTAGAGACTTTATACAGTTAGCCACGTGAAATACAAGAGAAGCTATAAACATATTCAAAGCTATTCTTGCATTGTCTGTCATCTGTTTCCCAGGGATGGTGTTCCATACTGTGAAATGGACTATCATGCTAAGTTTGGCATAAGATGTGACAACTGCGAGAAGTACATCACAGGAAGAGTGCTGGAGGTAAGAAGGATATGTCAATCAAACAAACACCCACCCTCGAAATTTAGGATCCTACTTTGTACAGTTCAGATACTCAGCATTTTCATTATCTTCCCATTTCACTCCCATGTTAAATCACCCACAGTTCTTTTTATGAACTGGCAAGCAGTATTTCCATAACTCCATAAAATTTTCTTGCTGGATGTCTTGCTAAAATGTATATTTTAAATGAACTATTTTAAAGTTTTGATGTGCATAGAAGTAGAAGAATGGAGACAATTCAGAAGGCTGTCTGGCAAGTTTAAATGCAAGTGTGTTATAGATGATGTGAAGCTATAAATTCCATTCTTAGGTGTCCTTTTATCTACTCTGTATTTCTCAGACTCCAGTGTGAACCTGTTGGAAAAAATAAATGGAGCTTTTTAAAAACGTTATTTGTGGTCATAAATGATCCACATTGCAGTTTCTTTGAGCCTTTTTGTTCTGAAAAGAATTTGGACTGTATCGTGTATGCACATCAGCTGTCCCCAAAAATCTTATTATGGGCTCCATGTGACAAAAGACCAAACTGAGTTAGATCAGAACTGGAACAAATTCTCTGTGTGTGGCTGGATGGTTATCCAATTGAGTGTGTAGTTCTATCAGCTTCTGTGCCTTGTCTTGAGTTAGTTCACTTAACACTGAAGAAAGGAAGAGCTCATCACATCTTTCAGTGATTATCCTTTTTGGCTCATTAGTATTGTGAACCTGTCAATAAAGCACATTCTTCCACCTGAGAAAGAATGATTGATAGGCATGAGTCAGGGCCTCAAATGGCCAAAAATAGGGGAAGTGGGATCCAGCAGGGATATACACGGAATGGGTACTTAAGTAGGAAGGGTGCCCCTGTGTAAATTCCTTTACCACTGCACAGTATACTGCATGCTCTTCCTTCAACAAATCATTTTCCCCATTATAATTTGTGTTGATTAAAAAAAATATTGTATTTGTTCTAATTAAAAATTAAAAATCAAAATTGAAACAAAACGTTTCAACCAATGCGGAACACTTTTGTTTTCAGTATTTTGCTCCTGGAAAATTTCAAATTGAAATAGAAATAGACATTGTTAGTTTTTGCCAAGTCAGAATAAAGCTGAATTCTTTCAATCTTTTATGAAACAGAGCTTCCACCCTCTGCACAGCTCTAGAAGCTGGCACATAGAGCATGTGGATTGAAAATGCCTCTCCTATATCTTTGCCAGTCAACTCATGATTTAGAAAGCTCTAACTAGTCAGCAGAGGAGTATCCCAAGGTATTGTTCAGCAGCAGAAGTAAAAATAATCCTGTTCCACACCCAGTTTGGTGCTTGAATCATATCCACTATTGTTACTGCTGCCTGATTCAATACTTGTATTAGTGTAACAGATATGAGCACTATGCATGGTCCTGGGATCTTAGGCCCCCAGAGACCAATCCTGCATGTAGGGCTCAATCAGTTCCATTGTCTGGCCCTGCCCTACCTCATCTAGCCCACAGAGCCAAAAGATTGAGTACCAGTGATCTAAGGAATATACATGAAACAAGATACATTTACTAATATTTTTTAACCAACTAAATGGTTGGGAGAAGTGTTAAACAAGCTTTTGGGCACAATATGCCCACATTGAAAATTAAAATAGATAACTTAGGTATGACACAATGAGAAGGTTGGAGCAGAGCAGGGATGCATGAAGAAGACTGGCATGTTCAAGGCAATAGGCCAATTTAAACAGTATTCCTTCATAGCAGTTTCTCTGTGATTATTATAAACTGGATTAGAAGGTAAAAGTACTGCCACCTATTTCTATAACTCCTGCTGACCTTGCACTACAGAAACATCTTTTAAAACCTGATTCTTCATGGCCTTATAATATCTACATAAAAAGGTTCCTCTGGTAGAATTTTACCCTCAGTTTGCACAGAGAGAAATGATGACATAAGGCACAAGGTATTTGAGAAATGGCCCTTAATACTTTTGTTGATGAAGAAAGGAAGAATGTCAAAAGGCCCTTGGTGTGTACAGGCAGCTCTCATTTTGTTAAAAGGGAAACTGCTGGCAGGCGGTATATTTGAGTAAATTCTCTTGATGCAGTTGGCTGAGAGGAACAGGCAGATCAGCATAAGTCCATGACCTAGCACAGGTCATTGTTTCGTTGCATATGCAGGTCATAATAATCCTGAGAAAATGTCACATTTTGAAGATGTAGGAGTTTTAATGTGATTAGTTGCATGGGGAAAAAAAGACCGACTCCAGTTTTCAGTTGGTTGTAACATATGGGGTTTTTCTTCATTTTTCTCTTTATTATAAAGTGCTATGATGAACATACTGAAGTACAAACTGAAACCAGTGTAAATTGAGAGTAACTTGACTGAGGTCAGTGGAATTAAACTAATGAAAAATATGGGGTTGAGAAGACAGCTGGGGCCTGAAAGCTTAAAAATATGGAAAAGGGGAATTTGTGCAGTACATAAAAGCCTATGTATCCAACATTTTTTAAAAAATCAGACAGTGGGTGTGTCTACATGTTCAGTCATCGCTTTTGCTACTGCACATTAAATTTAGTACATCTAATGTGAGATACTAATTAAATGCACATTAGGCTGCCCTAATGCACTGTAGTGAAAGTGCATGGTTTTTCGGTGATACTTAATGCACAATAGCCTAATTTTATGGCTTAGTAGTATATTAGCATGGCTTTTGCCATGATGCTGTAATGTGCAGTAAAATAGGCTACTGCGCCTTAAAGTGCACCTGTAGATGTGCCCAGTAGGAAGCAGGCAATATGTTTAAACAAGTCAATTAATCTACAGTATCTGGAAGTTTGTAATAATAATTGACAGGCGGCCATTTCGGGGCCGGGTTTCAACTTTAGCCCACCCACCTAATTAAGGCAGTCCGCCCAGTTTCTCCTACCACAATTTGCTGTTTCTTTATTTGGTGTGAAATGCAGGAGGCTGCCCAATTTATTGCCCTAATGCCAGGGGGTACTGTACACATGACTCCAATCCTCCCTTATCATGCCCCATGCCTTGCAGAGGGCATCCTAGGGTTGTTCTTTGCTCCGGCTCGTGGTCAGGCCAAACTCAGCCTCTTGCTAGGTCTCATGCATTCATCCTTTCACACCACCCCATCAAGCCTCATTCATAGTGCCCCCTCTCACTAGAGCTTCTTGCACTCCACCCTCTATCACTGGGTTTCTTACATGCTGCCCCTCTCTGGGCCACACCCAACCTGCCCTGCTCCCTTCAGCGAGTGCATAAGCCATCAGGTTTACCTACTCACACTTCTTGACTGGCCCTGGTGCAGCCTTTCAGGCCTCTCCCACAACCCTCATCAATATTCTCTAAACATTTTTTTTCATAAAATAATACTAAGAAAAAAGACCAAGCAAACAAACATCAGAATACTGAGTCCATATCCAGTAGAGAGAAATTATTTTTTATTTGCAGCTGACCATCCTCTTCTCATGACTTAGAGTTAGCACAGATCTCTCAGATGTCTCACTTATCAAATTCATTGTATTTTAACCCTCTTCTTTGCCTACACCTTTGTAGCTCCCTGGTCAGTGTATGTCTTAATCCTTTAGAGATGCACAAAGGAAGCAGCTATTTCTAATTTTAACTTTTGTGTTCTTGAAAACCTGAAACTATTTCAGTATTTCTACTTGCATTTTAAGATCTTGAATATAATCTGAACATTCAAAAGAGAAATAATGGGGGGAAAAGGTTGTTCAAAAGGGTAAATGTCATCACAGTGAGACTTATTAGACTGAAATAGTGTCCCAAGGGAAATACTGGAAGGCATCACTTAGATCATATTAAATCTACATTGGACACAGTGCTGGAAAATTTTTGTTAGGGAACAATCCTTCACTGACAAAAGGAGGGTCTCTATGACCTAATAGGATTTTTTCCATCTCTGATTTCTATGATAATGAACAGTCAGCAGGACAGCTGCTTCTACACTTAATTTGTGTGACCAGATTTCATAGCTTAGTCTCCCACTCCTACAGTTCATGTACATTTTAAGTTTTTATTCAGGAGAGAAGGAAGGGAGAGACTAGTATTGCAAACTACTGATAACTTACAATAATACAGCTGTTTTTTTATGCTGCCAGCCAAATATTATACATCAATTGCTTACTTAAATTTTTCCTGTGACCTGTTTTCTGTTGGTCATATCCTGGAAATGTCAGAGTAAATGGACTCAGGAGTATAGCTCTAAATACATAGGAGGAATGGAACTTCTCAGGAGATGGAGAATTAGTCTGTGTACTATTTTGCCCAAGTCTGCAGATGATACTAAATTGTGGGGTGAAGTGCACACTCCAGAGGCTAGGAAACAATTGCAGGCAGACCTGGACAGGTAGAAAAAGTGGGCAGAATACAATAGGATACAGTATAACAAGGACAAATGCAGAATGCTGCACCAGGGTGTAAAAATATCCAGCACACATACTGGCTCGGAAATGATAACCCTCTCAGAAACACAGAAGTGGAAAGGGATCTATCTCGGAGTCATAGTGGACTCCAAGATGAACATGAATTGTCAGTTTGACAATATCATCAGCAAAGCTAACCGCACTTTATCATGCATCAGCAAATGCATGACAAATAGAAACTAGTAGTGATACTTCTCCTCTATGTGGCATTGGTCAGACTGTAGTTGAAGTACTGTATCCAGTTTTGGGTGCCGTACTTTAAGAAGGATGTTGGTAGCCTCAAGATGGTCCAGAGGAGGGCCACTCATATGGTTAAGGGTTTACAGGGCAAGCCCTATGAGGGGAGACTAAGGGACCTGGACCTCTTCAGCCTCCACAAGAGAAAGCTGAGAGGTGATCTTCCTCCAACTTCATTAGAGGGGTGCAGCTAGATATCGGAGATGCTCTGTTCACCAGGGCACCTCGTGGGGTAACAAGGAATAATGGTCACAAACTGACAGAGGGCTGATTTAGCCTAGACATCAAGAAAAACTTCATGGTGACAGCGGCCAAAATCTGAAATGGGCTTCCAAGGGAGGTGGTGCTCTCCCTACATTGGGGGGTCTTTAAGAGAAGGCTGGATAGGTATCTGGCTGAGGTCATCTGACCCCAGCCCTCTTTCCTGCACCAGAA
>NW_005841871.1:1238633-1240095 GCF_000455745.1 Alligator sinensis
CCCGGTGGCTGCTGGACGGCATCTGTCAGCCCCAGGGGTCGTCCGCATGTACGTGCAGGTTTGGGAGTCTGTTGATGAATTTAGAATAGGGCTCTGGGAGTGGTCGATCTGGAAATATTCAGCCCAAAAGTTGGTCTCTGGCGTTGATTAACTCAGGCCAGGGCTTCTAGCCCTTGATCAGTGACGTTTAGAGTTGGCTGATCTGCAGCTTCCCAGGTGTTAATTGCTGCCTGCTGCTACAGTGTTACACATTCAATCACTGATTCACTCGCTCTTTCAGAGGCCAGCCTGATACAGGGAAGGGCAGTTTGATTCCTGCCCTTGTTAACATTGTTACAATGTATAACTTACTAAAACACATTCAGTTGGAAGTTGAAAGGTGAGGAGTATAAAATATAAGCTACAAATGCCATGGCACACAAATAGATAAAAATACCAAACTACAAGGGGAGATACAAAATGCACACACACAAATTTTAAAACACAATTCCTTATCTTGAAGTGAGAGAGAGAGGAAGGAAGAAAAAGTAGAAAATGAGAAAGATATCCAAAGAGGGGAGAGCAAATGCAGGCAAGAGGAAAAGGGGGCTTTCTGCTACATTATTCCCCACCTTGACATCAGCCTTACACAAGGGTGATGTCACTATATTGTTTGAACACCATTGTTCAGCTATATAGACAGGAGGTGTGTCATCTTCAGCTGGTTTGAAGTTAAGACAAATTTTAGGCAGTTGAAAGAGAAAAGCCTTGGGGGGGGCCGAGAGAGAAAATAACATAACGAGGTTGATTTGAACAGTTACAATGGTATAGTTGTCTCTTTGCTTATTAAAATATGACTTTGAATGCAGTTTTTTTACAGCATCTTGTTATACTGATATTCTAAATAGCATTTAAATCCTTAAGAGAAGTACAGAGAAAAAACAAAACAAAACAAAACCCAAAAAACAAAGTACACGTGACCCTTAATAAATATCCTTTTGCTAACCAAGTGGAATATAAAACCTTTTGAGAATTGCTGCCCTTGTTTCAAATGTCAGAACAACTTTCCAGTCCAACCGAACGGAAGTGTTCTGGTCTGGGATCCACAGACAGGTCCAATTTTTAGAGGAGGTATTACCAATTACTCTTACTATATTTTTATGATATCATATGTATTTAAATTGACAACTTAAAACAAACCAAACAAGCAAACACAAAACTTATAACAAGACACCACAAACAGACAAGACAATTTTTGCCATGGCTGTGATGAGGAAGATGCTGCTGATAGTAGTGAGGCCTCATGGTTTGTCGGTCACCTTTGACTACACTGTGGCTTCTGCAAAAGAAAACAAACATACACAAACCTGCCAAGGAAAACTCCTTGCAGTGGCTGATTATTCATATTTACAAAGCGCAATGCTGACATGTGCAGTGGCAGTGCACACAGCATTTTCCATTCTTTGGGTGCTTTTCTTTTATA
>NW_005841871.1:1241425-1243707 GCF_000455745.1 Alligator sinensis
GCTCACCTCAGGCACCAGGGTCCTTTCCTGATCTGACCTAGGGTCTTCAGGAGAGGGCTCCCCTGCATCCTCTGGATCTCCCCACATCTCCCCACCCCAAATCTCTCCTGGATTGAAGGGGATGTCTGGATCCCTGGCTTGGTCTCCCCGGATGACAGCTGCTACTTGCAGGCTGCGCTCCTGGAGTTCCTTTTTTAAACTGTTAATGGTATTTAGACAGGGGTCATGGTTGACCTTGGCCCCCTTCTCAGCTTGGTCTTTAGTCATTGTTTTTACCAATTTTTCCAAGGCTTCTCGGCTAGCCTTTTCTTGGTCCAATAATTCCAATTGTTGGGCATTGACTTGATTTATTTTTCTCAATTGCTCATTTTCATTTTCCAAGTTCCGAGACAACCCCTTTAGGGTCGGATTATTGGTTTCCAATTGAATACATCTATCTTTTAGAATTTGGATTAGCTCCTCCTTTTCCTCAATTTCAGAGGCTTGCTGAGCTTTTTCCTCAACTGCTGTTTTTACAGCATGCCATAGCAGCCAGACCAAGGCACTGTGCTGCCTTTGAACCGAGGCCCCCTTCCTCCGTGCCAAGTCGGCCCAAGGGCACCCTCTGATTCTCGCCCGCCACGTCTTTGATGTTCCAGTGTATTAGAGAGGCTGCCTTACGTCTCCTGGGACATGGTTACTTCTGGCCCTGTGAACTCCCGGACTCTTCGTGGGTCTCACTCTACGATGGGTGCTTCAGGGGCACCCTAGCCTAAGGGCTATGCATGGCTCCAACCACCCCTTATACCACACCCCAAGCCTCGCAGCTGGAATGGACATTGTTCGGTCTCTCTCTCTCTCTGTCTCCACCCACGCCCTCTCTCAGGGCCTCCTTTGCAACGCCGCCCTCTCTCTGGGGCCTTCTCTGCAACGGCGCCCCCTCTCTGGGGCTCACCAGTAAGCTGTCCCCTTCTCTGGGGCTCTCCGCGGCCACACTGGGCCTTTTCAACCGCCCTTCTCTGGGGCTGGGGTCTATGCACCCCGTATGCTTACTATGACCTCTTACTGGCACTGGGGTCCCCACACTACTGTGGGTCCTGTATGAGGCCTCCTCCAACCCCTAATAGCCTCACCCAAACCACCGGTGATACAACAACAAAGCAAAACACAAGCCCCTAAGCTATAACTTAAGTTAAAGCCGCCCGGCTGAAACCACATTGCTCAAAGGTCCCAGAGCTGCCATCCTTTACCCAGCATGGGCTGTACCTGCAGTTCCCGCATCTTTGCTCAGGGAGATCCTTTCTCTCCAGCTGCTGGCAGGGAACTGCCTCTGGCCTCCTGCCTGTGATTTATATAGGAGCCAGGCCCTACCCCTTTCAGTCAGCTGACCTCCTGGTTGCCCTGGCAACCCACAGCTGGGCTCCTTGTTCCCTGCTAGGGCTCTTTCCCCAGCAGTTTCCCCTCTTTAGGAACAGGGCACCTCAGTGCCCTGTGACAAATCTATTATGGGCTATTGCTCCTGTTTTCAAAGGTTCAAGCAAGAAAGCCTGCATATTTATGTGACCCTCACCTGCTCTGCCCTCATCTTACCTCTAAACCTCTTCAAGTCTTCTCTGGCTGGTGCCCAAATATCTCTTTAAACTGGCACCAAAGAATCCATGATGGGACTATGCATGTTATTTCCATGGAGTTTAGAATCTTCCTTTGTGGTTCATGACCTATCACTAGGGACCTCTGTAAATCGCAGAGGAAGTGCCCACTGCAGCAACTCCTTCAATTTGTTTCATTTTGCCACTGCTCCCCACCCTCACCCCTCCCCCCAATTGGTGGAGGAGCACTGCCAGTCTGGCCATTTGCTGCTGATCATCAGGGAAGCAAAAATCCTGGCTTTAAATATGCTGCAGCTTTTGCCTCCTGCTGCTGATTGGCATAGGGACCTCGATGGCCCCATTGCTTGCTGCTGATTCATAGTTTCATAGTTGTAGGGGTGGAAGGGACCTTGACAGATCATCAAGTCCAACCCCCTGCCATGGCAGGAAAGAGTACTGAGGTTAAACGACCCCAGCAAGGTGTTCATCCAACCTCCTCTTAAACACCCCCAGAGTAGGAGCCACCACCACTTCTCTTGGAAGCTGGTTCCAGATCCTAGCCGCCCTGACTGTGAAGTAGCACCTCCTGATATCTAGTCTAAATCTGCCCTCTGCCAGCTTGTGACCGTTATTTCTTGTCACTCCTGGGAGTGCTCGGGGGAACAGGGACTCCCCCAATACCTGCTGGTCCCCTCTGACTAGTTTGTAAACAGC
>NW_005841871.1:1243721-1247717 GCF_000455745.1 Alligator sinensis
CAGTGTCGCATAGAGGGGGAGGATCACCTCCTTGGACCTGCTTGAGATGCATCTGTGGATGCGTGACAAGGTACGGTTGGCCTTCCTGACCACATCCCCACACTGTCAGCCCATGTTCATTTTGGCATCAATAATGACTCCAAGATCCTTTTCTGCCTCTGCACTGATGAGAAGGGAGTTCCCCAGCCTGTAGGTATGCTGCTGGTTCTTCCTCCGCAGGTGCAGCACCCTGCACTTGTCAGTGTTGAAACCCATCCTGTTCTCATCCGCCCACCCCTGTAACCTGTCTAGGTCCAATTGCAGCCTATTCCTCCCTACTAGCATGCCCACTTCTCCCCACATCTTAGTGTCATCTGCAAATTTGAATAGGGAGCTTTTTACCCCCTCGTCCAAGTCGCTGATGAAGATGTTAAATATTGCAGGCCTGAGGACCGAGCCCTGCGGAACCCCACTGCCCACATCCATCCAGGTCGAAAATGACCCATCCATCACCCCTCTCTGGGTGCGGCTCTCCAGCCAGTTAATGACCCATTTGACTGTGTAGGTGTCGACACTACAGTCCCCTAGTTTTTTAAGAGAATGGGGTGAGAGACAGTGTCAAAAGCCTTCCTAAAGTCCAGAAAGACTACGTCCTCTGCTACCCCTGCATCTAAGGATTTTGTGACCTGGTCATAGAAGGTCACCAGGTTGGTCTGACACAACCTGCCTCTAATGAACCCGTGTTGGTTGCCCCTAAGCGTAATCTCCCCTGATGGCCCCTCATGGACATGCACTATGATAATTCTCTCAAAAAGGTTACCCAGGATCGAGGTAAGACTAAGTGGCCTATAGTTTCCTGGGTCCTTCTTTCTCCCTTTTTTGAAAATGGGAACCACACTGGCCCTTTTCCAGTCCTCTGGCACCACACCAGAGTACCACGAGTGCTCATAAAGCTGTGCCAGGGGTCCCGCAATGACCTCCGTTAATTCCCTCAGCACTCTGGGGTGGAGATCATCAGGACCAGCTGATTTAAATATGTACAGTCCCTCCAGAAGTTCCCTGACTAGATCCTCACTGACCCTAGGTCTGGGTGCACCTCCCCTGGGGCCTACGGAGGTCCTGGTGTGGGGGGAGGGGTGACCCGGTCCCTGCTCAGGAAAATGGAAGCAAATAAATTGTTAAATAGATTAGCCTTGTCATCTGGTGTGATAACCAGATTTCCTAGCGTGTCTTGCAGGGGCCCCACATTACCCGGTACCTTCTTTTTACCCACTATGTATTTAAGAAAGGACTTCTTGTTGTCCTTGATCCAGATAGCTAGTCCCAGTTCCATCTCTGCCATGGCCTTCCTGACCGCCCCCCTACAGCCCTGAGCAACCGAGGTATAGTCCTCCCTGGTAATGCCCTCTCCCTTCCATTGGGTATACGCCTCTCTTTTTGCCAGGAGACGTTCCCGTATGCTTTTGGTGAGCCATGGGAGCTTTTGCACCCTCTTGCCCCCTTTGATCTTTGTTGGGATTACCTCCCTTTGGGTTTGGAGGATCGTCTCCTTGAGGAACGACCACTCTTCTTGGACCCTGACTCCTCTCCCCTCTGGGACCTCAGTGCCTCCCCAACTATTCTCCTTACCTCATTGAAGTCCGCCCTTCTGAAGTCCAAGGCTGCTGCCTTGCTGCAGGCCTTTGCCACCTTGTGCTGGATGGTGAATTCCAGTAGGCGATGATTGCTGTCGCCCAGGTGGTCGAGCATCCACAGATTCCTGACCAGGTCATCGCCCATGGCCAGGACCAGATCCAACAAGGTGCCCCTGATTGGTGTGGAGGCAAAAATCATGACATATTTAAAACTGCAATTTTCGCTTCCCTGGTAATCAGTGGCAAATGACCTGGTCAATGGGGCCCCCCAACCAATCAGGGGTGGGGAGGCAAGCGGCAAAATGAAAAAAATGATAGGAGCCACTGTGGGGGGGAACTTTCTCTGTTATTTAGGGCGATCCCTACCTATCATGTGACATCATTCCACTTTAAAACCATCATAATGCCCACACAAGGATGAACAAGTTTTTGTACTAGAAATGAAAAAGAAATGAATAGCGTTCTGGATAGTTTCACTTATGTCTTTGTGGAAATGGCTGTGGCCTTTCATGTGGGCAGACCTGCTACCTTGATATGAAATGGATTTTAAAAAAGAGCACTAGGACTGTAAAACTACTGAAAGAAAAAGTTTTATTTTAAGTAACTATAGAATGCGCCCTGCTCCCAATACAACAGCAACAAACACCATAATAGTACACAGAAAATAAACAGTTTTTAAAAACCCAAGCTATTAAGTTTTAAAACCAGCTATTCCTCTTCAGTCTTGTCACAGGACATGATTTCAACAATAAACCAACTTGGTTTCTGTGTTTATATCCCAAGTTTTTTTCTGAATGTAAACATCTAAATTCAAAGTAATAAGTATATAAAAACAGAGACAATAAACATCATTCAACTTTTGAAACAAGAGACAGTATTCTGTGCTGGTAATTCAAGTTAATCCCGTGGAAGTCAAAAAGAGGTTTTCTATTCACCTCTGTGGCATTTGAATTGGTCCCTTAATCTTGATCTCATCCAAAAGACAGCCTCTCTAGTCTGCCCTTATTGGGTTTGGTAGAGGAATGGAAGGTTAAGAGGGTTAATAGCAATTTTAAGAAACTGTAATATTGCCCAGAAACATTTGTATCCATTGTTTATCCCTGCATAAGGTGCTGGATGTGATAGTCTAGGATAGTTATGACAATTCTGTGTCACTAAAAGATTCAGGGTACAAGCACATGTCACCATTACTATGGAGCAATTTATTTCATAGCAAACTTATTCTATACTGGGCACATATACATGTGCGCATTTACTGCTGTAACCAAAATTACTGCACAGTACAGACGCGCATCTACATGTGCATGCCTATACTGTAAATATGGTGACTTACAGGCATTACTGTGCAGTAACTAATAAGGCGTAAATTTGATACCTGTGTCATGCACAGTTACTGCACAGTAATGCACGTGTAGATGCCTTACTGTACAGTAACACGGTTTGTGTGGACTGACTTGGGACTAACTTTAGACCCAAGTCAGTCCACGCACAGCATTGATGCGCTTTAATGCCTGCAAGTGTAGCTGCTGGCCTATTCCCACTTACTGCACAGTAATTTACTGCACAGTAATTTAAACCAGAGTAAATGCATGTGTAGACACACCAACTAAGTAACAAACAAGCAACCAATTCTCCGAAGCCTGCTGCTTGCAATATGTGCTGATACAGTTCTGGCCCCTGCATGGTGGAGACCCATTCAGCATTAAGCAAACAACTATACCAGATGAAATGGAGTAGGGAAGCAGACATCTGACACATTCTACACAGGAACTTCCACATAGTTCCTTCATATTGTCAAGCAGTAACTTTACTGCACATTCAAGTCTTTTACTACATAGTAAAGCTGAGCTCAGGTGTCTATTCCCCTTTTACTACATAGTACAGGCAGACTTTACCAAGGGTAAAGTCTCCAGTGTGCTAGCAGACCATAGGGAATAAGCTGTATTGTGACCAATAAAGAGTGGAACAAAACAGTGTTCTCTAAAAGAAACCATTTAGCAGTATGCTTTCTCCTCTTCTGGGGAATTGTTGATGCACTAAGAAGTTTTTTCAAATAATTCAGCACTATTGAGAAGGTTGCAAGTTACTTTTTGTACAAGGATACTTTTCTCTGCTGCTTTATTTTTCTTTGTTTGTTTATGAATTTATGTGATTCCTTTGTTGTCCTGCTCAACAAAGGCTCTAGGCAGCTTCCAGTCAAAACAAGATGCATTATAAAATCAGATAAAATATTAAAATAGAATAGGAGGTAATAAAAGAACTCCCCAAACAATGCCCCAGAACATAACCCCACCTTCTAAAAGCCTGCCCAAAAGGAAAAGGTCTTATAATGCTTCCAGAAAATGTCCAGGCTTGGGCTCTGGAAGGCCTCAAAGGGGAAAGA
>NW_005841871.1:1247748-1249852 GCF_000455745.1 Alligator sinensis
CAGAGGAGTGATTACCGAAAACATCTCCATGTATTTTTAATAAAGGAACTTGGTGCCCAGAAGGAACTTGCAGCAGGTTGCTCTCAGCTGACCTTAGATGTGGTGATAGAAATTAAGGGAGGAGAACAGTCCCTTAGGCATATGGAGCCCAAACCATTAATAGGTCAAACAGAAAGGCAGCGTGAATTTGCACCTTATACACTAGCTACGTTACAGAGGTATAGCATGTATTTTCATAAGCCTGAGCTCACTTCATCAGATGCTGTTTTTTAAGCCAGCATTTTCAGTTGTGCCCTGAAAACTATTGGGAGCAGACTCTGGAGGCCTGGACAAATGTGTTTCTATTGACTCGCCCATTTAAAAAAAACAAAACAAAACAGTAGCCGCTCATTCTGCACCAGCTACAGCTTCTGCAGTCTTCAAGGGCAGCCCCATGTAGAGTACATTGCATAGTCTAACCATGAATGATGTTGGCCAGATCTGAATCTGAAAGAAGTTGTAGCCTTCCCAACACATGCAGTTGGTGAAAGGTGCTCCTAGTCACTGCTGCCACATAAGAATCCATATGCAGAAAAGGATTCAAAAGCACTCCAAGGCTGCAATCCGTAATGATATAGCAAAACTGAACCCCATTGATGATAAATGTCCCTATCTCTCTCCAAGCAGTATGTTAAACTCGGAAAGATTTCTGTAGAAACTATGCATTAGTCCAAAGCCAAAAGGTTCATGATTTACCATTTAGTCCTTTGGGCTGGCCCCCAAGAGAGTCAACAGCATTTCAAGCTCAGCACTGCTCGGTATGGGCACATGCCCACAAGTCGACACATGCATTTCCTAGGGGACAGATAGCAGTGGCACAACATGTACTGCTGCTACTTGTCCCCAGGGAACACTTGTGCCATGCATGCTCTGGTATGGAGCACATTGCCCCAGGTTGGGTAGGGGAGACTGGGGCCAGCAACTGTGCTGGCACCAGCAGCCTTATCTTGGGTCCTGTGGGCCTTTGGGAGCTGCAGCCATGGTCATCCTCTAGCAGGGAGCCCAGTTGTCAGCTGGAGCATGTCTTTGGCTGACCAGGTTTTGGTTTTGGATGACACGCACTGTTGCCACATGCACCATTCTGCTTTATTTAGGCACTGGGTTGTTTTTTTTTACCTTGGGAATTCCTTCCTTCCTTGCCTTAGTATCTTGAACTGTATCATTTCATGGTCACAGTCACTCAAGTTACCTTCCACCTTCCTATTCTCAACCAATTCCTCCCTGTTTGTGAGGAACAAGCCCCACCTCAGACCCTGAAAAAATCATGAAACAGATCTGCAAGGAATTCATTTGTAAGCACTTGGAGGAGAAAAGGGTGATTAGGAACAATTAGCATGGATTTACCAAGGGCAAGTCATGTCTGACCAACCTGATTGCCTTCTATGATGAGGTGACTGGCTCTGTGAATGTGGGGACACCGGTGGATGTGGTGTACATTGATTTTAGCAAAGCTTTTGATCCGGTTTCCCACAACATTCTTGCAAGCAAGCTAAGGAAGTATGGGCTAGATGAATGGACTATAAGGTGGATAGAAAGCTGGCTGGAGCATCAGGCTCAGAGACTAGTAATCAATGGTTTGATGTCTAGTGGGCAGGCGATATCAAGTGGAGTCCCCCAAGGGTTAGTCCTGGGGCCAGTTTTGTTTAATGTCTTCATCAATGACCTGGAAGATGGCATAGAGTGCACCTTCAGCAGGTTTGCAGATGACACCAAGCTGGAGAAGTAGTAGATACGCTAGAGGGTAGGGCTAGAACTCAGAGGGACCTAGACCAATTGGAAGATTGTGCCAAAAGGAATCTCATGAGATTCAACAAGGACAAGTGCAAAGTCCTGCACTGAGGACAAAACAAGCTCATGCACCAGTACTTATGAGGAGCGGCTGGGGGAACTGGGCTTATTTAATTTAGAGAAGAAGAAACTGAGAGGAGACTTAATAGGAGTCATTGGCAACGTGTAGGGGATGGACACAGGTGCACATGTACCTCCTGAGCTTGGCGGTGCACCCCCTGCAAAAAGCTACCAGTGGTGCCTGCAGGCAGTCACCACTGCCTTCCCCGCCCCCCCC
>NW_005841871.1:1250023-1269053 GCF_000455745.1 Alligator sinensis
TGATGCCTGGGGAGCTCACTGTGCCCCCACCCCCAGCCTCCAGGAGCATGTGGCATTCATGATAGCAGTCTTCAACTACCAGAGGACAGGTTCAAAAGAGGATGGAGCTAGACTGTTCTCAGTGGTAGCAGATGACAGAACAAAGAGCAATGGTCTCAAGTTGCAGCAATGGGTGTTTAGATTAGATATTAGGAAGAATTTTCTCACTAGAAGGGTAGTAAAGCACTTGGACAGGTTACCCAGAGAGGAGGTAGAAGCTCTGTCCTTAGGGGTTTTCAAAACCCAGCTAGACAAAGCTTTGGCTGGGATGATCTAGTTAGGGCTGGTCCTGCTTCGAGCAGGGGTTGGACTAGATGACCTCCTGAGGTCCCTTCCAACCCTAACTTTCTATAATTCTATGATAAGTCAAGAAGAATTTCCCCCAGTTGGCTTTTCTACCATTTGTATCAAAAAGTTATCCCTGACACACTCCAGGAATTTGCTGGGGCACTGGTTGTGTACTACTGTGTTTCCTTCCCAGCAGATATGCCAATAATTGAAGTCCCCCATGAGAACCAAGTCCTGTGATTTTGAAGCTTCCATCAGTTGTTTAAAGGTGGCTTTGACTATCTCCTCTTTCTGGTTTGGAGGCATGTAATAGATGCCTACCATTAAATTCGTGCTGCTACTCTCCCCTCTCAACTTTACCCAGAAGCTTTCAACAAGCCTATCTTCGACTTCATACTGTACCTCTGAACACATGTTACATTACCTCTGAACACATGGTACAACACCTCCTCCTTTCTTCCCCTGCCTATCATGGAATCATAGAAATAAAGGGCTGGAAGGGACCTCTGGGCAGGAATACTGCTGAGATCTAATGATCCCAGCAAGGTGCCTGTCCAGTCTTCTCTTGAAGACTTCCAAGGTTGGGGACTGCACCACCTCCTTGGGAAGTCTATTCCAGATTCTGGTCACCCTTACCATAAATAAGTTCTTCCTTACATCCAACCTAAAACCATCCTCTAATAGTTTATGGCCCTTGCACCGTGTCCTCCCCTGGGGTGCCCTAGTGAACAGCTTTTCTCCAAGCTCCTGATATTCATCCCTTACATACTTATAGATGGCCACGAAGTTCCCCCTCAGTCTTCTCTTCCCCAGGCTGAACAGTCCCAGATCCCTTAGTCTCTCCTCATAAGGTTTGTCCTCCAGGCCTTTAATCATTCTTCTGGTCCTTCTCTGGACCCTTTCAAGTTTCTCTGTGTCTTTTTTGAAGGGTAGTGCCCAGAACTGGACATAGTACTCTAACAGGGGTCTCACCAGCACTGAGTAGAGACGAAGTATCACTTCTTTAGCCTCACTCGCGATGCATCGGCTAATGCATCCCAGTATGCTGTTAGCTCTATTGACTACAGCATCACAGTGGTGGCTTATGTTCATCCTGTGATCAACCATAACCCCAATGTCCCTTTCAGCCATCATGCTGGCCAGGACATCTCCTCCTAACCTGTATTTATGTTGCTGGTTACTTCTCCCCAGATGAAGCACTCTGCATTGATCCTTATTGAACTGTATCTGGTTGCACTCCTCCCACCTTTCCAGCCTGTCCAGGTCTGTTTGGATCTGCATCCTATCCCCTAGCATGACCACTTTTCCCCATAACTTAGTATCATCTGCAAACTTGGCCAGCGTGCTTTCCACATCCTCATCTAAATCATTCATAACGATGTTGAACAGCATGGGACAAGCTATATCCATCCATGACCATACTCCACTCATGTGTATTATCCCATCACAGCTCCATAGTTCCAATTACATTGTACTTCTGTACTGTGCTAGGACCTCCAATTCTTCCTGATAGCTCCCCATACTTCTTGCATTATCATATAGTTCCTTTTATAAACTGATAACACTAATGAGATTTTTTGTCTCAAGTGGAAGTCAGTCTTAGAATATCATGCTCAGAAGAGGGTCACTAACAATCAGAATTCCAGCCTAAATTTATTCATTGCTAGTTTAGACTCACTTTCTTGGGACAGTGTTTTTCATTAAGTACCACTTCTCCCTTTCTTCTGTTTTTCTCCATGATTCATGGATAGAGAGCAATCATTCTCTTAGCCTGGGTTGCTAGGTTAAAGTAGACCAGGTTTGCAAGTCTACTTTCATAAAACAGGCTCTTAATTTTCCTAAGAGTCCTAGTAGATCATCTGCCCATGTTCTGGTTTGAATTAATCTTTCTTAATTGAATGACCAGAGTTCTACACAGTTGTCTAGATGACGTCTCACCAATATCTTGCATAATGATGTTAATACTCCCATATCTCTCCTTATAACAAATCCTAGAAATATGATCACTAATATACCTGGGTGTTTCTTCTCTTCTGTTATTTTTAACAGGTTCCCACATTATGAAAGAAATTATTTAGTTACTGATCTTTACATACCATTAAATAGCATCCCATTTGTGTTACTCCAGTCCCTCAAAGTCATTCATTTCTCCATGTTTAAAGATTCAGTTCTTTGCCTTTTTGACAATGTCTCCCAACTTTGAGCATTCAGCAAATTTTTGAAGACTTGTATTTTTTCTACCAAGTTCATTATTGAAAATAATAAAATGGTCCCAATACTGATCCTTGAGGATCAGTATTAGTAACCTTCTTCCAACATAATAGTTCCCCATTATCACCTTTTTAGGCAATTCCTTATCCACTTTACAGTTCTTGCACTAATCATGATCTTTTGTGATTGAACTAATAATCTCCTATGTAGTGCCATATCTAATTAAGTTAACTTTAACCCATGTAAAATACATGTAAGATCTTCATATTTCTAAATATAAAATAGGTTTATAAACTTTCATTTCTAAACAACTAGTTCGCATAATCCTACAAGAATTTAATTCTCAATACAAGATTACTTCTGTTTACACTAAGGTAAAACAGATGATGGCCATATGGATGCTGTATAACAGAATTCAAAAGACAGACATTCTAATTAAGACAAAGAAAAAATCTTTACCTTTTCCCATGAAATTCCTTTTTGTCTCTTATAACATTCAAGACATACATTTCTCATTTTGGTCTTCCAATCCATACTAACTACCGTATGTCAAAGGCAGCAATCCACCAGCCAGAAGAGGGCCAGAATTTACTGGAACAAATGGGGCTAACCATGATTCTCCTCAGCATTGCATAGCAAGCTACCTCCAGCATACTCAATGTCTTTAGAAACAGATGCATATAAATATTCTGGAGAAATGGTGGTATTGAGGGCCAGTGTTTACAGAGACCTGGCATCCCAAAGGACAGTTCTAACTGAAAAGATGATTAAGCGATCCTGTTTCACAAACATCACAGTGGAGCAATAGATTTAATTACCTTACAGTGAAGGGATGTTTGCTTTGTCCCATATCCCTGATTGGCAGTAGCCCAGAAGAGAGAGGAAGTAAGTCAGTTGTTTGGCCAATAGCCTTGTACTAGGGAGACCAGAATTCAGGTCCTCTGCCCTACTAGAGACTTCCTGTGTTACCTTGATCAAGATACTTTGTCTCTTTCCTACAGTTGTTCTTCCCTACCTCACAGTGTCACTGAGAGGGTAAATATATTTAAGACTGTGAGGTGATTGGACACTACAGTCATATATGTTCTTTAGACACCAGTGGTGGTCAATACTACATGTGGATTTATTTGTTGTTAATCTGAAAAAAAGCCTACAGGCAGAAGGCAGGGTAAAAGTGCACCTTATAAACTAATTGCATCAGAGATGCAGAAACCTTCAGGGAATCAGAGATGCAGAAACATATAGGTTAAACACTTTTATGGGGATGCAGTTACAAGAGTCCCTCTGAGCCTGTTAATTCATCATCCTGATTTGTTTCCTCTCTTTCTAAGCAGAGGGTCATTTTTCTGACTCTGCCCTAGACCTCTGTCTACAATTTGCTACAACTATGGACTTGGGCTAGGGACAGACATTCAAAAAGCCCGAGCCTGAATTGATGTAATCTTTGCAGGTTAGTCTGATCTAGGTTGAACTGGTTTGCAACTGCACAGACATTCTCTCTGGACTAAGGAAATTCAGGCACATGCCTGCAGTGGCTCAGGCTAGAAAGTGGGGGCACTAAAGCAGCCCTCCCTTCCTTTCAACCTGAGGCAGGGTGTGGCCAGACACCGGCCCGGTGCTGTGATTAGGGAGAGTGTAAACTCCTACCCTGCCTGCACCATCCCAGGCTTTTTCCTACTCACTGCTCAAGGAGCAGAAGTGTTGCTAGCCGCCTGCCCCCAGCTAGCACTTTGAGGCAAGTGGGGGGGCAGTGCATGCACCTGTTGATGATACTGAGTTTTTCAATCTCTCTCCCTGCTTCTTCATACTGTCTGCAAACCTGACAGGCAAGGGAGCCAGCAGAGGGCTGATAGCACAGCATTTATCAGCTCATCAACAAAACAAAAGCCTCTCTTCTTCAAGCTCTTCTTAAACAGCTTTTTCCAAGGAAGAAATGGAGGGACATTACCAGCTGACCTGTTGATTAGCTCCAAAAAGCCCTAAGTGGTCACTGTTCTGTCTGTGTCCCAGTGAAATTGGAAATAAACACACACACACACACACACCACCCCCAGCATTAGCTGGCATACCACATGCCTAGGGTCTGTGAGGCTGGGGTCCATACTATGGGAGGGAGGAGGGGGATCCCTGCTTGAGCAATGAGCATCCGGGGGGAGCAGGCAGGGGGAAGCCCGGCAGACCCTGCTGTGTCTGCAGTCTCTGTGGGAGCTCTGGCTAGGGAGCAGAGGGCCCAGCCCCTGGCTGCAAAGCATCCATCTGAAATGCTGGGGGACTCTGGTTTAACTTAAACCAGGAAGGGGATGGGGACAGACATTGCATAAACCAGTTTGACCCAAATCAGTTAAGCCTTATACTACATTCAACCAGGTTTACCTCAAACCAGTTTTGGCTATTTTGAATCTGTTTTACATGCACTGAATGTCTGTTGTGTTACAGGTTTAAGTCAGCTTCTGATCACTTAAACCGGTTTGTGTGTAATGTATGTCCCTAGCCATAGCGCTCAACCATGCCTGCAGAGCTGGTAAAATTACAGAGTCATTTGCTACAGCTTACATGTGTCCATTTGCTGCAGCTTCTTTCCTAAAACATATAGTATGAGCTGTGTATGACACAGGTATAATTAAATATTTGTTTCTCAATGTATAGAAACACAGAATCTGTAATGCTTCCAGAAATTAGAGGCATGTTTTGCAAAAGGAGAGAAGAGATATGTGGGGTTCTCAGTGATGATGAAACAGGGGATGTTTTCAGCTGCAGAAAATAATTAAGCAGTAAAATTGAATATTTTATCTGGTAAAGGGAAAAAATCCCCTAGTTTGGTGATTTGCTTGTTGCTTTGCTCTGAGGTTATGATGTTTTAGTTTGCAGTCAGGTCTACTTTGTAAATCAATTGCTTTCCCCTTTTCGGAAATCCTAGTTTAGCAAAGAGACGAGACTAATCCTTTGCAGCAGGGTGTATAAATGTGTGCCTGCAGTGTGGAATAATGGTTTATTCTGAAATGTCTATTATCCTGCTGTTTCACTAACAACAAAACCCAGTGATGTGTAAAAGGTACTTGAACAGCTTGTAATACAGACGTTAATTCCGAACCATGCAATAACAGAACCAAAAAAGATTCCTTCTATATGTAAGTAAGGTATTTCCTATAGAATGGACAGTCTCTGAATGGCTGACAAGAACAGCAGAAGGATTGAACTGTCAGAATTAATCTTCAGGTACAAACTGCTAGCAAAAGCCAGGTTTTCCGTACCGCAAGAGAAGAGAGCAAAAACTGTTGGGAAAAGATATATCTAAGTAAATCAACATTAGCTCTTGCAAAAGGAAACCATCTAAGGTAGGAGACATTGATCAGCACTTTCAAAAACCAGTGGGTGTAGTGCATTTTGCAGTTTGGGAATGATTCTTTGATTCTGGTGCCTATTGAATTTGTTTGGAGCTTCTGGTTTGCAAAGCCATGTTAATCATTATGTGCATGTTACCTCAGTTCAGCTGGTTAAGTGTTAATTAGCACTCAGTTGACTTCACCTGACTATTTAGAATGCAGTTCACAATGACTTGTTGATTTTAAACAGGCTTCATCCAAAATCCATAAATAAACAAATGAGCAGCAGTTGAACTGCTCTTTGATGATAGTTTAGCCTATTTATTGCCTTAGTCTGATTTATTGTTCTTGATTTGTTCACCCCACCTGATTTTTTTTCTTTAGCATATGTAACAGCCTCTTCCCTCAAGGAGCCCATACTATCAATATGCATTATCTTTTCTGTACTGTGACATTTAAACTGCTGTAACTGTGAGAATGTCAGAAAAAGATTCTGTATAACTGTTACCTTGCACATCAGTTGCTGGGTTGTTTTTTTTTTCCCAGTAAGTAGACTCCCAACATTTGCTGGTATCTTAATCACATTACATTTTTGCCTGCTCTATTAGATGCTGCTAAATATTTTCAAATGATGCAAAGCTGTGTTTCAAACTTTTGAAAAAGGGAGTCAGTATGGGAATATTCATTTTGATTCTTTCAGTTGCTTGGTTTTCTTCCTGTTAATGGTTTCCCTTGTACATGTAGGTAGGGTCCCTGCATACAGGTCTATGCACTATTTGGGGTATATCTTTGTACCGGGTTCGAATTATTGGCTTGGGGGCGTGGGTGAATAAATGATGCCATCTGCTTCTTAAACAATATTTTTGCGTGATAAGACAGTTCCTGTTACAAAATGAATTGTTTTTGATTTCAGCATTCAGCTTTGAACTTTAAATATGAACTGCATGCAAGATACCAGTTGCCTTTCTCAGCAGTGTCTTGCTGTGGTGATGTATTAATATTGCCATACCACTTAGTACATTTTTCCAGCAAATAAATATCTCAGCTATATGAAATGTTGCAGTGCTAGGTGTTTTCAATCCCTCATATGTCTGCTTTACATAATTCCTTTATTTCTGTTTGACTTCTGACGGATGCCACTAGCGCACGCACACACATCAGCAAGGATGCTTCTTTGCAGTGCCTGGCAACATAACCATTGGTCCAGTAAACAGCAGAACAGCCTCCCCTCCACCTCTCTCCAGTAACCATGACAGTGGTATAACAATAAGCTTTGTCTAGCACCCTGAAATGCAGTTAGTGGCAATTGCTTTTGTTGATAAAATATCTTCAGTATGTTCTGACCTTCTGAAAGTTGTTTTGTGTATCTTTTCCAGGAAGGGAAACAGACTGTAAGGATGATAAGTGAAATGATATTTCCTCTTCTAGCCATCCATATGTTTTAATTTAGTTTTTCCCCTTTTAACTAAGATAACTTTGGAATTATACTTTGAACCAGAAGTCTATTAATGAAAACAAACTTTGGATCTTACTACTATTAATTATTATTATTATTATTATACCATCTTGGTATTATGGTAGTGCTCAGTAGTCCCAACTAAATTTAAGGCTCCCAAATACAAACAATGCTCAGACATGTAAGAGATGGTCACTGCATTACAGACCCTGCAATATAAGGTGATGAGACAACCTAGGTTAAATGACTGATGCTGTAAATCACTGTCAGGTTTGGGAACAGTGCATCAAGTCTTCTGACTCCCAGTTCTGTCCCCATTCCCAAGGACCATAGTGCCTATCCAAGACTATGCAATATTTTTTCCTAGTTCAGCAATTTAATTCTACCAGATGGAAATTAATGAGCTATATCTTCAACTGTTGTAGCAGGGCAAAGCCAAGGGAGGGGTGGCTTTTCTTCCAAAAGTTAGAGTAGCCTCAGGGAAGTATTTTAAGCAAGGCTACACAACAGCCATGGAGAGTCTTCTGCTGCTTTTATATCAGTGGATCGGTGCTAATTTACACAGGAGAGAATTTGACCATAGCATGTAAGGAAGGATCAAAAGAAGCAAGGCAGGCAACTGAACAAGTGGGAAGCCAAAACCTGCTTTTTTGTACGGTGGTTGACATGAAGCAGTACAGAGAGAGAAAACAGGAAGGTGCAGAATCTATGAATCTATGAAGTCACCTGTAATAAAACATGTGCAAATGATTGCCAAGGCTAATTGTTTTATGCTTAGGCAGACTATTTTCCTGAACAAGAAAATGAGCCAAATTCAGCTGCAATATAAGCAGACATAACACCATTGACTTTATCCTGTTTGCATCACCTGTACCCAGGATGAATTTGGCCCTGAGAATCCCAACTTGTCATGAACTAAGATCTGACTTATAATTCTAGTAATAATTATTATAATTATTATACTTTTAATATTTGATGCAGTAATTAGGAATTTTGCCTTGTGAGAAGGCACTATGCAGTGAGTTACTGTTGTTAAAAGATAAATATTCCCATTTGTACATCTTGCTCTGCACTTTATACCTGAAAGAATAAAGAGGATGTGGGAGGCAGTAAGAATGACTCAAATATTTCCACAGTGGATAGGAAATTTCAGGGTTCTGCAAAGCATGTGAGGATGAGCCAGAGCTAATTGAAATGGAAATAATTGCACATGTGAGCAATGAAAATTACATGTAATGCGGCAGGTGCATGTGTTGAACATTTCAGATGACAGATTCCTGACTTAGGGTGGGATGGCTAATGACTTCAGTGCTGAAAGAGAGGAGCAGTCTGATTCACCACAATGTTACTCCACTTATGTGCTGGTATACTCAATTCAGCATAAAACTGCAGTGATGAGTCAGGTTCCCTGAGACCTGAAAATGATTAGTAAGAGTTTCTCTCTCACGTATTTCTTTTTCCAGCTCCTCTCTTTCACTCTTATTTCTCTTCTGATTTGCTGTATGTTGTATATGATAGCAATGCACAGTCATTCAACACAGATGGCTGAGTACTCTTGTCCCACTTCTTCTTCAACTGCAGTAGAAGCCATTAGCAATAGCTACTTTAGTAAACATTATTAAACAGTTATCATCAAATAACACTGCAAGTTACTCTGAGATAGGCAGGGCTGTTGCATTCCTGTTTAAGTGTGAATGGAGCTTCCAGATGAGTTTAGCTCATGGTAAGAAGCAGGCATAGTCCTCTGCTCCATCCAGTAGATACACAACCACCTGGATACTCATGGAAAATTTAGGTATAAATGAAAGGCAGACAATGGTCACTTAAGAGGGGTTAATTTTGCTAGTAGAGTTGTAATGACTTGTTGGGCATGAAATAGCTTACTTATTAACTAGCTAACTTACTATCACTAACTATCTAGCTTTTCATGTGAAAATCACAACATCACAAATTAAGATCTGAATTATAACTGTGCCAATTGTTGTTATCATTAGTATTCTTCCTTTTAATGTTTGTTTGCAGTAATTAGGGAGTTTGACTTGAGAAAGGCAATATGCAGTGCGTTACAGTAGTTAGAAGATTAAATTTTCCCATTTGTACATCTTGCTCTGCACTTTATACCCAAAAGAATACAGAGGATGTGGGAAGCAGTAAGAATCATACAAATGTATCCACAATGGGATACATCCTTTTGAGATGAGATAGGACACATCTGATTCCTTTTTGGCTTAGGTTTATCCATTCAGTGCTTCATGGTAGTACTATGCAGGAGCCACATAAATAGCTTCCATTCTAAGAACAGTGGAAACTAGGGTATTTCAAGAAATGTTGCATGATACCAGTTAACTAACTCAGATTTGTACTAGATTGTATGAATGAGTTCATTCTTATTGGTATTGGCTTGACATTTTAAACTCAATAATATGGAGCAATATAATGAGATTATACCTCTGCCTGAGGTTGATATTGGTTATACTGTAGATTAAGGGAGTGTGTAGATTAAACAAAATTTCCCACTTACATCAATGCCACTGTGTTTGTGTTTGCATTACGTGGGATTTCCCGCCATTTTAAAGTCCATTTAGCACCTTAAACTAACACTACTCACAGATGTGTTCATTTGCGGTGCTTTCGTGTTACACCACTCCAAGTGTGGATTTTGTTCATGCAAACAGCCAGAGACCCCAAAGACTTGTAATTAACCCCCGTCACCACAAGGGGCTGCTGAGTTCCAGCTTCTAACCAGTAGGTGGTGCTGTGTGAGGTTTTTTTTTACCCTCTTTCACTTCTCACTCTTCACCCCTCCCTCCTCCATAGTCAGGTCGTGTCGGGACATGTCTGTTGTTTGTTTGTTTGCCCTTTTTATTACTTTAAAATGTTATTACTTTTAAAATAATGGGGGGGAATATAATTTTCTACCCCCTCTTAATTGTTCCCCCCCACCTATTGTCTGTGTTGTACCCCCACCACCCGTGTACCCTCCTGTCCTCCAGCCTCCCCCCCACCAGCCCAGTACCCTCCATCTGCTGTGACCCCTTCACACCCCATTGACTGCCAGTGCAGTGGCCATGGCTCCCGACAGCTCCAACAATATCAGCAGAACACTAAGTTTTCTGCAACTAGTTTGAAACTTTGGAGGGAGTGAGTTGTTACATGACTTCCTGCAATATTGCAACCTGAACTTGCATTCCATTCCATTCCAGAGCCATGAGCTCAAAGTGCTGCCTGCTAGACTCGGCAGCTGGGGTATGCAGCGTTCCGGGTGATATTTAGGTAATATATCCCACTGAACCTCTGTGTGTGTTGGGGAAGGGGGGGGGCAGGTTGGCAAAAGTCCATTTTTTCAACTGTTTGCCAAGCCTCCCTCCTCTTCTCTTTTCCTCCCTCCTTACAGAAAACTTTCGTCAACAGAACTCACCGGGAATGAGCCCACAGGCCAGTGAGGAGGGAACTGACTGGCTGTCTCCAAAATATTCTGAAAATAACCATTTTTATTTACATTTTTATTTGTGTTAAATTTTGTATTTATTTTTTATGTATTGTATTTTTATATTGTCAATTTGTACATAGTTATTTTTGCTATTCATTTTCATTTCAGTATTTTTGTTCTATTCAATAATAGATGTGTCATTTTTTCTTTGGGATGATGATTAGGTTTGTTTTTGTAGACTGCACCCACCTCAGTGGCGGGGGTACTGTGCCTAAAGGTGGGGTTAGTCATGGCATTACATTACTTGAAAGACTTGAAAAGAGTTGCAGGGTGAAGAGTTGCTAGCACTTGTTAAGTGGTATCTAGGGTGCAGTCCAATCAGATATGTCTTATAAGAAAGACTAAACACCCCACTCAGCCATTTAGCCTTTAGCAAGTCTTTATAAAGTCTTTAAAATGCATTACAATGCATACGGTCACCGAGGGGGTATGGGGGTTGGGTTAACGCCTGCTGCTGCAGCTCAAAAGCATCTTCTTTGTAGGCAGGCTGTACAGTTATGGGAGGAGTGCTGCAAAACATTTTTTTTTCCAATGCTTTCATTGCAATGCAATATTTGCTTTACAAAAATCCTGCATGCAGCACTTTTCAGAGGGTTTGCAGATAGCTCCCACCCTGCCCACTTCAACCCACTACCCCCCTGGAGAGAGCATGGTCATTTCAAGTGTGCAGGCAGATGTTTGCAGGGGAAGTAGTCGGAGTCAGGTTTGCACTTCCAGAGAAGGAGGAGGAGTCGAGCAGAGGTTGGAGGTTGAAGAGTCATGGCCATGTCTGAACAGTTCCTCATGGGTGCTTTGTCCATGCAATAGCTGCTTGTGCTGCATAGAGCATTGTGTAAGCATTGCAATAGCTGGCCTGCTTAGTCCTAGGTCTGGACATATTCTCTTTTTTCCTGCTTCTCCTGCTCGCCTAAGTGGCCTTTTTGGACATCGACAGGGCATTTTTGGTATTTGCACATCCAGAGGTACTCTGTCTCTGGATGCATAGCCAGATGCATGTGGCTGATTATCCAGACATTTTGCATCATTTGGCTATCCCCAGACATATTATTGAGAGGTGCCTGGAGGGGAGGCCAACCAATCTGAAATATGGGCCCTATTTGTGTCAATCCTGGGAAGCAACTGCACTCACTCCTCTCTCCTGGCAGCCTATAAACCCCCAGCCCACCCGCTCACTCCCCTCCCAACCTCCCGCTCCCCCTACCTCCCAGGTCCATGAAATCAAACAAGAGCAAGTACAAATCAGAATTTTTTGTTCCTCATCTTTATTTTTTTTCACAATAAATTGAATTCCAATCAATTCCATTGAGAAATCACAATAAAGCTAAAACAGTATTACACTACAGCCATGCATAGGATAAAACATCAATTCACAATGATGCTCCCATGTCCCTTCTGTAATAGATATGGATGGATGGAGGGCTGCATGGTGGGAGGGATGGAGGGAGGCAGGCAGCCAGCCAGCCTGGATACTGGCCCTTCCTGCTTACTGATGACCCCAGAACTTTTATAGTCATGGCATTACTGGAAAGTTGCAGGGCGGACTCCTATCAGATGGAGGGAGGTCAAATGCTTGGCCAGTGCTAGTCTGCTGCCAGCATTTTCTTGCAAGAAAGAAAAACCCACCAACCCACAAAGCTTAGTTAGGGAGGGATCTCCTCAGGTCATGCTAGCCTCCATTGCATTGTACCTTTGGAATCTTTGCTGGGCACAAAGCTTAGGGTGAGATGGATGGGGCCCCCAGGTGGGTGGGTGGGGGAGAGGGGTGGAGAGAGAGAGGCATCCTGCACCCCTTTTACTTTTATTGACCATGTCCCACGCAGCAGGGTTGGGTGGGAGGGAAGGCCCACCCATGGTCGCAAAGGGGGCCCCCTCAGGTAGGGGCCCTCAGGCACAGTTCAGGCAAAGGGGGAGATTTTTTCTTCATATAATACACGTGTCATGTCTTTTTTGGCATGGTTGGGTTTGTTTTCACAGACCATGCCTGTTTCAGTGGCCAGGATGCTGTGCCTGGGGGGGCTTTAGTCATGGTATTACTGGAAAGACTGGCAAAGAGTTGCAGAGCTGCAGGGTGGATTTGCTAAAGGTGCGGACCAGCAATCAATTCCATTGAGAAATCACAATAAAGCTGAAACAGTATAGACATTCTACCCACTGTTAAATCTTTGGGCCCCCACACCACCTATAATGTATGTTCTCTCGTGTATGTACCCAAATCTGAATTTGGTGGTAGGTACATGGCCAGTAACCAGGTGCAGGGTGAGAAGACTATATGTTAAACATGTAGTAAAACAGCTCCTCATCCCTAAGATTCCATAGCCTGTATCTAAGCCAGAGTAAATCAAGGTAGATGCATTGAAATCAATGATGCTGCATCAGTTTTATGCCCATTTCATTTCAGTTGTAATGAAAGGAGAACAGTTGGCCCACCAACAAATGGCCATTTTGGAAAGGAAATAATGTCCAAATTCATATAAAATACAATGAAAGCACTTTATCTGACAGTAGGTGATGCATTTTTTCAAGGACCGGTTGTTTAGTTGATATCCATTTCATTATAAACTGCATCTAATATTACTGCATGCATTTAAGTCTTCACTATGTTCATTTACAATACTTACTTCATCTTACGATAGCTAATATGTCTATTTCAATATGAAATCTATATTAATACATTTTCTGATATTTAAACCCGAATAGTACTCCATCCATTAGCAACTGCAACTGAAGAAGCATAAATGTTAATATGAAATGATGAGTTCCTTAGAGGTCTGAACTAGCAAGAGAATGAATATAAAAGCCATGGGAAGAGAAAAATCTGTTGTCTATCCATCTTAGGGTTTTGTACCTTTGTCCATTGTCTTAGTATCTAAATGCCATCCATGTAATATTGACAGTAGTTGTGAAGCTCCTCCTATGGAGTATTTAGAGTCTCTGGTCTTCTCCCTTTTCAGGATCAAACTTTGCATGGAGTAGTATTTTTTTCTCTGGGTGGTGTTTTGTGGCTGCTTGGCTTCTTAGTTTCAGGAGGTCCAAGAACAAGACCTGTATAAAAAGGAGTCCTATATTAGAATATCAACTTGGATGTGAGTGCCATTGGCCAGAGTTGCCGCAGTTCAGCTTTGAGGAGCAATGTGGCTGAGTGGTGAAGATACTGGTTTGCTACTCTGTTGTCGATTGTAGGCATGTGTTCAAATCCTGTCCTTGTTGCTTTGGCTTTTCCCATGCCAGCTCCTTTTTGCCTGTGCCTCAGGAGCCTTAGTCCCAACTCTGGCAGGGCTTCAGTTGAAATCAGAACATCCCAGTAGTACAGTGGGGCAGAAGGCCTGGAGTACCAGGAATCTTGGTTATCCTTCTATTTTTACCTTGGTGATTCAGTGGTAGAATTCTCGCCTGCTATGCAAGAGGCTCGGGTTTGATTCCTGGCCAATGCAGCCCTTTTTCTTGGCTGGGATAATATAGTTGGGGATGGTCCTACTTTGACCTAGTTGGGGATGGTCCTACTAGATGACGTTTTGAGGTCCCTTCCAATCCTAATTTTCTATGATTCTATGATAAAGAAAAGTCTTTTTGAAGATGGTTTTGCAGTTCTTTCCAAACATGACCAAACTTTCAAGTTGCCTAATCTTCTATATAAGGTGTTCCATATAAAACTGAGAATGCTTTCATCCTCAGTTTGCATGAACTATGCTCAGTTTTGAAATCTCCAGGCATGTCTACACATGCTGTTAGGGTGGCTGAATAAACTCCAGTGCAATTTGCACTGGAGTTTATTATTCCCGGGTGCCACATTTACATCTGTGCCTGGGTCCGCAGCATGTTGAGCTAGGCTGGAGCAGCACCGACTGGCAGGGAGCCCTGGAGGCCAGCCTGACAGCCCAGGGCTGCTCTGACCTGCCTCAGTGAGGTTCAGAAGGGCTAGCTGGGGTATGAGGGTGCTTCAGTGCAGGGCTAACTGGCAGGCAGCCCTGCACTGAAGCACCCTCATGCCCCAGTTAGCCATGGTCAGCGTCTAGTTTCATAGTTTCAGGGTCGGAAGGGACCTAATAGATCTTCTAGCCCGACCCCCCGCCAGGGCGGGAGAACAACCCAAAAACACAAACAAAACCACTCACCCTAAAAACAAAAACGGGACTCAAATGAGTCCAGCCAGGTAAGTATCCAGCCTCTTCTTAAAGATCCCCAGGGTAGGGGCCAGCACCACCTCCCTTGGAAGTTGGTTCCAGCTCCTAGCCGCCCTGACTGTGAAGTAGTTTTTTCGGATGTCCAATCTGTACCTCCTCTCCATCAACTTGTGCCCATTATTCCTTGTTATGCCAGCAGGGGCTAGGGGAAACAGCGTCTCCCCCAAACCCTTCTGGTTCCCCCTAGTGAGTTTATAGACGGTCACCAGGTCCCCCCTCAGCCTTCTCTTGTGGAGACTGAATAGGTTCAAGTCCCGCAGTCTCTCACTGTAGGGTCTGCCCTGTTGTCCCCGGATCATGCGGGTGGCCCTCCTCTGGACCCTCTCCATGTTGTCCACATCCCTCCTGAAATGGGGCGCACAGAACTGGACACAATACTCCAGCTGCGGCCTGACCAGCGTCGCATAGAGGGGGAGGATCACCTCCCTGGCTCTACTCGAGATGCACCTGTGGATGCACGACAAGGTCCGGTTAGCCCTGCCAACCATGACCTCGCATTGTCGGCCCATGTTCATCTTGGAGTCAATAATGACACCAAGATCCCTTTCCGCCTCCGTGCTCTCAAGTAGGGAGCTCCCCATCTTATAAGTGTGCTGCTGGTTCCTACTACCCAAGTGCAGCACCCTGCACTTGTCCGTATTGAAACGCATCCTGTTCCTGTCTGCCCACCCCTGTAACCTATCCAGATCCTTCTGCAATCTCTCTCTCCCTGCTAGCGTGCTCACCTCCCCCCAAATTTTGGTGTCATCAGCGAATTTAAACAGGTTGCTCTCCACCCCAACATCAAGATCGCTGATGAAGACATTGAACAGCGCAGGGCCCAGGACCGAGCCCTGAGGGACTCCACTACCCACCTCCCCCCAAGTCGAATATGATCCATCCACCACCACCCTCTGAGTGCGACCCTTCAGCCAATCTGCAATCCATCTGACCGTGTAGGCATCTATGCCACAGTCGCCTAGTTTACTAATTAGGATGGGGTGAGAGACGGTGTCAAAGGCCTTGCTGAAGTCCAGAAAGACTACATCCACCGCGACACCTGCATCCATGGCCTTTGTGACCTGATCATAAAAGGCAATCAGGTTGGTCTGACATGATCTCCCCCTAATAAATCCATGCTGATTGCCCCTGAGCATCATCTCGGATGCCGGCCCATCACAAATGTGCTCCTTGATGATCTTCTCAAAGAGCTTCCCCAGGATTGAGGTAAGACTGACGGGCCTATAATTGCCCGGGTCCTCCCTTTTCCCTTTTTTGAAGATGGGGACCACATTAGCTACCTTCCAATCGTCTGGCACCTGGCCCAAGCACCACGATCGCTCGTAGAGCCGTGCCAGGGGCCCTGCAATAACCCCAGCCAGCTCCCTCAGCACCCTGGGGTGGAGAGCATCCGGACCCGCTGACTTGAACGCGTCCAGCCCCTCCAGAAGCTCTCTAACCCGGTCCTCCCCAACCTGAGGTCTGAAGGCGATCCCCTCGCGTCCGGCTTCTATCACAGCAGGGAAGTCCCGGTCCCTGCACAAGAAAACGGAGGTGAAGAATTGGTTAAAGAGGTCCGCTTTATCCTCTGACGCAACCACCAGATTGCCCCGCATATCCTGCAGGGGCCCCACATTACCCGGCGCCTTCTTCATCCTCCCAATATATTTGAAAAAGGACTTTTTGTTATCCTTAATCCTGGACGCTAATCCGAGCTCTATCTCCGCCTTGGCCTTCCTAACAGCCCGCCTGCAGGCCCGAGCAGAGGAGGTATACTCCTCTTTGGAGATTACACCCCCCTTCCACCGGGCGTACGCCACCCTTTTGGCAAGCAGGCATTCCCGGACACCCTTGGTGAGCCAGGGGGGCTTTTGGACACTCCTGCCCGCCTTGCTTCTTGTCGGGATGGACACCCCTTGGGCCCCGAGTATCGTTTCCTTAAGGAACGACCACTCCTCTTGGACGCTGAGTTCCTCTGCCCTCAAGGACCCCAGTTCCTCTCCCACTAATCTCCTCATCTCACTGAAGTTGGCCCTCCTGAAGTCTAGGGCCACCACCTTGCTGCGGGCCCTTGACACTCTACGCTGGATGGTGAATTCCAGCACGCGATGATCACTATTGCCCAGGTGGTCAAGAACCTGGAGGCCTCTTACCAGGTCGTCGCCTGCGGCCAGGACCAGGTCCAGCAGAGCATCTCCTCTGGTGGGACTGTGCACCTCCTGAATCAAGTGGAGGTCCTGCAACTCGGCCAAGAACCTCCTGGAGCGGTCCGTCCCGGCTGACTGCTCCTCCCAGCAGATGTCCGGGTAATTAAAATCGCCCATGACAACTACATCCCTTGCTTTTAGTGTCTCCGCAAGCTGGCCTGAAAATTCCCTGTCCAGCTCCTCCTCCTGATTGGGGGGTCTGTAATAGACCCCCACCGTCAAATCCCTCTCGCCTTGCCCCCCCTGGATCTTGACCCAGAGCACTTCAGCTCGCCCTTCCCCTGACCCCATACTGCTGGCAGAGGATGTGTAGTGCTCCTTGACATAAAGTCCCACCCCCCCCCCTGATACCCACAGGCATGCCAGAATAAGGAACATGGCTTTAAGTGAAGAGGTAATGTACAGGAAGAAAAAGTAACTATAGTATACTACATACAAGTAACTTTTTATATGTGGTTACATGTAGTTACCTGAAAGTCTGACCAAACTTATAGAAGTGATGCCACCAAATTTAATATTCACTTGTGCAAATACCTACAATGCAAATATCCAAATGACAAAACCAGCATGCACATGCTGATTAGGTTCTCAGAGCATATACTTGAGTTTATACCATTCTAGGCCCTTGGTGCTACTCAGGGAGAGCTTTAATGATACCTGTAGCAGTGCTAAGCACACACGGTAACAGAGAAGAGGCATAAACTTAGCTTGCTAGGCATCTTTTCACTAATCACTAGTTTAGGTTGATTACAAGTCTGCGCGAGATACACAGTGAGTCAACAGCCACTATAGCTCCATTCTTATACTAGTTTTGGGTTACAGAAGGACTTTACCAAGTGTCAAAACCAGCAGCATAGGGACCTAGCCAGGTGCCCGGTACACAGGGGCAGCAGTGACTTCCAGTTGCTGCTGCAGTTTACAATTGCAATCACATAGCTGTCAACAACCACTTTTTTTGCTTGTCCTTCCCCTGTCCCACCCATCCCACCCCAAGTCAGCGCCCAGGCTGGTTGCCATGTTTGCTCTGCCCGACTTATGCCACTGCCCAAAACCACAGTCTTGCTGATCGATTACACTGATGCTGTGAAGGTGCAGAAAACTGCCCTTTGGAGGCTGGTACCAACCCATCTTGACCTCATCAAGAAAGATGTCCTGAGTGTCCTCAGTCTGTTCTTATCCTTATGGGATGGTGTCCAATACTGCTTAATTCAGTAGTTCAGCTCTTTTCTGAACTTAGGGGACTTTCAGACACTAAGCCCTTCCTACCATCTTAAGTAAGCCTAAGCCTCTAGCTCAGCTAACACATGGGTCTAGCCAAGCTTTGCTTAGTACAACTCCCAGTCCCAGGGACATACTGGAGTTCACTTGTCTCCGCCCACCCCTTTTCTTGCCACTAATCCAAAGAAACAGAGGTGTCTCAGGGCTCCTCCAACTTGTACTGAATGCTACCAGTCCTCAAAGAAATCTGCTAACAGTAGAGAGCTGAAATACAGGAATGCTCTGGATGTACCCACTGCTCCTTCAGTCAACCCCTGTAAGGGGGCCATGTTGGGGCCTGGAGTGCAGCCCATTATGACTTACCTGCCAGATTCTATTGATTTGGAAGAAATAAAGGAAAATATTCTTAAAGTCTTGTAAATGCGAATCTGTTTCCATTTAGACTGCATTCTTCTGAAAGAAATCTGTACCTCCCCCACTTCCCTATAAGTAATGACAGAGACGAGCTAAGGCGTCGCCGAAGGGCTTCCCCTCCGGATCCGCCTCAGCTGTGCTGCGCTCTCTACCCCACTTACCTTAGGGGGGAATCAGCTGTTGCTGCCCCCGCCGCCGGCTTTCTCCCGTGCTGCTTCAGCTGC